>NW_027555514.1:13257895-13752895 GCF_003287225.1 Phascolarctos cinereus
CTTATAACAATGACCCTTTCTGTGATCATTCATGCAGAGTAGAAGAATGGCAAATGCCCTCCTGAGGCCAAACATCTAGAACCTCTGTGAGGACCTGTCAAGGGAGGGTCCTCCCACACTATTCTAATTGCATAATTGCCTCCAGGTCCAGAATACCAGCAGGATTTTCTCACTGAGATCCATAATTCTACAAAAGGGAGTGACCTACTTATCAATTTACTCAGGACAACCCAAATGGATGAT
The DNA here is from genome assembly GCF_003287225.1 of Phascolarctos cinereus. NCBI lineage: Eukaryota > Metazoa > Chordata > Mammalia > Diprotodontia > Phascolarctidae > Phascolarctos > Phascolarctos cinereus. The sequence continues at coordinate 13,258,139 of NW_027555514.1, forward strand.
GCATGCCCATTGTCCAGACAACAGCACATAAATTGGTGACAAATGCTACAAATGAGCTGGGACCAGAATTGAATAGCAGGACAGAAGCAGGCTGGACTGGGAAACTGTGTAGAGATTTCAAGGACCCCAAGCCATTTCTTGGTACAAGAAGCCACCTTTTAATAATAGTATTCTCCTGGTTCATGATGGTAAAACATGGAAGACCATTTACTCAGAACATTCAGAACTGAAGGGCATTGACCCCAGTATTAGTAAAGAAGTAGGGAGCTCACTGTGGTAGAAGTGCTAGTTTGGGAGTCTCAAAGTCCTGGAACCTTGGGGTGCCAAAACCCTCTCAAAACTCTTGACTTCTTACAATACCCTTGTCCTGTTTTGAAAATGACACACCCTAGATTAAATTGGAATATGACTGACTCCCTCTCTGTCCCTGGATTCAGGTTTCTGTCCTCTCCCTCCTGGCCTCTCAGCAATGTCTACATTACAGGCTATTTGTGGACATTTGCCCATGTGTAATGTTAGAAGCCTCCCTACTTGTCCATTTCGATATTCCAATACTGGACTGTGCAGTCACCCCATGGTGACCTCCAACCCCCACCCGCAGCCTCTGGCACACACAAATAGTTTGAGGGAGATGGGGCATTGTCCAGGCAGGGTAGTCCAATTGGAAGGATGGCTTCCTACGAATACCTTCTGAATCTCATTTGACCTTTAGAATTGCACCCCCAAGATCACGAGATCCTGATCACATATAACTGAACTAGGAAGATGGAGAATGGGCTCTTCACCTTACCCTTAAGAGGGAGGAAAGGAACAGGCCAGTATTACAGCTGGGGGGCATACCACCACTGAGGGCACTCTGTGTGCTGTCACCACACAGTCAATCAATAACCTTTTCTTGATTACCTACTATGTACCAGGCACTGTGCTGGGTACTAGGGATATATAGATGCAAAGGAATCAGTGCCTGTCCTCAGGAGCTTACACTCTAAAGGAGGACAGGTAGAGGAAACATGTTTACATACAAATATGCTCAAAAGTACAAGTTAACAGGAGGGGGGCACTGCCGGCTGAGGGTCAATAAGGTCTTGTAAGAAGCACGCTTGAGGAGAGGCAGAGCCAAGATGGCGGAGTGAAAGCAGTGACATGCTTGAGCTGTCCCCCAAACCCCTCCAAATACTCATAAAAAATGGCTCTAAACAAATTCTGAAGCAGCAGAACCCACAAAAAGACAGAGTGAAACAAATTTCCAGCCCAAGACAACCTGGATGATTGGTCAGAAAGGTGTATCGCGCCGTACTGTGAGCGCCGTGCGGCGTGGGCACGCAGGCCACAGTGAACCTGGAGCAGGCCTCAGAGGACTGAATCATGGGCAGCTGTGGAGGTTTCCAGACACCTCAATCCACCAATGCCAAAGACAACTTAGAAGGTCAGTGGGAAAAGTCTGTTTCTGTCCCCGCTGATAGAGGAAGGTGGGGTCTCAACTCCATTTCCCAAGGGCGTGGCCCTGGGGGGAGGCAGCTGCTTCCTGAGCTTCCAGCCCACAGACTGAGGGGGAATCCAGTGGCTGATCAGAGAGGGATTGCAGGGATCTCTTTGCCAGTGCTGAGGCAGGAATCTCTTGCTTTGCCCATGTGTGGATCTGGGTCACAGTTCTGGGTGGCTGGTGCTGCGGTGAGGAGGAGTACTATCGAGGTAGAGCTTTTAGTGGCTGTGGAGAGAAACCCCTCCTCACAGTTACAGAACAGAAAGGAATACTTGTGGTCACAGGCCAGGAAAGGAGTAAACACCTCGCCCCTTATCATACCACCTTGGAAGAACTGAAAATTTACAGGTCCCTACAAGTATCTCTGAAAACAGCTACACAAACCCCAGAAGCTTGGGACAGTACATTCTCCACATTGGAAGCAGACTCTTAACTTAGACTTAACAACGAGTTTAAAACTCAAGTAATTGGCTGGGATCATGAGCAAGCAGCGCAAAAAGAGTCAGACTATATTATCTTACTTTGGTGAAAAAGAAGATCAAAACTTACAACCAGAAGAAGACAACAAAGTCAAAGCTCCTACATCCAAAGCCTCCAAGAAAAATATGAATCAGTCCCAGGCCTTGGAAGAGCTCAAAAGGGATTTTGAGAAGCAAGTAATGGAAGTAGAGGAAAAAGTGGGAAGAGAAATGAGAGTGATGCAGGAAAATCATGAAAAACAATTGAACAGCTTGCTAAAGGAGACCCAAAAAAAGTAAAGAAAATAACACAAAAATAGCCTAACCCAAATGGCAAAAGAGGTCCAAAAAGCCAATGAGGAAAATAATGCCCTAAAAAGCAAAATTGGCCAAATGGAAAAGGAAGTCCAAAAGATTACTGAAGAAAATACTTCCTTAAAAATTAGGATAGAGCAATTGGAAGATAGTGACTTTATGAGAAATCAAGACACTGTAAAACAAATCCAAAAGAATGAAAAATTAGAAAACAATGTGAAATATCTCATTGGAAAGACAACTGACCTGGAAAATAGATCCAGGAGAAAGAATTTAAAAATTATTGGACTATTGGAAAGACATGATCAAAAAAAAGAGCCTAGACATCATCTTTCAAGAAATTATCAAGGAAAACTGCCTTGATATATTAGAACCAGAGGGCAAAATAGAAATTGAAAGAATTCACCAATCTCCTCCTGAAAGAGACCCCCAAAGGAAAACTCCTAGGAATATTGTAGCCAAATTCCAGAGTTCCCAGGTCAAGGAGAAAATATTACAAGCTGCCAGAAAGAAACAAGTCAAGCACTGTGGAAACACAATCAGGATAACACAAGATTTAGCAGCTTCTACATTAAAGGACCTCAGGGCATGGAAGGGCAAAGGAGATGGGATTACAACCAAGAATCACCTACCCAGCAAAACTGAGTATAATCCTTCAGGGGAAAAAATGGTCATTCAGTGAAATAGAGGACTTTCAAGCATTCTTCACGAAAAGACCAGAGCTGAATAGAAAATTTGACTTTCAAATACAGGACTCCAGTGGAACATGAAGAGGTGAACAGGAAAGAGAAATCATAAAAGACTCATTAAGTTTGAACTGTTTACATTCCTGCATGGAAAGATGATATTTATAACTCATGAGACCTTTGTCAGTATTAGGGTAGTTGGAGGGAAAAAATATATGTATGTATATAGATAGATAGATAGATAGATAGATAGATAGATAGATAGATAGATAGAGGGCACAGGGTGAGTTGAAGATTAAGGGGTCTTATCTGGAGATTAAAATTAAGGGATGAGGGAGGATTACATTATTATATATTATATATACTGTTACAGTGGAGGGGAAATGGGGGAAGGTAAGAGGGAATGAGGGAATCTTCTTCTCATAGGATTTGGCTTAAGGAGGGAATAACACACACATTCAATTGGGTATGGAAATCTGTCTTAACCTACAGGAAAATAGGGGGAGAAGGGGACAAGAGAGCAGGGAGATGATAGAGAGGAGGGCAGATTGAGAAAGGGGGTAATCAGAAGTAAATACTTCTGAGGAGAGACAGGGTGAAAAGAAAGAATAGAATAAATGGGAGGGCAGGATAAGATTAAGGGAAATAGAGTTAGTTTTTCACAACATGTCTACTATGGAAGTGTTTTGCATAACTGCACATGTACATCTTATATTGAGTTGCTTGCCTTTTCAATGAGGGTGGGCTGGGAGGGAGGAAGAAAGAAAATCTGAAACCTAAAGTTTTAAAAACATGTGTTTAAAAAAATGTTTTTACATGCTACTGGGAAGTAAGAAATACAGGAAATGGGGTACAGAAGTCTATCCTGCCCTACAGGAAAATAGAAGGGGAAGGGGATAAGAGAAGGGGGGGTGTGAAGAGATAAAAGAGAGGACAGACTAGGGGAAGGGATATTCAGAATGCATGCCATCTTGGGGTGGGGCGAGGGGTGAGACGGGGTGAAAATTTGGAACTCAAAAACTTGTGGAAGTGAATGTTGCAAACTAAAAATAAATAAATTTATATAAAAAAAGACAAAAAAAAAAAAAGAAGAAGAAGCACGACTTGAGTTCAGCCCCTGATGGTCAGGCTTCCCCGGTGAGGAGGGATTGAGCTCAGACCTAAAAGCCCATGTAGGTGACTCTCAGGTTGAATTTTCCAGCACTTAAAACAGTGTCTGCCACATAGTAGATATTAATAAATGTTTGGTGATTGATAGATTGAATCTGAAAAATATTGTAATCGTGGCTCAGGTGTGCCCACCTAACTACCCACCTGTAACTCCCCATGATTGGTTGTCGTCCTTCGTGCTTGAAAAGGACCAAAATGGCATCGCTGTGTCAGAGTCAAGGTGCAGTGTGTCCAACTGTGGCTGACCAGACCAATGCACAGTCAGAAGGCTCTACCATAGGTAGGGCAGAAATAGTCCATGTGGAACTATGCCCAAAGGGCTACAAAAATGTGCATACCCTTTGACCCAGCAATAGCACTTCTAGGGCTATATCCCAAAGAGATCAAACAAATGGGAAAAGGACCCACATGTACAAAAATATTCATAGCAGCTCTTTTTGTGGTGGCAAAGAATTGGAAATTGAGAGGATGCCCATCAATTGGGGAATGGCTGAGCAAGTTGTGGTATATGAATGTAATGGAATACTATTGTGCTATAAGAAATAATGAACAGGCTGACTTCAGAAAAACCTGGGAAGACTTATATGGTCTGATGCTGAGTGAAGTGAGCAGAACCAAGAGGACTTTGTACACAATAGCAGCCACATTATGCAATGACTAAGAATGTTAAACTGAACCCTTCTCAGCATTACAAGGATCTGAGACATCTCCAGAGGCCTCAGGATGGAAAATGCTGTCCACATACAAAGAAAGAACTATGGAAGTCAAATCGCTCTCACTCATTTTTACCTTCTGTTGAGTTTTGTTTCATCTTTCTGATGGTTCCTCCTATTGGTTTTAATTTTTACTTACAACTTCACTAATGTGAAAATATGTTTAATGGGTATGTAAATGTAAAGATTATATCAGATTGTGCGCCATCTTGGGGAGGGTGGGGGGGAGAAAAAGGGAGAAAAATTTTCAACTCAAAAGCATATGGAAAAAAAATTTTAAAAAAAAAAGAAAAAAATTTAAGAAAAAGAAGTAAAAAAAAAAAAGAAAAAAGAAATAGTCCATGTGAACATTTGGAGTGGAGATGTCTCTGAATTCCCACATCTCACATTGCTTTGGAGCTACTGCAATTCTGCTTTCATAGAGCACAGTACCTTCTTTGATGTAGGCACACTATGCTGTGCCAGTGTCTCCTATGTCTCACGGTTGATCCTAAAGTTCTTCAGAGAGACCTTGAGAGTGTCCTTGTATCGCTTCTTCTGACCTCCATGTGAGCACTTGCCTCGTGAGTTCTCCATAAAACAGTCTTTTAGGCAAACATATGTTTGGCATTCAAACCACATGGCAAGGCTTCTAACATCGCACATGTTCACCTTGATGCTGGTTTTGCCCTCATTGAAGGCATCCAACGGCACCATTGAAAACATCACACTAAAAAGAGTGGGAGCAAGCACACAGCCTTGTTCACTCCATTAGTGACTGGGAAAGTGCAAGAGCATTGTCCATTATCAGAACCCAGGCAAGCACTGGCATACCATACTGATGAACTTCTCTGGGCAACCAAAGTTTGACTTAATTATCCATAAGCCCTCATGACTGACAGCATCAAAATCCTTAGTCAGATCAACAAGCACTGTGCACAGACCCGGGTCCGCTTCTGTGATTGTCACAGGACGATCCATTTCCAATTTACCTTAATAGAGATGGACAATCGAACTCCTAGGGGATAACCTCTTCCTGCCATACAACTTGGAAAATTTCTGTCAGTTTTTTTTTTTATAAGAAGTGTTATCCCCTTCCCCACCTTGTAAATCTCAGCTGGAATAGAATCAGCACCAGGTGCTTTGCCACAGGGGAGGTGCCTCATGTGATTCAATACCTCTTCGTCAGTTAGAAGTTTGGCTAGAGGGGGACTGACTTCAACCTGAGGTGCGCAGTCGGTGGCTTCAGCATTGGTTGATGAGGGTTTGTTGAGAATGCTATGGAAGCGTTCAGCCCATCTCTCCAGGATCACGTCCTTACCATTAATCAATATGGTTCCATCAGTGCTGAGTACTTGAGATGCATCATAGGTCTTTGGCCCACAAATAGCCTTCAGGGCATCGTAAAACTGCTTTAGAATGTCACTATGACTGTAAAACCAAATTTCATCTGCCTTCTTACTGAGCCAAGAATCCTGCATCTCTCTAAGCTTCACTTGCACTTTACTTTTGATGGAGTTAAATGCTGCCTTCTTAGAGATGGATGACCTATCCTGATGGTAAACCCTGCGGAGTTCTCATTTTTCGTTTTGTTTAATAGCTTCTGAGTTTCCCCATCGTTTTCGTCAGACCAGTCTTGGCGTTTGTGAGTGTTCTGACCCAGATGAGCAAATGCAGCTGCTGGACACCGACTCTCTGAAAGCTGCCCCCTCCTTCTCTGCCCTGCTGTTGCCAGTTGTGTGTTGGTTCAGCTTTCCCTCCAAGTTAGCAGCAAACGGTTCGTGCTCAGAAAAGTGCCCGTTGTCATTAAGCCTTCTGGTAGCCATCTTGCTTTGGGGATGACTTGGGGGGTGCCTGGGATGCAGTGGGTGACCTTAGCATTTTTAATGTCTGACCAAACTCTAAGCACTCCACAGCTCATGCTTACACTGCCTGCCTTCATAGGCCATTAGAACACATTGCTCACATCTGCACGTTCCACTGGGGAAATCTTCATGTGCTGCGGTAGACACCTAACTTGCTGACGGTTTGAGGCCCCTTAATTATCCTCAACCTGCTGAAACGATTTATCAGGGTGTGGCCACTGAGCATACTGCAGCTTCTTTGAGCCACAGGTGAGAGGTGGGTGGCAGAGACACCAAAGGTGGGAAGCTGTCCAGAAAAGGGTTCATCAAGCCCTCATACCAGAGGTACTAGTCTTGCCAGAATGCCCATACACCCCAATACCCATACTCCCCATCTACCTGTCCTAAAGGCAGTGTAAACCTCCGGCTCTGATGTCTGCCCAGCAGGCTCTCACTACAATCCACCTGGGGTCATTACTAAGGAAGAGCTTCCTCCAGAATGTAACAGCAAGGTCATAGCAGGTAGTCCTCAGAATATTCTCTGTACGGTGACAGTGACCTCAAACCCCTAGGTTTCATGTTTAATATTCAGAGGGTGTCCTTTGGACAAAATCAGAGAGCCAGGCAGCCAGTACTTACTATTAAGCACCTACTATGAGCTGGCACTTAGAAATACGAAAATTAGAAGAAAGGTTTGCCTTTTTTTCTCTTTGAAGTAATCAACAAGAAGCTGGCAGCCGACTCTAGGTCACTCTTACCCAACTTCCCTCTGTCTCTCTGTCTTTGTCTCTGTCTACCTGTCTGTCTCTCCTCCCTCCCCCTTTTCTCTCTATCTCTCTCCTTCTCTGAGCCTGTCTCTCTATCTCTCTTCCTCCCTTCTCTGTTTCTGTCTCTTTGTCTCTGTCTCTGTCTCTTTCTTCCTCTCTCTCTTCCTCTCTCTCTTCCTCTCTGTCTCTCTCTTCTTCACTCTCTCTGTGTTTTTTTCCCCCTCTGTCTCTCTCTGTCTTTCTGTCTGTCTCTCTGTCTCTGTCTATCTCTGTCTCTCTGTCTCTCTCTCTTCCTCTCCCTCCCTCCTTTTTTCTCCATCTGGCTCTAGCCAATAGCCTGGCCTAGCCTAAGTGGCCTCTATTCCTCCTTCTCTGCTGTGGCCTTGGTGGGTGCAAATCCCCCATGACTCTAGTTCTCTTGCCGTCACATGGTGAATCATCATCTAAGCTAGAGTTCAACCTTCCTACCATTTAAGACTCAAAGCTCCTAACCTGGTACCTAAGTATTTGTATTAAGATACAGTAAAAACCACTGTATGCCTTGTAAAGCAATGCTTTACCTCGATACAAAGAAAAGAGCACTAACTTTGGAGTCCAAGGACCTGGGTTCAAATCCTACCTCAAATGCTTACTATCAGACAAGCCATTACACCTGGGCTTCAATTCCCCCACTTGTAATGTTGGATTAAGCAGCCCCTTTTTTCTATTTTTACATCTAAAGAAGCTATTTTAGGAAGTCTGGATATTTGTACTCTATTTAATCATATTGTGTGTTATTAAAATCATCATCCCTCTAGCTTTTAAAGGGATCCGTGTCTACATAGGAATGTTTAATTAGGGGTAGGGAGAGGGAAGGTCCTGTCTATTTGAAACGTTCTGTTGTAAAGCTCTGTATGAATATGAATAGAACAGTATCCCAGTTCAAGGTGCTCTCAGAGGATTTTCAGGATTGAGTCTGAACAGAGCCCACATCCAAAGTACTCCCTCCCCCCCTACAAGGAGACCTGATAGTAGGTTAGTCCTTATACAGAACAGTGGTTCTCAAAGTGGGGTTCCCCTGGGGGTCCCCAATACCCTTTTAGGGGCTCTGAGATGTCAAAACTCCTTTCAAAATAACACTAAGATATAATTTCATCCTGTTAAAACACTCCTCTCTTTTCCACCTGTATATCTGTGTGAACCTGGATTTCCTTCACGGTCTTCAAACAAAACAATTTATCACAAGAAACTGAATGCAGAAGCAGATAGGGTATTCGAGCTATCTTAATAAGCAGAACATTAAAGAGTTTGCAAGAATATGTAAGACGGGAACTTTTCTTAACAGATTTTTTTTTGGGAAATAGTTATTTTTCATAAAATTATGTTGACATAATGAGTTTATTATTTTATTTTAAATGAATGAATGAATAAATATTTACATAAATGTTAACTTCTAATATGGCAAATATCAATAGATATGGTCCAACCTAATAAAAACTATTTGGGATCCTCAATAATTTTTAAGAATGTGAGGGGGTTCTGAAATGACAAAGGCTGAGAACTTCCAACATAGCCCCTACCATCTTTCCCAACATGGTCCCATTTTTTCCTCTACTGCCACACCCACCAATCTTCCTCCCAGAGTCCAAAAGAACATGAAAAATCAAGACCAATTTTCTACAGCAAGCACATTGCCCCCCGAATGTTCCAGCCTCTTATCCTGCCTCCCATAATTTGCTGGCAAAGAAAAGACCAAATACCAAAACAGTATTTTATTAAAAGTTTGAACATTTCTCAAAATTATTTTTTAATCTCTCTTCATCATGGCCACAGGAAAATCACTGACAGAAAGAGAGCCACATCCACTCTGACTATGTGAAAGTTTCCTCCACCCATTTGCAAATAGGCATGGCCAAGACTGAAGAGATGACAGTCTTCATGGTTCAGGACTATTGGCCTGACTTTTAGCTATCTTGGGCTTTTCTAGAACTCTGTCTAAATCAATGACAGCTTATTTATTGATTGATTCATTTATTCATTTGTTCATTCATCCATTCATCTATTTTCCTGCCTAACAAATAGTTAATAATTATCATTTTTAACTCACCAGTGACTAATTCTGCATGAACTTTTGATACTGCCACCTGGACTACAGCAGTAGGTTGATGGTTGGTCTCTCCATCTCCTCTTGTCTCTCCCCACTCCACCCTACTCTCGAAGTGATCGTCTTAAAGCCTCCCCGTCTCCATTCAAGAATCTCTAGTGGCTCCCTATTACTTCCAGGAACCAAATAAAGCCCTCGACTTGGTGTCTCCAAAGCTCTTCATACCTTGATCTCTTTCTGCCTTTCCAGTCTTCCTTCCTCCATCTTACTTCCTCCCTCACACCACTCACTTAGCTGTCCAGTGAGAGACGCTGGCTTCCTGGCTTCTCCTCCAATGAGACACTCCATCTCCAGGCATTTTCGCTGACCACCCCCCCATGCTTAGAACGCTCTCCCTCCTTATCTCTGCCTCCTGGCTTCCCTGGCTTCCTTCAAGTCCCAACTAAAATCCCCCCTTCTCTAGAAAGCCTTTCCTAATACCCTTTAAATCAAATAACTATCCTATAATGCATCTTGTTTTACATGGTTGTTTTTGCATTGGAATAGAAACTAGTTGGGATTTTTCCTCTTTAGCTTCATCACCTATCATGATGCTGGCACATAGTAGGCATTTCAAAAATACTTGTTGACTATGGACTGAATCAGTTGTGTAGCTATACACATATCAGAATAGAAATAAAATAAAACAACCTTATTCCTTCTTTCCAGTTGTTACATTATTAAAATGTGATTTGAACCTCTGTAAATGCTATTCTCTCCACCTCCTCCACAATACCTTTATATATTGCCCTAGACGGATGTCTTCTCAGTTGAATTTCTTAGGCAATGACACCATCTCTGAATATTAACAATTATTTTGCTGCCCTCCCTTGCCTTAGTGTTTTCAGAATTGAGCTGTTTCCAGAATAGACTTTACTACATGGACTTGGTTTGCTCCAGATGCTATTCCCAAATTCATAGCCTAGAAGACCCCATAGGAAGAAAGTATTTTTTTTCCAGTACAATTCATAAGCTGACTCTGATAGCCATTCTTAAGAGTTCCAAAAAATGTTTTGAGAACTGGCCAGCAATATTGGAATAAATGAAAGGCCTCTCGGGAATAGAATAAGACTCATTAGGATGTAAATTCTTGCTGAATTTGTTATGAGAGGCAGCTTGGGTTAGCAGACAAAGGAAGACCCAGGTCTTTGTTGGGTCTCTCACACGTATGTCTGTAAGGCTGAGCAACATTTCAGGTCACCAGGAAAGGCTTTCAGATGGCAAGTTATGGAATAATTGCCATTCTGCATTGGTACAGAGAGTTTCCTCTCCCAGAATTCCCTGTACTAAAGAAATCACAAGCCAAATTTCTCCTTTCTGAAAAATAGTTTAAAAAATTCATTTTATTTTATTTTATTTTTAATTTATGGAATAAAACAAGCATTTCTATAACATAGTCCAATAAAATGATTATTGTACATAAAACTGCAAATCTATTATAGCTAGCTTGCTATTCCATTCAAATATACAGCAAAGCAGCAAAGATGTTTTTATTAATTTATTTATTTTATTCTGGATTTAAGAAATAAAATAAGTATTTCCATAACAAAGTGGAATAGAAAAAGATTGCACCTGAAACTGCAGATCTAATATGTACAACTTGCTATTCCTTTCAAATATACAACAAAATTATCATGTAAATTTTTTTTTCTTCCCTTCCCCTCAATGGCTACCATTAGACATAAATAGGTATATATAGGTATGTATATATATACATATATATTATATATATACACACACACATACATACACATATGTATATGTATGTATGTATGTATATGTATATATGTAAAATTATTTTATACATACTTCTATTTATCAGTTCTTTCTCTAGACACAAATAGCATCTTTCTTCATATGTCCTTTATAATTAATTTGGGTATTTATAATAGTCAAAATAACATTGGTTCTCTTGAAACAATTCTGGAAAAATTGAATGGAAATAGAAAGGAATACACCTTTCAGTAAAAAAAAATCATTTCTTTATAGTTACATTTCATATCAAAACACAGGATATTTGGGCTGTACTTTCTGAGTTTCTTCCTCTGGTATATAATTTTCAGCATTAAGCATACAAAAAGTAAGGCTCCTCCCACAAATTCACACTCCATTTCCATACTTTTTATTTAGGAGGAGAAAGAGAATGTAAAGATCACAGGGATCATCTCCAATGGGTCATTGTAACTAGGTGAGTAAAAAGTTTCTAGTATAGTTTTGACAGAGCCAAATACGTGCCAAATACTCTAATGAGCTGTTATTTGCAAGGTCTAGTCACAAGTGCAGAGGAACTGTGCTGTTTTCATATTCATTTTTTAAACCTCACCTCTAAACACAAAGGAATTTTTTAAAAAATATTTCTGGCTCATGGGGACAAGAGATTTTGTAAGCCCACCTAAACAATGGGCATAGTGACCACCCTGTGCTGGGGCCAGCCCTGGCAAATCCAACATCACCAGCTTTCACCTATTTCCTCTTCATATGATAAAATCATTTCAAAGACCCAAGATGAGATATTGTATACACTCTTTTGTATATACACATTTAAATTCACCATTTTTAATAAATATTTTTAATGGTTGGAATTTACTAAGTTTGAATATACAAATATGTTCTTTGTTTTAACTTCTTCCTTCTTTAATTTAGAAGATAATGAAAATACTCCTAATGGGAGTATTAGCGACCATCCCTCTAGAATTGTAATGAAAGCATGGGTCAAATTAGAAATCCATCAATAAAAATATTTTAAGGTACTAAATTTTCACGTAAAGGGGATTTTACATATATTTCAGACATATGCTTATCTACCAATGAAAACTATAGTAAAATAAATTATATTTTTGAGAATTCATTCATTCAATTAAATTGAATATTTATTAAGCAGTACAGCTGGATTGGCTCATACAATGACTCTCACGAAGTGGTCACGTTATTCAGATTCACATTGTATATTTCCATTGGGCTGAAACCATTTGCCATAGCTTACATAATTATAACTTCAAAGAGTGCAAATTGGAATCAATCTGAGGACTCCACTTCTAACCCTAATAACGAGGCAGCTAGGTAGTCTAGGGTTACAGCCTTGGACCTGCAGTCAGGAAGACCTGTGTTCAAAGATGACCTCAGATACTTGCTGGCCATGGAACTCTCGGTAAGTCCCTCCATCTCATTCTGCCTCAGTTTCCTCATCTGGAAAATGGGGATAATAATAGCATTTACCTCCCAGGGTTATTGTGAGGATCAAATGAGAAAATATTTGTAAGAGCACTTAGCACAGTGCCTGCCACAAAGTAAGCACTACATAAATGTTATTAATTTTTATTATCATTATTATTGTTGTTGAAAAGCACTTGCAAACCTCAAAGAGCTCTCTAAATGTTAATTGCTATTATTAATTATTCACACTAATCAGGACTCAGTTGTACTGTGAGTAAGGCACTGTACAAAGTGCTTATGAAACAGAGGTAACAAAATAGCACAGTCCTTCCGTGGCACAACTTTTCACTCAGACGGCAATAGAGGAAGTCCACACAAAGCATGATGAGACCCAGTAATCATCCACAGAAAATCAGGCCCAGAATTGTAAAGTTTATTTATTTTATTTATTTTTTTTCACTTCCACAAGTTTTTGAGTTCCAAATTTCTCACCCCTCCCCCCACCCCAAGATGGCATGCATTCTGAATACCCCTTCCCCTGGTCTGCCTTCTTTCTATTTTCTCCCCTTCCTTCTTATCCCTTCTCCTTTATTTTCCTGTAGCAGGATAGACTTCTGTACCCCATTTCCTGTATTTCTTATTTCCCAGTTGCATGTGAAAACATTTTTTTTAAAAATGTGTTTTTAAAACTTTGAGTTCCAAATTTTCTCCCTTCCTCCCCCCCCACCCACCCTCATTGAAAAGGCAAGCAACTCAATATAGGTTGTACATGTGTAGTTATGCAAAATTCCTTAGTAGACATGTTGTGAAAAACTAACTCTATTTCCCTTAATCCTATCCTGCCCTCCCATTTATTCTATTCTTTCTTTTGACCCTGTCCCTCCTCAGAAGTATTTGCTTCTGATTACCCCTTTCCCAATCTGCCCTCCTCTCTATCACCCCCTGCTCTCTTGTCCCCTTCTCCCCCTATTTTCCTGTAGGGTAAGACAGATTTCCATACCCAATTGAATGTGTATGTTATTCCCTCCTTAAGCCAAATCCTATGACAATAAGATTTCCCCATTCCCTCTCACCTTCCCCTGTTTCCCCTCCACTGTGAGAGACTTTTCTTTACTGTTTTTTTTTGTGAGATAATTTACCCCATTCTACCTCTCCCTTTCTTCTCTGAGTATCACCCTCTCTCATCCCTTAATTTTATTCTCCAGATATGACCCCTTAATCTTCAACTCACCCTGTGCCCTCTATCTATCTATACATAATACATACAATTTTTTTCCTTCAACTACCCTAATACTGACAAAGTCTCATGAGTTATAAATATCATCTTTCCATGCAGGAATGTAAACAGTTCAATCTTAATAAGTCTCTTATGATTTCTCTTTCCTGTTTACCTCTTCATGTTCCACTGGAGTCCTGTATTTGAAAGTCAAATTTTCTGTTTAGCTCTGGTCTTTTCATCAGGAATGCTTGAAAGTCCTCTATTTCACTGAATGACCATTTTTTCCCCTGAAGGATTATACTCAGTTTTGCTGGGTAGGTGATTCTTGGTTGTAATCCTATCTCCTTTGCCCTCCGGAATATTATATTCCATGCCCTGTGGTCCTTTAATGTAGAAGCTGCTAAATCTTGTGTTATCCTGATTGTGTTTCCACAGTACTTGAATTGTTTCCTTCTGGCAGCTTGTAATATTTTCTCCTTGACCTGGGAACTCTGGAATTTGGCTATAATATTCCTAGGAGTTTTCCTTTGGGGATCTCTTTCAGGAGGAGATCTGTGGATTCTTTCAATTTCTATTTTGCCCTCTGGTTCTAATATATCAGGGCAGTTTTCCTTGATAATTTCTTGAAAGATGATGTCTAGGCTCTTTTTTTGATCATGGCTTTCAGATAGTCCAATAATTTTTAAATTCTCTCTCCTGGATCTATTTTCCAGGTCAGTTGTTTTTCCAATGAGATATTTCACATTGTTTTCTAATTTTTCATTCTTTTGGATTTGTTTTACAGTGTCTTGATTTCTCATAAAGTCACTATCTTCCAATTGCTCTATTCTAATTTTTAAGGAAGTATTTTCTTCAGTAATCTTTTGGACTTCCTTTTCCATTTGGCCAATTTTTCTTTTTAGGGCATTTTTCTCCTCATTGGCTTTTTGGACCTCTTTTGCCATTTGGGTTAGGCTGTTTTTTAAGGTGTTATTTTCTTCAGTATTTTTTGGGTCTCCTTTAGCAAGCTGTTGACTTGTTTTTCATGATTTTCTTGCATCACTCTCATTTCTCTTCCCAGTTTTTCCTCTACTTCCCTTACTTGCTTCTCAAAATCCCTTTTGAGCTCTTCCAAGGCCTGGGACTGATTCATATTTTTCTTGGAGGCTTTGGATGTAGGAGCTTTGACTTTGTTGTCTTCCTCTGGTTGTATATTTTGATCTTCTTTTTCACCAAAGTAAGATAATATAGTCTGACTCTTTTTGCTGCTTGCTCATGATCCCAGCCAATTACTTGAGTTTTAAACTCCTTGTTAAGGTAAGAGTCTGCTTCCAATGTGGAGAGTGTACTGTCCCAAGCTTCAGGGGTTTGTACAGCTGTTTTCAGAGATACTTGTAGGGACCTGTAAATTTTCAGTTCTTCCAAGGTGGTATGATAAGGGGCAAGGTGTTTACTCCTTTCCTGGCCTGTGACCACAAGTATTCCTTTCTGTTCTGTAACTGTGAGGAGGGGTTTCTCTCCACAGCCACTACAAGCTCCACCACGCCAGTGCTCCTCCTCACCCCAGCACCGCCACCCAGAACTGTGACCCAGATCCAACACGGGCAAAGCAAGAGATTCCTGCCTCAGCACTGGCAAAGAGATCCCTGCAGTCCCTCTCTGATCAGCCACTGGATTCCCCCTCAGTCTGTGGGCCGGAAGCTCGGGGAAGCAGCTGGCCCCCCAGCACATGCTCTTGGGGAATAGAGCTGAAACCCCACCTTCCTTTCTCAGCACTGACAGAAACAGACTTTTCCCACTGACCTTCTAATTTGTCTTTGGCATTGGTGGATTGAGGTGTCTGGAAACCTCCACAACTGCGCGCGATTCAGTCCTCTGAGGCCTGCTCCAGGTTTGCTGCGGCCTGCGCGCCCACGCTGTGCTCCCAGCCCTTTCTGATCAATCATCCAGGTTGTTTTGGGCTGGAAATTTGTTTCACTCTGTCTTTTTGTGGGTTCTGCTGCTTCAGAATGTGTTTAGAGCCATTTTTTATGAGTATTTGGAGGGGTTTGGAGGAGAGCTCAAGCAAGTCACTGCTTTCACTCCGCCATCTTGGCTCCACCCCCCACCCCCCACCCCGAATTGTAAAGTTTATAAAGAGCTTTCTTCCCATCAGCTTCCTCAGCTCCTCGCAGGCTGCTTGCTAAAGGCATTGCTACCTCCATTTTCAAAGGAAGTGAGGCTAAGTGATTTGCCATGGGCATGTGTCTGGTAGATGGCAAGGGCAGGATTCAAACCCAGGTAGCTCCTGATGTGGAGTCCAGAGCTCTTCCCCATACATCAAGCTCCCTTTTGGGGGCCAGACCTAGTAATCTCTGGAAATTGGAGGCTAAAGAGAATACTTCCACCCAAGGGAAGGGGGAGGGCAGAAGCTTCCCAGAGAAGGGGAAACTGGAGTGGATTTGAAGGAAAACAAAGCCTGTACACACTGAGAAGGGAGATGGAATGTGGACCAGTTTGACTGGAATGTAACATGCACTGGAGAATCCTGGAATGGTGGAGTGAGATCCAAATCGTAAAAGGTTTTAAATGGCCCAACAGCAAGAGATAGAAAGAGAAATCCCATTTAAACTTACTGTAGACATTATAAAATATTTAGGAGTCTACCTCCCGAAACAAACCCAGGAACTCTATGAACACAATTACAAAACACTTTTCACACAAATAAAATCAGATCTAAATAATTGGAAAAACATCAGTTGCTCATGGGTAGGCTGAGCTAATATAATAAAAATGACAATCCTACCTAAGCTAATTTACTTATTCAGTGCCATACCAATCAAACTACCAAAAAATTCTTTTATAGAGTTAGAAAAAATAATAACAAGATTCATTTGGAAAAACAAAAGGCCCAGAATATCAAAGGAACTAATGAAAAGAAATGCAGGGGAAGGTGGCCTAGCAATTCCAGAAATAATGAGCAGGCTGACTTCAGAAAAACCTGGGAAGACTTATATGGTCTGATGCTGAGTGAAGTGAGCAAAACCAAGAGGACTTTGTACACAATAGCAGCCACATTATGCAATGACTAAGAATGTTAAACTGAACCCTTCTCAGCATACGAGGATCTGAGACATCTCCAGAGGCCTCAGGATGGAAAATGCTGTCCACATCCAAAGAAAGAACTATGGAAGTCGAATCGCTCTCACTTATTTTTACCTTCAGTTGAGTTTTG
The DNA here is from genome assembly GCF_003287225.1 of Phascolarctos cinereus. Taxonomy (NCBI): domain Eukaryota; kingdom Metazoa; phylum Chordata; class Mammalia; order Diprotodontia; family Phascolarctidae; genus Phascolarctos; species Phascolarctos cinereus. Next base: position 13,275,241 of record NW_027555514.1, read on the forward strand.
TTTCATCTTTCTGATGGTTCCTCCAATTGGTTTTAATTTTTACTTACAACTTCACTAATGTGAAAATATGTTTCATGGGTATGTAAATGTAAAGACTATGTCAGATTGTGAGCTGTCTTGGGGAGGGTGGGGGGGAGGAAAAGGGAGAAAAAATTTTCAACTCAAAAGCATATGGAAAAAAAATTTTTTAAAAAGAAAAAATAAAGGTTTTAAATGCCAGACAGCAGAGTTTACATTTTATCCTCCAGTAGCTCTTGAGTAAGGGAATGCAGTGGTCAGATGGGTACTTTAGGAGTAGCCATTTAGCAGCTATGCAGAGGATGAGAGAGGGAAGAAACCAGATGTAAATAATTTAATTAAGAGGCTATTCTAAAGTCCTAAGTGAGACTGGAGGAATATCTGACATCAGTTGGTTTGGGTATGAATGGAGATAAAGGGATAGACGTGAGAAATCATGCTCAGGTAAAACCAACAGAGGGAGCGATTAGGTGGCACCACAGCACACAGATTGCCAGGCCTGGAGTCAGGAAGACTCATCTTCCTGAGTTCAAATATGGCCTCAGACACTTAGCTGTGTGACCTTGGGCAAGTCACTGTAAAATGAGCTGGAAAAGGAAATGGCAAATACTCTAGTATCTTTACCAGAAAACCCCAAATGGAGTCACAAAGAGCTGGACATAACTGAAAAAATGACTCAAAAAAAATGGCAGCTGATCAGATGTGGGACAGGGTTGAGTTGAGGCTGATGGCTGAGATGTTTTAATCTTAGGTGATTGGATGGTACCTAAACAATTAAGGAAGTCTTGAATAAGGTTGGAGGACCTCTGATTATTAGTGTCTACTAAAGCACAAAATGGGATGACAAACGTTTGACAAGCTTGCCTCCTACCAACAGGGCACTGTCCCAAAGCCAGTGGTTCCCCAATAAATAGAGAGGTCCTCCAGATGCTTCATTTACATTGCATTGGTGGCCTCAAGCCCCCAAACACTGCAGAACCTCTTAATCAGGGTTCATAATCCCTCAAAAGAATTCAGCCTCACAATACAGCAAGAAAAGGCCCAGAGTTTGCCATGCAGCTGAATAGACTGCCAGGGAAGCTGGTTTATTCCATGCATGTAGCACATGACAGTCACTGCAGATGGAAAATGAGCGAGGCCTACCATTGAATGGGAGGAGGCGAGAGGGCTGCATTGCTGGGGAATCATACAGTGAATGGCCCCAGCCTTCCCTCTCTTTGCCGTCAATATTCTTTCAGGGCTACAATATGGCTGCCTATCGTGGAATTTCACAATTTCTGAGACATCAAAAATGTGTGTCACTAAGGCACAAGGGTGAGGCCTGCGGTGTAATCCTATCTATGGACTACAAGCAGGAAGTGGTATATTATAGAAAGATACCATCAGAAAAGGAAAGGGAAATGGGCTGGCCCCATGTAAAAGGCCAAAGAGTACCTGCGCATGGCTTTAGGGTTCACGTGGTCTTAAAAGACACAGAGGACGCTGAGCCCCTAGAAGACAGCACAAGTCTTCACAGAGGTGTTAGGACCAGGCACAGACAAGGCTCCTAGAGCGCAGAAAGGTATGGATGAATGGCAATCTGCACTATGGGAGGGTGTACTTCATTGAGGAAATTACAGGTTCACTGAACTATTAAAAGACAAAAATTAGGTATGATCAAAATTTGACAGTTGAAATGTAAAACTTATTTGTCTAAAGTATCTCAATCAGAAAATCAGTCTATGGGGCAGTGAGGTGATATAGTGGATAGAGCACCAACCCTGGAGTCAGGTGGACCTGAATTCAAATGTGACCTCAGATACTTACTAGCTGTGTGACCCTGGGTAAGTCACTTAACCTTGATTGCCTTTTACAAAAAAAAAAAAAAGAAAGAGAAAAGAAAAGAAAATCAACTTTTCACAACAAGCACTTTATTTGAGCATCTGTGCTAGAAGACTTACTTTTGAACATTAAGGGTTAGGTCAAGTGACTTGCCCAGATCACACCCCTAGTAAGTATCTGAGGTAAGATTTGAACTCAGATCTTCCTAATTCCAAGATCAGCACTATCCTCTGTGATACATAGCTGCCTTTTTGTGCTACCTTTCTTTAGGGGTGGGAACCTGGGAGTCAGCTCAGCTAGAACCTTTTAGATGAACAATGCCAGGCTATATCTGACCTTGGCTTCCACCACAGCTTACTGCCACCATTTATTTATGAATTAACCCTAACTGAAGGTTAGGTATCCAAGGATCATGGGATCATAGGCTGAAAACTGGAAGGCTCCTTAGAGATCAGCTAGCCCTGACCTTTCCTTTTACGAATAAGTAAACTGAGGCCTAAAGAGACAAACCCACTTGCCTACAGTGAGGAAGGTAAAGAGCAGTTGAGCTGGAATCCTAACTCAGGTCCTCTGACTCCCACACTATTGTTCTTCTGGATGCCTTATGCCGCCTCTGGAGTTCTGAAGCAGTATGAACCAGAGCTCCCATCAACCTTAATAGCCACGAACATTATTACCATGACAGCCCAAGGCTGGCAACCCAGGCCAAACCCTAGTGGACCTGCCAAAGCCCTCCTCCCTGGCACACTCTCCTCTCTCCCTCTCGCCATCAAATACAAGCCAATTTCCACATACACCAGTCCCCCTCCTAAGATCTTGACCTCTAAATAATACAGCAGATATGTTCATGTTAACTGTTTCCATACTATAGGGACATACTATAGTTTGTGCATGAACTGGCTGACTGATTTCACTCACTTCTGCCTTTCCCTGAGCTGGTAGAATTGTCTAAGATAATGGGTTTATAAGCTGAGATCCACCATGTAGAAATAGATTTCAGGAGGTCCATGAACCTGGATGGGGGAAAAATACATTTTCGTTTGCACAATCCTTTTTGTTTTTCATAATTGTATGCATTTTGTTTTATGCATTTAAAAACACAATTCTATGAAGGATTGCACCTCACCAGAGAACCAAAAGGGTCGAACCCCTGCTTTCAGGGAAGCTTCCCCTGAAGCTGCCAGGATACATCCTGTGTAACTTCCCACCTCCCATCACCACAGGACCCTAGTTTTCTATTATACTCCAAAATGGGGAAAAGGAAAAACATTTTCACAAGCAAATGGTATCATCTCCCAAGCTGTTTGGTCAATAATCTGTTATTCTTCATCTGCATGCAATATACTTATTAAGAAAATCAGGGTAAATATATTAGTAATGTGAACCATGAATGGGCCTCGTGAGGCCTGATTCCTCCTTCCTTTCTAGATGACAAACAAGCAAATTCTATCCCTGTCAAACAGTTCATTAGGAATAAACCAGCTCCTAGAGGACATAGTTTTATTTCTGGTTTTGTATCCCTGGCACACATGCCAGTGCCTGGAATATGGAGGGAATTTAGTAAATGTTTGCTGATTTATTGATTACTCTGCAAACAAATGAAGTACTTTTCAGAGGAAAAGAAATGGAGCAAAACTCTTGCCAATTGTATGACTTTGGCTGGTTCTTTGCCCTGTCTCTAATTACGGGGCTTGATCTCTTTGTGGTCACATGGGCGCCTGTCCGTCCATGTTGTAATGTTCACCTCTTGCTCTTTATCTCCGGGCAGATTGCACATCTGACCCTCAGAAAGCTTCCTGTAAGTTGGTGTCTTTTATAGTTAACAGTTTATCTAATCCATGACGTGAAGACAGATTTTTAAATACCTTCGGTGTCTAAGCAGGGCCCACACGGGATAGCCTCATGTCTCGGTGGAGTAGGTAGGATTGTCATTTTTATAATTCTGCTATGAACTGGCAAGTGGCTAGTCTGCAGCAGCCTTGTGATCTCATCTGCATAAAACAGCAGCCAATCCGCAGATGGGGACTGGACATGAAGCCACTGGGCCACCTACAGAATGATGATAACATTTCCTCCTGAACCGTCCTCGGTCCCCAAACTTTACAATTGTACTTGAAATGTCTGGAAAGACGTTAGGATAAGCAAGGGCTCCCAACAAAGACGTGTGTGGGTTCCCCCTCTCTGATTAGTGCCTTTGTAGCCTAACAAGCAGAAACGTGTTTGAATGTGTTAACAAAGGCCCTGCCTAAGAAACTGCTAGCTTTTTAGAAAAATATAAAGCCTTTCATCAATCCCTCTATTTATTCACTTGTGGAGGTTTTCTTTAAAAAACCAAATTATGGGAAGAAATGGAAGAAAAATGCCTCCAACATGTCAACAGCTCTTTTTTTCCCTTTGATTCTTTACCTACCCATGTGTTAAATACGGGTTGTGTCTACACAAACAAACCATTTTGATTGAATTCAGAGTGGGATTTTTTTTTAATGGTTACATTCAACAGAGCATCCATGGGATGCCAAAGAGTCAGAATTCTCCAGTTTTCCACTGGTTGTTTTGTAGGCCAGTGGACACACCTTCACTTTGTCCCATCATCTTCAAAGAAGCAACATCAAATAAATCATGAATCTGAGAAATACCTTCACAGCTGAGGTGGTAGAGACACAAAGGACATAGTATAGAGGCTCCCAAGAAGAGGGCTTTGCTATTGACAGGTGATAGATGCCAAAAGCAGAACTGAGCAGTGACCCACAAGGAGAGGCTAGTATCTGCATTTCAGGCCAGGGCCAAGCAACTCCTATCCAAGCTAAAAATTCGGGCTGATCTCATCGCTAGAAGGGAAGGTAGACATCCTCAAAGAACAAATCTTTCCGTTATCAGGGAGAATGAAGCATTTCTTAAAAAAAAAAAAAAGCTTTGAAAAAGGGTGTCATTGTCAAAACAAAACAAAAAAAAAAAAAGGAAAAGGTTTCAAAGGCTTGGAAGGGAATCTTGACCAGTGTCAAAAGGCCAGAAGGCAAAAGAACGTCGCAGAGAGCCAATAGGAGGAAGAACCTCCAAACACTTGGAGTTGAGAGAAAGAGACCAGGCATTTCCCAAGGAGGAGGAAGCTGACCATTCAGAAGAGGATGCAGGAGCTTGTCCTTCAAGAAATGAAAACCTGGATCCACAGTGGCCATCAGGAAGAAGCGGGTTCAAGTCCCTCTTCTGACACACACAGATTATGTGATCTTGGACAAGTCACTTAACCTTTAGTGGCCAAATAAGATAATAACTTGAAAGCATTCAACACAGTGCCTAGCATACAGTATGTACTATATAAATGTTAGCCATCATCAGCATCAACATCATAATCATAGCAACTCTAAGACTAATTGCAGAGAACGAGTGGATTACATTGGTAGAAATTCCTTACTGGAACCTCCCTACACCAATGAAAATACAAGTCAGCTGTATACATATATATTCATATATTTATATTTAATACACACATACATATATATATATATACACATGCATGCATACACTATGTTTATATGTGTATTCATATGAGTATGTGTGTGTATATATACACATATACACATGCACATACACATAGACACATGCACATACACGTAGACACATAGACATAGACGTAGACATAGACATAGACATAGACATAGACATAGACATAGACATAGACATAGACATAGACATAGACATAGACATAGGCATAGGCATAGGCATAGGCATAGGCATAGGCATAGGCATAGACATAGACACAGACACACAGACACAGACACAGACACAGACACAGACACAGACACAGACACAGACACAGACACAGACACAGATACAGATACAGATACAGATACAGATACAGATATAGATATAGATATAGATATAGATATAGATATAGATATAGATATAGATAAAGATATAGATATAGATATAGATATAGACATAAACATATATGTGAAGAAGTTGAAGCCTTTAGGGGCATAGGTTGTTTTGGGGTTTTTTTCATCACTGCTGGCAATCTTACAGCAAAGACTTCAGAAGAGAAAGGCAGATTTGAGATGTGACTAAAGGGTTAACAAGATGTTATCTGAAAATAAGATTTAGATTTCTGTAGAATGGCTTCAAATAAAGAGATGATACGCTTCTGGCCAGGAATGGTATACACTGAACTAGTGTTGAGAAGAATATGTTTTCCTGAGTCTAACAATTCTGATAAAAGATAATTTTGAAATGAAAAAGAATGAAGAGGGAGGAAGCTGTCCATGTTCTCTCACCAAGCTAGACAGCACAGAGAAGTTCTATAATGTAGGAGGAAGAATAGCAATAGACACCCAAAAATTAAAGGGAGACAAAATCCAAGAAAGGAACCAGCAATAAAACTCCACCCCTCAAACGTCCATCCAGAAGTGCTCAGAGTATGGCTAAAGATGATGAGCTAGAAACACTAATACAAAAAAGAAAATTCTGCCTCATCACTCTGGCATCACTGAGACCCAAGACTGGCATATGACTCTAGAGGGTGTTTATCATTCAAAAGGAACAGGAAAGGTGAGGGGGTTATATCAGAAAATTCTATGAGTAGAAACATGATGGAGAAACTATTGAGATAAAACTTAATGGGGATAGCAATAGGGCTATAATTTGGTTCCCAAAATCAACTTCATATGGGAGAGCCATGGTTAGATAGTAGTTTGTCTGAAAGAGAACTTGGGAATTTAGTAGACTGTACGATCAAGAATTATAAGAGTTAACAGTGAGATATGACAGCCAACTGATACGACCATAGGCTACATTGAGGGAAACATGATGTCCAGGACTGGGAAGGTGATCATCTGGCCAGGCTCTGTCCTGATCAGTGCACATCTGAGGTATGGGTCAATAAGTTTCAGGCGCCACATTTTAGGAAGGATCCTGATGAGTCAGAGAGCACCCACAGAAGAGCAACCAAGATGATGAAGGTCCTTAAGATTATGTCAGTGTTGGAAGGAAGTGGGGATGATTAGTTTGGAAAAGAAAACAATTAGAGGAGCATATCTGCCACTGTTTATTTGAAGGACACTCTTGGGGAAAAGGAACTAAATTTCCTCTGCTTAGTTCCAAAAGTTAGAAAGCAGAGCAATGGGCAGATTTTGCAAAGAGGTTTATTTAAGCTTGCTAAAATGGAAAACAGAACACAGAGTTATCTAAAAGTAAAATAAATTACCTTGGAAAGTAGCGGGTTCCCTGTCACCAGAAATCCTCAGACAAAGGCCGAATGGCCACTCATCAGGTAGGCAATGGAATGGATACGAGATGGACTTTGAGCTTCCTTGTAGTCCTCAGATTGTGCCATGGCACAGCTCTCCTACTCCTATTCACAGGGAAGAGTTTGCTAACTGCCACAGTCCCGGAACATACTAGGCCCCCTCAGTGAAATTCACAGCCCTTACATCCACCATGGAGGAAAAGGAGTGAATGAAAAAGGCATATTGTGGACAACGCAGTTGGGTAGGGAGTTATTGAATGATTCTATCTTGGACAGGCACTGGAGTAAGGCAACGGGCAGGACTCATTAGAAGATGGGGCTAGATTAGGTTTGGGGAAGTGTAGAGCTCTTTTAATAACCCGAGACTATTCACAGCCACAAAAACTGATCTTATGGGAAATCATAGTATTTCAGAGTTTTAAAGGATTATAAACTCATATTTAAAGTCAAAAGAAATCTTAGGGCTCATCTCATCTAACCTCCTTATTTTACATACAGGGAAACTGATATCCAAAAACATTAACTTTTTTTATCCCTTAATCACATAGGCAGTAGGTAGTAGAGCCAGAATTCAAACCCAGGTCCTTTGACTCAAAATCCAGTTCTCTTTACATAAACCAATATTCTCCCAGTAATCTGACTGTAAATCATAAAATGCCATGAACTCAGAAGAAATGAAATTGCAGGTATTGTAAAGGCAGTAGAATGATATATGGTAGGTGTAATGCTGCACATTACTGATGATTTGGCTGTGTCATAGTATGATGGTATTATGAAGGAAGTTCATGACAGGACAAGGAAGTAGACTGGTTATCCAGTCAGAGTTAGCGATAAATGGGGACATGATTTAGACATAAATGGTGACATAAGCAAATTAAGAGAGGAAGGAATAGTCTACCTGTTAGATCTATAGAAAAGGGAAGAATTTGTGACCAAACAAGAAATGAAGAACATTATGGGATACAGAATTGATAATTTTGATTGCATTAAATTAAAAAGGTTTTGCCCAAACAAAACCAAGATTAGAAAGAAAGCAGGAAATTGGAGGAAAAATATTTATACCAAGTTTCTTTGATAAAGTCCTCATTTTTCAAATATATAGAGAACTGAATCAAATTTATAAGAATATGAATCATTACCCAGTTGATAAATTGTCAAAGGACATGAATGGGAAGTTTTCAGAAGAAGAAATCAAAGCTATCTATAGTCATATAAAAATGCTCAAAATCCTACTGATTAAAGAAATGAAAATTAAAACAGCTCTGAGGTACCAACTCACACTCATCAGACTGGCTAATATAATAGAAAAGAAAAATAAGTATTGGAGGGATTAAGAAAAATTGGGAGACGAATGCACTGTTGGTAGAGTGGCAAATTGATCCAGCCATTTGGGAGAACAATTTGAAACCATGCCAAAAGGGCTATAAAACTGTGCGTACCTTTTGATCCAGCAATACCACTGCGAAGTCTGTATCCCAAAGAGCTCAGATAAAAAGAAAAAGATCCTACAGGTACAAAAATATTTATAGAAGACTTTGTGGTGCCAAAGAACCAGAAATAAAAGGAATGCCCATCAACGGGGAAATGGCTGAACAAATTGTGCTATAGAATTGTGATGGAATACTATTGTGCTAGAAGAAATGATGAGCAGGGTGCTCTCAGAAAAACCTAGGAACACTTACATGAACCGACGCAAAGTAAAATGAGCAGAACCAGGAGAACATTGTGCACAGTAACACCCACATTGTGTGATGACTGACCTCGATAGACTTAGCTCTTCTCAGCAATGCAATGATCCAAGACAATTACGAAAGATTTGTGGTGAAAAATGCTATCCACCTCCAGAGAAAGAACTGATAGAGTCTGAATGCAGATCGAAGCATACTTTTTAATTTTCTTTCTTTTTCTTGTTTTTTTTTTTTTTGGTTTGTGTTCTCTTTTGCAACATGGCTAATATGAAAATATGATTCACTTGACTGTACATGTATAATCTATATCAAATTGCTTGCCTTCTCAAGAAAGGTGGGGAAAAGGGAAGGAGAGAATTTGGAACTTAAAATTAAAAAAAAAAACAAATGTTAAAAAAAGTTTACATGTAATTAAGAAAATTAAATAACTAAATAAAAGTTTTAAAGGACTTAGAGATGGGCAACCTAGTGCTAACCCTGAAATATTAAATGAAAAATCATAAATTTTAGGCAAATCATTTATGGATAACTTACAGGAAGACATAGAATTGTTTTGGAATAGAAGGAGAGATTGCCCTAACAAGATCTCAGATATATCTATGTAACAATGAGCCACAATTCTGAGATGGCTTGTTTTCTAGCAGAGTACCAATAATATTCTTTACATCATGAGGATACTGGCCAATAAGTTCCCAGTCCTTGGAGCATGATCAGATTTCCCCTTCCTGGTGGGTTATAGAGAGGCTGAGTGTGTGGTTCTAATCTAACAAGTGGAGGTTTGATGAGTCCACTTGTGGCCATGAGGGGCCGGCACTGGAGGGTGACGAAGAAACTTCTGGTTGGCTGAGGAATCAAAAAGAGTGCTACCTCAGGAGGCACTAAGCCAGAAATGAATTCACTTGTGAAAGGATCAATGTGTCCCTCCCTTGTCTCTTTTGCTCTTTTCCTTCCTGGTGATGAGGGAGGCAGGACTGCAGTGAGATGCCAGGAGAGCAGTGGCCAGCTGTATTCCTCCACCCCATCACCCTATCCTGTGTTCTGTTTCCTTTCTGTTCATTGTTTCCTAATTGTAGGTAAAGAAGAGGAGTGCCTAGGTGACTGTTTAGTTCAGGAGATCCAACAAAGCCGTCAGGCATCTCATGAGCAACCAGAGTCATTGTCAGAATCAACCAGAGCTGATAGTAACAACATCTGGGTCGGATGCGGAACTGGTACGATAGCTGAACAGGCTCCTCGACCCAGCCCAACAATAGATTGCCCTGTCAACCAAGGTACCAAACCTTCCAAGGAGTTAGCCCAGCTAAGTAAGGGAGCAACTTGTCTATCATCAACACCATGCCCAGAAGTAGATTTGATGGAGACTCTGAGAAGGGAGAGAGGGATTCCCAGGGCCAGAAGCTGTGGGGCTTCCCTCAGCCCTATGTATTCCCAATATGTATGTGTGTCTCAATACCTTTTATCTTTACATCTGAGCCCATTCCTCCCAAGGATCTTATCTGTGCAGGAGGGAGAGCCCGCTTCCAGTTTGGGAAGTACGTTGTACAAACCTCTTTAATCTGGCCTGTTCTCCCCAGGTAGCAAGAACAAAGCGTGACTGAGTTTGGGGATGTTTTCATAACTTCTCAGTTTTAAAAAAAGTCCCTTTTGACAAAGCCAATTAATGTCAAATGGTTGATTGGCATTGCAGATCACACAAGATGGGGGTCCATAAGCAACAGTACTACTGGCATATCTCTTCAGAGTTATCCCCTGAGGGGAACAGTAGTGTTTGCTATTCTGGAGACTCAATCTTCCAGGGGGAATGGTCATTAGAGAGTGAGAAGAATGGAGGGCTACAAATAAATGATCTGATACTTGATACAAGGAGTTACCATCGTACTGCCAGGTATGATCACATTTTTCTCATCTCATTGGTGATTACCATTTTAGATGTGATTAGAGATATACATATACATACATACACACATACATGGACACAAGACAATCCACACAGAACAAGGTTGCATGACAAGATCACAAATGCTGTCAAAAAGGAAATTGTAGCTGGCTGGCACATTTTTAGATTGCAAATGAAGAAGCCAAGGCTGTGGTTGGTGGCCTCATCTCAAGGAACACATCAAGACGCCAACCACACAGGAAGCAGCTCCATGCCTGCTGTGAAAGGGCGGGTTTCCACTCAGCTCTGTGGCACTTTGGCACTGAACAGAAGAGCAGCTTCCTTCTGGTCTTCACAACCATGCTATTGCATTGTCTCCATTTACAAAATGGGTGTCTGCCCACAGAACTAGCTCCCCTCCTCAGATGAAGCAAAAAGCTTTAGCAAAAGAAGGGTAAAGATGGCAGGCCGGCAGGTGGGTGGGCACTTGGACTCCACCAGTTCTGAATTCCGTGCAAGTCATTTGAGAGACTGACCAATACTATTGCCTCTGCACAATAATTTTTTTAACCAGCTGCTATCTTTGAAGTTGGCAAGGCCAGGTCAAGTCTGATTTTTTTTTTGATACAGAAAAATTTTATCCTGCACATATTTTGGATTAATTTTAAAAAATCAAGATATTCCACAATTTTAGACAAGCCAAAGAAATTTCAGGTTTATGCAGGTTTCTCACCTCACTGGTCACAGAGGTGTTTCCAAAGACTTTCTTCTTCGTTCCTGCAAATGATATTGCCTCTCACTTTTTTGTGCTTGAAAAAGAATTCACTTCCAAACATCGATTCAAACACAATGCCAGTGTCAAATTCCAAAACTAAATTAGAGAGATGACTTTTTTCCTTTGCTTAAAGGTACACATTTTTATCTTGCTATTTTCTTTCATTAATAATAAACACATAGCTATTTCTACAATAGTAGGAGAGCAGGGATATTTATCTAGCCTAGTCAAATCAGGATGCTTTTGATGATTTAAGTGAGATCTTTAGGTGACCTCTCATAATCTAATCTCCTACCCCATCCCTAGTAATTCAACTAAGGCAACTCTGTATGGCAGCTCCAGTTGGCTGATGGGACAGAGAGAAGGTGGAGGGAATAAGCATTTATGTAATGCCTACTGTGTGCCAGTCACCATGCTAAGTACTTTTTACAAACATTATTTCATTGGGTCTGATTTGGGAGAACAGATCCTAGACACGCGCGTGCACACACACACACTGTCATTTATCTATACATGCATGTATTTGTGTATATTCATGTATGCATATACACAGATATACATGTATCTGAAAAGGCGATATAGCTATAGATATAAATTATGATAGAGATAGATATAGAAATAGATACAGATGCAGATTTTTCGGTCTAAAACTTGTGATTTCACAAGCACGGAAACTCAACTCCATTTCATTTAGTTCAACACATACTTATTAGGCAATGCAAAGCATGAAAACGGTGATTGATTACATTTGACTGAGATTCCCATCCCTGTTGTGGATGAGCAACTCAGTTGTCACTCATAGTCTTAGAGAGTTATCAGTGGTACCAAGAGGTTCAATTAAACGACTCAGTAGAACTTGCCCAGGTCTTGCTGACTCCTGAGATATCCTTTATCTACCAGGGCATGCTACACTGTACCACTGATGAGACTGTCATGAGTACCATCTTAGCATGCCATGTACAACTTCTTGACTAATAAGCCCATGTTAGTTTCTGAGTTTCCTTGCAAACTCAAGAAGAAGAGGGGAAAAAATCCTCTTGCCAGTAACCATACAGACAAAGGCTTCCTCCTGGAGTGGTGGGGTAGGGGGGCAGGGAGAGACATTGCTGAATACTAAATATCAAGATTGATGTTTCCCCTATGGTCAAAAAGACACTGCCATGCACAGGTATACTTACTCTAAAAACCGATACATTACCTAACACTCCTAAGTATAATTCCCCATTCTTTCATGAGAAAGTAATCTCTTTTTGGCCTCCAGGCTAAAATTTGTTATCTGCAAAGTAATAGATCATAAGGTCTTAATTCTAGAAAAGAATTCCGAGATTCTCTTGCCCAACCCTCTCATTTTACATTTAGTGCCTAGGAACACTCTCACATTGGGACCCCTCACCCCTCTACCTAAGGAGACTTTGAGCCCAGTTTTACATAGAGGTGAAAAAACTGAGGCCCAGAAAATGAGGGAAAAGGATACTAACTGCCATTGGAAAACCAAAGACATTAACTTTACAGCCGACTTTTCTTGTCTGGCACTTAGTGACTCAACTGAACATCCTGGCCTCCAGATTCCTCTCCTTTCTCTTTGTTTACTGCTCCTGCAGTCTTTAAGAAAGAAAGGAAAAATCATCGTTCTGTCACTGGGATAATGGCAAAGCAGGGAAAGACACAAGAATAACATGAGAGCTACCAGTTTGGGGTGGCTTGCTCCACAGGTTGGAGCAGCTGACCAGCCCACTGCTGAGTAACAATGGGTGATGATGGCGGCCTGTGGAGCTCCCACCCAGCCCAGATGAGTTCCAATCTAAATAGCAACCGCTCCACATTGGCCAAGAGCCAGGGGGTGAAGGTCATTCCATGGGCTGACAGCTGCTGCTCCTTGGCAATGGAGAGAGTGGAGCCGATGCCAAAACCAAGCCTAGGGGATGCCAATAGGAGGAGGCAGCCCAGCTGTTTGTGGAATGGTGAGGAGGCGGCGGCACCTGAACCATCTATCGGGACTGCAATTAGGGACCGGGCCAGGTCTGAGACACTGGGTTGGTAGAGTGAGAGGAAGGGACCTGAAGAACAATATCATATAGACGCAACGGGCTGGTTGGTTGTGCTAAAACAGCAATCGGCAAAAGGACACCTAGTTGACTAACACTCAAAGATAGGTATTGTGGTCTGATAACAGCATCAACTGTCCACATGACTACCATTCACTGAATGAATAAGCCGTGGGCATCTTGAACTCTAGAATTCCTTCAGCGTTTAATGAAATTAGGGCACGTTAAATATAAAAATCAAATATCAACATCTCAAAGGCAATTTAATAACCAACAATCGGGATGGATTTGTGAAGACTAAATAATGCTAAATAGACCTGAATACAATCGGGGAACCAAAACAAACAAACACACATGTTGCCGTGGAATGCTACCCTTGGTAACTGGAGGACAGAGCTTCAGTGAAGAAGAAATGCCCGATGACATGCCAGTCCTAGGAGTCTGGAGGGAAGAGTGTGGCAATCCACACCACTAACTAGGGGTATGCTAGGGCCAGCTCACAGGGGCTCCTAAGAGCCCCACTGTTCGATCTTCAGTGGGAGCATGTAAACCTCACAAGTCTGCAAACCCTACAAATCTGAGCTTGATGTATTGATTGTCTAGACTCAAGAAAGTGACAGACAAAATATTAATAGTGAAGATTAAATTTAGAATACTGCCCCATGTGCATTCACTGCCTACCCCAGGCTGGTTGTTAAATATCAGCCAGCATGCCTCTGTCCATATTCCATCCCCAAATCTGGATTGCTCTACCATTTTAAAATATAGTGATTCGATTGACTCTAAAGCATGGCAGTGAACATTTAATTTAGGCACCAGAAACAAATATGCTATGGGATCATTGAGAGAGCTATCCACACTTTCTGATGAATAATTCTGGGTGAGGAAAGGGCCTTAACGTGAAGAAGAGACCTGTCAGAACTAGCTGAAAAAGGTGGATATCTGTAGAAATTCGGGTCAGAAGTCAGACTCGGTAAGGATTAGTCAAGAAAGCAACTTAAATAAAAACACAATTTGTAAAGCTATCCCGAATGACTTTGAAACTCTTAGGAATAAAGGTCTTAATGAAACCCTAGAATGGCTTAGTAGATACAGCATTGGCTGTGGAACCTGGGAGACCTAAGTTGGAATCTTTCCTCTTCCATTTCCTTGCTGTGTGACTTGGGTCAAGTTACTTGGCCACATTCTCTGCCTCAGTTTTCTCATCTCTAAAACCAGGCTAATAATAGCATTACCTCCCGAGATTGTCGGGAAGATAAAATAAGAATATATGTGGAGCATTTTGCAAACCTTAATAAACAGGAGCTCTTACTTTTATCTGCTCACTCACTATGGGAGATCGAATTAGTATCCAGAACAGAGGACTTTCAACATGAGGGAACAGAGAATTCCCTCCAAGGCTCTGACTTATAGATGGAGAACATTCTGTGAGTCTCAGAGAAGGGAAGCTATTAAGTGGCAGAATTTGAACCCAGGTCCTCTGATTCCAAATCTAGTTCCCTTTTCACTTTGCCTCCCTGAGGTCAGTGGCTGTGTGTCAGACACACCACAAAGTTCTGAGGTTGGCAGTGACCCCAGACCTTCCAGACTCCAAGCCTCACTCCCTATCTACTACATAACCACATCAAAGCTCCTACTATGTGCCAGGCACTGTGCTAAGCTATGCCATGCAGCCTCTTCTAAGGTATTGATCCGTCGCCTTGATAGAGTGACTAAGCTAATATAAACGTGCCTCCATACATGAAGACTCTGTCTCATCACGATGCTAGCTCCAGAGAACCGTCCTGTCATACTCAAAGCAATCAGCTCATTGGAGGGAAGCTTCGTGCCTTTCTTAGAGTTCACCTGGTCCTCGCTGTACAAAAAAGACAAAGCAAAATCCTGTTGGCTTAACCAGTCAGGTAGTAGGGAAATGCCCGTACCTCACCCCAGCCTTCACAGCTCAGAGCCTTTTCCATTCATTCATTCATTCACCCATTGACCCATTCACTCATTTATTCCCTCCCTTCATTCATACCTTCATTCATTCAATAAGCATATCTTAAATGCCTACTCTGTAGTGTACTGGGCACTGATATATGTGACTTTTAAAAGTTCCAGAGACAGAATTTCTAGGTAATTAATCATGTTAGTAATAATGTTAGCGTATTATCAATAAAAGGAAAGGTCATCAGGTCATCTCTCTTGGACCAAAGATGACTCATGGTGGTGGGCTCACAGTTTATATGCCGGTGGAGGAGTGGGTGTTTCTGTGGGTGGCAATCAACTCTGGTTAACAGTTAATGATAGAATGAATATTACAAGGAGAGAAGAAGTATTATAATGAGAGAATGAATATTATAATAATAAATGGGCTAATTCCAATGAGGGGCTAGAGGACAACGGATCCTTTACTTCCAAATCACCCCTGGCCTTGGGGAAATCTAGACAAAGATCTATCTCCCCCACCCAGGCCTAAGCAGAACAGTGGGCCGGAGTTTCAACTTAGACTAACTGTGTTGTAGGGTGGCTCGAGGAGAATGTTCATCCTATCATCACTCCTGTCCCTCAGAGGCTGTGCCTTGAAATGAGGAGTTTAGAAAAAGGGGGAGAACTCTGTATCTCCCCAAATCATTGGTTATTAATAATCATTTCTCTCACATATAAAGGTAAAAATGAACCAACAATCCTTGTTCTCAGAGAATTTGCATTCTATTGAGCACACACACACACATAAAGAAGATTAAATATATATATATATATATATATAAAATTATGGGAAAAAACATTTATTAAGAATCTCCTACATTCTAAGAGCTGAGCTTAAGTTTGGGATATGAAAATAAAGCAAAAACAGTCCCTCCCCAAAAGAGCTTACATTCCTGCAGAGGAAGACAGCTCGTACTGAAGAGCTGTGGCCAGGGAAGGCTACTCATTTGGTGAATGGGACCATGAGGGAGTGGATGGACATGTGTTTTTCAGGGGCAATGGCAGTGTTGAGGGGAAGAGAAAATAGAGTGTGCATGATGAAGGCCTGTCTGGTCCCAGAAAGGCAGTTCACCAATCAGAACAGCAGGCCCCAGAGGAGAGGGTCACACAGTGGTGAGCTCGATGGTAAAGTTTTTAGGAACTGGCTTTCAGAAAAAAAAAATTGTTCCCACAACACACTCTTGAGTTTTATCTGCTTCATCAGCTTTCCCTCCACCAATTTCTTAAGTCTAGACATGAGCAGAACAACAACTCAAGCTCTGACTTGTGGCATTTGCCAGCTTCCATCCGAGGTGTAAATGCTCACACTGAAAATGGAGCAGTCTGACCAGCTTGCTCCAGATGGCCACTGGTCACACAGATCAAAGCATGGCTCCTGGTCCTGGTGGCAAAGCGGAGAAAAAAAGATGATGCAAAGGAATTGGGAGAGAGCAGCGGAACCAGCAACTGGGGAGATGACGAATAGTGTTGATGACTATGTTTGTATAAGATTTATTGCATGCCAGGCACTGTGCTAGACACTTGACAAACATTATCTCATTTGACCTTTGCAACATCCCTTGGATGGCACCATTGTGATGCCCGTTTTACAGATGAGGAAACTAAGTATGAAAGAAGAGTTCGGTGACTTGCCCAGGATCAACTGGCAAGTATGTGCGCTGGGCTGGATTTGAACTCAAGTCTTCCTGACTTCCTGAGCTTAGTGCTCTATCCACTGTGCCATCTTGCTGGCTCATGCACACACATACACATACACATCCATACACATATACACACATACTCCGGATCCAGATAGACCATTAGATCCTGGGGAAAGGGACATATGGGGAGGGGTGGCTTTCTATTATGAGAGACAGGAACCTCTACAAGCGAGACTGGTCTGTATCATTGAAAGTCTGTCTCTGCTTGGTGAGTTTTCATTGCCACTTCCTGAAGGCTCCCTTCTATGTGTTGTCTTGTCCCAGCAGAGTGTGAGCTCCTTGAGGGCAGTAACTGTCTTGTTTTTGTTTGTGTGTCTGCGCTTAGTATAATGCCTAGGAAAAAGTAAGCCTTTAATAAATGTCTTATCTATCATCTATTTAGCTATCTATCGTCTATCTATATCTATGTGTTTATCTAACTAGCTTTATCTACCATCTATCATCTGTCTGTATCTGTCTGTCTGTTTACATATCTTTCCCTTTACACCCACCACACAACTTCCCACCTGTCGCTACATGCCCCATGTCCTTTCCAACTCTATCGCTTGGAACAGTAATAAAATAGAAGTGACCATTGTTGGTCAGGAGGTTTTAATCCATTGCTCCAGGACTCCAGTCCCAAACCACTTTGCAGTTCCTATCAAATACACTCCTCCCTGGAAATCGTTCTCCTAGATCAGAAGTTCTTAACATGGAACCCACAAATTTGTTTTTTAAATGTTTTAAAATATATTTTAACTATTTTATAGCTACATTTCAATGTCATTTCTTCCTTTCCTTTGTAATACTCTGTATTTTGCTTAGAAACGATATTGTGAGAAGGGTCCATAGCCTCCCCCAGCTGCCAGAAGGGTCCAAGGCACCAAAAAGGTGAAGAACCCCTCCCACATAGGAATTATTTTTCCTTCCTTAAATATAGACTCTTTGAGCTCAGATTCTGTCCTGATTGTCTTGGCTTGCATTTGTGCCCACAGAAGTCACCACAGTGCCCGCCACATGAGCATTTAACAAATGAATTTTTTTTATTCAGGCAGTTCTTCTTTGTATAAACTGTTTCACTTGTGTCAGGGAACTGTGGACTTCCTTTCAGCAGAATGTACCTAGGCATTTCTCTTATTAAATAATCTTTCCCCATGGTCCTACAGATCATTTGAGACCAAGAATACACCTTTTTTTTCCCTACCAGGAAAATCTGTTAAATCTGCCTGTACTGAGACAATGAACCTCATTTTTAGAACTGAATATATCACTTTTTTTAATGTGTGTACTTAGAGTCAAAAGTGTTCTTAAGTGAAGATGCTCCCGGGATCATTTCCTACCCTGACCACAAAATAGAGCCACAGGAAAGAGCTCGATGAGACCCTGTGACATCTGGGATATACAGAACAGCATGATATGTTTCACGGGGGACCTCAGAGGGAAAGCAGCCCTTTCGAAAATATTTCCCATTTGTCCAAATTTTACCCACTTTCAAGCTCAAGACTAAGTCCCACCTCTCCAAAGAAGCCTATTGTGAGTACTTAAGTCCGGTATTAACCTTCCCTTTTTCTGAACTATTTTTGGGGGGTGGGGTGGGGGTGGGGAGCGATATCAGAGAGGAAAGGGGGCAGCTGTAAAGTCAGAGGACCCGGGTTCAGACAGTGTGCCTTTCATGCTCATAGCCGTGGGCAAGACCTTTAGCCTCCACGGGCCTCGGTTTCCTTGTCTATAAAATCAGGGGACAGACAAGGAGACAGCTAAGGTCCCCTCTCGCTATTTAGCATCCTACGATCCTTGACTCGTCCCCCTACAATCTGCTGCCAAACCTCACTGTTTCTCCCTTCACAGCACCTCTTACATGTTTCCTTCTAATTCATGTCCCCATCTCCTCATCATGCCCCCAGCACCTTCTGACCCTGCAATATCCGTCCTTCTCCACTGCCTTCTCACCCTAGAACAGCCTTCTGCCTTGCCAGCCTCATCTGTGAATCTCCTTAGGGACCTCCATTCCCTTCCCCCTGCCCCCCATTACAATGTAAACCCCTTGAGGGCAGGGCTGGCTTTCTTTTTGCTTGTATTTGTATCCCCAGAACTTAGCACAGAGCCCGGCACATAGTAACTGCTTAGTAAATGCTGGTTATAAAAATACTTACAGCAGCTCTTTTGGTGGTGGCAACAAATTAGAAATCAAGGGAATGCCCATCAATCAGGGACGGCTGAAGGAGCCATAGCACATGATTATGATAGAGTAGAATACTGGTGTGCTACAGGAGATAACAAGCAGGGTGGTTTCAGAAAAAAACCTGCGAAGACTTACACGAACTGATGCGAATGAAGTGAGCAGAACCAGATCGTTGTACACGATAAGAGTAATGTGGTAACAATAATCAACTGTAAAAGACCTAGCTACTCCAGAGCGATTGAGGCAGCTAGGTGGCTCAGTGAATAGAACATTGGGCCTGGAGTCAGGAAGACCTGAGTTCAAATCTGGCTTCACACACTTGCTAGCTGTGTGACCACGGGCAACTGTTGGTCTTAATCCACTAGAGAAAGAAATGGCAAACCACTCCAGTATCTTTGCCAAGGAAAACCTCACAGACAACATGGTCTACTGGGTCATGAAGAGTAAGACATGTTTAAACAACAACATCTCTGGTCAATACAATGATCCAGCATGATTGCAAAGTACCTATGATGAACAATTTTATCCGTCTACAGAGAAAAAACTGATGGACTATGAGTAAATATTGAAGTATAATTTTTTTTACTGTATTTTTCTTGCTTTTTCTGCAACATGGCTAATACAGAAATATGCTTTACATGATTTCACAAGTATAATTGATATCATATTGCTTGCCTTCTCAATGGATGGAGGAAGAACTGGATGGAGGGAGAGAATTTGGAATGGATTTTTTAAATGAATGTTAAAAGTAAATAATTTTTTTAAAAAAGAAACAAAATAAATGTTTGCCTGCCTTTCCTCTCACCTGTATTACTGCAATCCCTTCAAAAGGTCTCTGCCTCAGTTGTCTTTCCACTCCAATCTATCCCCATGTATCTGCCAACATGGTTTTTCTGGAGCATTGGTCTGAGCACATCATTCTCTGGTCAAAGAGTTCCTTATTACCTTCATGATCAAATATAAACTCCTCTGGTGTTTAAAGGGCTTCATTTGAGGGGAGTGATAGATGGGAGGGAGGATTGGGGGAAGGGGTAGTCAGAAGCAAAACCTTACTGAGGAGGGACAGGGCAAAAGGAGGGAGAAAATAGAATAAATGGGTGCAGGTTTGGGGGATAGAATGGAGGGAAATACAGTTAGCAATAGTAACTGTGAAAAAAATTTGAAGCAAGTTTCTCTAATAAAGGCCTCATTTCTCAAACATATAGATAACTGAGTCAAATTTATAAAAGTAAGAGTCATTCTCCAATTGATAATCATCAAAAGATTTGATCAGTTTTCAGATGAAGTGATCAAAGCTATCTATAGCCATGTGAAAAAAAAGTCTCACTATTGATTGGAGAAATGCAAATTAAAACAACTCTGAGGTACTACCTCATACCTATTAGACTGGCTAATAGGACAGAAAAGGCAAATGACAAATGTTGGAGGGTGTGTGGAAAAAAATGAGAGGTTGATGCATTGTTGGTGGAGTTGTGAACTGAGTCAACCATTCTATAGAGCAATTTGGAACTACACCCAAAGGGCTATAAAACCATGCATACCCTTTGACCTGGCAATACCACTACTGGGTCTGTATCCCAAAAAAATTTTTTTTAAAGGAAAAGGACCTATATGTACAAAAATATTTATGCAATTCTTTTCTAGGGGCAAAGAATTAGAAGTTGAGGGGATGCCCATCAGTTGGGGAAGGGCTGAACAAATTGTGCTATGTGATTGCGACGTATTGTACTATGGGAAATGATGAACAGGATGTCTCAGGAAAACCTGGAAAGACTTGCATGGGCAAAGTGAAATGTACTGTGTACAAAGTAACAGCAATATTGTAAGATGATCAGCTGTGAATGACTTAGCTGTTCTCAGCAATCCAATGATCCAAGACAACTCTGAAGGACTGATGATGAAAAATGCTATTCAACCCCAGAGAAAGAACTGATGGTGTCTGAACATAGATTGAAGCATGCTTTTAACTCTGTTTATTTTTCTTGAGTTTTTTGTCTATGTTTTCTTTCACAACATGACTATTATGGAAGTGTTTTGCATGACTACACATGTATAACTTGTATAGAATTTCCTTCTTAATGAAGGGGGTGGGGTGGGGAGGGAGAAAGGGAGAGAATTTGGAACTCAAAGTTTTAAAAATGAATATTAAAAATGTTTTTACATGTGATTAGGGAAAAATAAAATACTAAATAAGAAAATTTAAAGGGCTTCATTTTCTTACCTTTCCAATGTTACCCTTCCTCATATGCATCCCATGGTATAGTGTCACTGGTCACCTTGCTCTTCACCCAACATGACACTCTGTCTCCCCATTATTCACCTCTCCGTTCCTGGAATGTTCTGCCCTTTTCCCTCAGCCTCTTCATTCCCCGACCTCCTCTTAGAGTCAGTTCAAATTCCAGGTACTCCGGGGGAGCTTTTCCAGCCCCTCCCTCATACTCCACTGCTAGCACCTTTCTTTCAGACTGCCTGCCAGCCATCCGGATTTAGACTGTGCTATACCTTATTATTTACCCCCTCGGAATGGAAGCTCCTTGAGGGCAGGGCCTATGCTTGCCTTTCTAGGTGTCCGAAGTACATGGAGTAAGTACTTAATAAATGCTTTTGAGTGACCGATTGGACTTGGAAACTCTTCCCCACAAGTTAACTGTAGAACTATAGACTTTTACAACCTTTGATCAGGGTCTAAATGACTTGCTACACAGCTAGTTATGGAGAGAGAAAGTTCAGCGGAAAGAACGCTGAAGTTAATTCCCTAGAAGAGGAGTCAATGTAAGAAATAGCAACCACCAATGGGAAAATGTTCAAAATCACTGACCAAGAAGCAAATTCAAAAAAACTGAGCTTATCCCTGAATGGGCAAAGATATTATAGGGTAGAAAAAGTTCACTTTATCACACTTATCCACCTCTGGTGAGCTGAGAACCATTCTGGAAAAGAATTTAGAATTGTGAGAAAGGTTCCTAACAGTTCATACTCTCCGATCCAGCATCCCCCACTGGGTTTATAGACCCAACGAAAAAGTTAGATTGCAACAAAATATACAGTGCCTCTCTGTAAACACAAAGGCAAAAGCAGATCACAAGCCCCAGGGGTGGGGGATGCTGAAGACCGAGTGGTACATCAATATTAATGAAATTGTGCCTGGGGCAATGGCCTCCAGAGCAGGATGTATGCACCCCAGGAAGTGCACGAGATCATTCTTGGGGGTATACAAGAACGTCAGAACTGAGAGCAGCCCGTGGCTGGTCAGGCCCCCTTTTCCACGTGCCACTCCCGCCTTTGTCCAGAGTTTCACGGGAAGGCAGCTGATGTCCTGCACTGCAGTAGCACCAAGCACGCTTCCTAGGTCTCCTCGAGGCCTGCCTGGCCTCCTGTCTTCCTCTGTCCCTAAGAGAACACCAGAGGCTCAGGATGAGCTGCAGTAGATTAGGAGGAAAGAGCAGCAGCAGCAGCCTCAGGTCAGTAGCCCTCCTCCCAAGACATCCTCCTCCCCAGCGGACAGATGGGAAGCCAAAGAAAAAAGCCATCCACCAGCAGGACACCACGGCCCTCTGTGCTGCCGTGACTCCCTTCTCCTCACCTGGAATAGTCTTGCCCTAGGACCTACCCGAACCCCTCACTCTGGCCTCGTCTCAGCCCACTCCCAGTCTCCAGATCCTGCCCTCTCCTCCCCGACATCAGGGAAGATGGAAATTTACCAGCGGCATTTCGACAAAAGCTTTCACGCAGTCGGTGGCTAAGACTGAATAATGTCGGTCATGATTTAGTAAATGCCACCAATGATGTTATTCTTCCATTGGGATCTAGCTCTCCTTGTGAGATCACTTCTTTAGGTATGATGGCCATCAAAGCCAAATTGGAAAATAAACTGATCTTAGGACTAGACCTTTGAATCCCTGGGTCACAAAGTCCTAAACCAAGATTTTCTAAACGAAGCATCATCAAATTGTTCTCAAAGTTTTCTAGTGAGAGCAAAATTATTTTATATCATTAATAAGAAAAATTAAAAAATATTTAAAATACATATTCCATCCTTTAAAATTTTTTATTTTGTATGTGTTTTATACTGCATATAATGTAATAATATACTAGTGCATGTATTTATAAATAATTTATAAATAAACAGACACAAACTGGAAGCACGCTCTCTAACAGTTTTTTACTTAGACGGCTGTGTGATTGAAAGTTTGGAGACCACTGACATCATGAATCAGAATTCAGAGCAGCATGGGAAGACTCGTCTGAGCTCCTGCAGACTGAAAAAACAACAAAAAAGAACAATCCATGCAATCATTGCAACAAGAAAACATCCAAAGGCAACAAAACGGGGTGACGGTCCCCCATCACTGAAATCAGGGCGCACGTCCTTCTCTTCTGTTAACACACGGTAAACTGCAAAAATGGAAAATTGCCCCTACCGTGAGCCCCAAAGGCGACATTAGCTGATTTTGTGTAACATTTTTTTAATTGGAAGGTCCTTGGTGTGGTAGGGGAGGGAAGGAGGGGGCAGAGGAAGAGATTAGGGGAGGCAGCTCGCTCAGCAGTATCCTGACGGGCCCAAATAAAGTGTTTGCTGTTCTTTCAGTTAGATTGGTGATTGGGGTGGGGGGGGATGGAGACTTCCAGTATGAAAATTCCTTCCACTGCTGCCAACGGGCATCTCATCTGCAATGTGTAGCCTAAAGGAATTGCTGAAGACTCCGAGGCACGATCAAGATGAGGCCACCCGCAGAACTTGTAGACACCTCTCTTGTTTGTTGAAGTTTTGAAAGAAGGAGCATCAGATGCAGAATCCAACTCCCAGGGTTCGAATTGAGACTCTTCTGTCTGTACGTTGGGGCACGTCCCTTCTATCTGCTGCTGTTTCCCCAGCTGTCAGATCAGGAGGTCAGACTGGATGGGGAGCCTCAAAAGCTCTTTGTCCCGGCAAAGTCAGCCTTTGCCTGCCTCTCAGCCTGAGGCCATTTCCCCACCACACCAGCCACCTCAGCAATACACAGAGGATGAGTGTCTAGTCACCCACTTCCTTAGAGAACGTCCTGATACTAACTGGCATTCCCTAGGACTTAAAGGACAATCTCTCTCTTCCTCTCCTTTGGTCTTCTCTGCAACCTTGAAGCATGTCTATTATTATCCCCATTCTGCAGATGAGAAAACTGAGGTGAGGAGAGGCTGTGACAACCTAGTTGTACAGCATGGGATTCATGCCCACACCCTCCACTCTCCTAACTCCTGCCGCAGAGACTTTTCTCCCCCCAGCTAGGTTGTAAGCTGCTTGAGGTATGACACCTGATTCTGATAACTTCTTCTCTGTCTCCACAGCAGCATAAAGATGATGGTAAAAATAGTGAGTTTTCATTAATACAGTATCTGAAAAATCGTAGGTGCTTAATAGATGTTGATTGGTTTCTCATTACCCAGTCCTTTATATAAAATATCTCACTTGAATCTGGTTCATAGAATTATAGATTTAAAGCTGGAGAGGTCTTCAGGGTCATAGTGCAACTGCATCATTTCATGTGTATGAAGCTGGGCCCTAGGGAGGTGAGTGATTTGCCCATGGTCCTTCAGAGCAAAGAGCAATCTGGAATTTGAACTCAGCTCCTCTGACCCCAAATCCAGCCCCGTTTCCACCATCCCACAAAGGACACGCAAGTGATTTCAAGTATCTTTATCTCTGCTAAAGACATGAGGGGACAGAAGAGAATTGGCCAACGAAGCAAATAGCAGAGTGGGGACTCCAGCCCCCAGCTCTTCTGACTTCAACACTCCACATCATGCTGAGAACAGAGTAGTCCCCAACAAACACATTTTGATTTCTGGCCAGGAAAGAAATGTGAATACTAATGGGCAGTATTAAAAGCAACACGGGAAAATTCAATTCATTTCAATAAACCATCCTCTTTGTGCAACGCGTTGTGCTACCTACAAGACCCCAAAATAGTTTTTGTGCTCAGGATGCTTATAAGTTAATGTGGGGACGAGCCTGTGTAAGAAGGGGGTGGGAAGACAGAGAGAGAGAGAGAGAGAGAGAGAGAGAGAGAGAGAGAGAGAGAGAGAGAGAGAGAGGAAGAAGAAGAAGAAGAAGAAGAAGAAGAAGAAGAAGAAGAAGAAGAAGAAGAAGAAGAAAGAAGAAGAAGAAGAAGAAGAAGAAGAAGAAGAGAGAGAGGAGAGGAGAGGAGAGGAGAGGAGAGGAGAGGAGAGGAGAGGAGAGGAGAGGAGAGGAGAGGAGAGGAGAGGAGAGGAGAGGAGAGGAGAGGAGAGGAGAGGAGAGGAGAGGAGAGGAGAGGAGAGGAGAGAGAGAAGAGGAGAGAGAGAAGAGAAGAGAAGAGAAGAGAAGAGAAGAGAGAGAAGAAGAGAAGAGAAGAGAAGAGAAGAGAAGAGAAGAGAAGAGAAGAGAAGAGAAGAGAAGAGAAGAGAAGAGAAGAGAAGAGAAGAGAAGAGAATGGTAGGCTTGGGAAAGGCTTCTCCAAGAAGAGGTCTCCTGAGCTGAGTCTGGCAGGAAGGTCAAGGCTCAGAGGCAAAGTGGAAGAGGGGATGCCCCCCAGCCCAAGAAGGACGGAATCAGGCAACAGCCATGGCCCGGATGGCCTGGAACACTTGGATGCCTCGCTGGACTGCTCTGCTCGTTTCCAGTGCGAGTATGTTCACCTCAGAAATCGACAAATCAGGGTTTGGTTCATTGTTTGGTTGATCATTTAGACTTAAGTTATGATGGGAACAATGTGAATAATTCAGATCAAACTTCCAAGTCTATCCCGGGTACATCTTTTCTCTGAGAGGCAGTTGTCAAGCACTTACTAGCACACTCCAGGCTCAACACAGAATAAATATGAGAAAGGACAATGCAGCCTAGGGCAGAGGGGGCACCAGCTGTGTGACCTTAGGCAAATCACCAAACTTCTCCAGCCTCAGTTTCCTTGTGTGTATAATAAGAGGGTTGGGCTGAACGGCTTCTAAAATCCCGGTGAGCCTAAGGAATGGTGAGTGGGGGTTGGGAGGCCCCTTAAACATTCAAATCTATACTCCACCCTTTTTTCCTTTACCTGAGTCAATGGCCAAGTAACAAGGTATCATTTCACACGTCACGAAGGGCCTGCTCTGCACCGGGCACTGGACTAGAGCCAGGGTTTCAAGCATGAAGAACAGTCCATGCTTGCAGGGAGTTTACATTCTAATGAGGACGCAAGCAGATACACAAATAAACAAACATGAATCAATATTACCTGCCCACAAAGGTGGCTAAGTCTGTTGATTCAGATTAGGCATCACAGCTGAGCCCTGCACCAGTGACAAGAATTTGAACTTGAAGCCCTATTCCCTCCTGAGATGCTGCTCCCACCTCAATTTGTCAGTTAGTTTCCTCCCTATAAGCCTACGGTCCATCACCAAGCCTGTCCCATTTAGATTCAGTCTTTCTGGGGATCAAGGAATCAGAATAATGATTCTGATAAATACTCCTTGCCAACTCACTCATAAGAGGTTTGAGGGCCAACATAATGTGTCAAATGAAACGGTTGCCAGGTCTAGGGCTTACTCATATATCATCTCATTTGAACTTTGTAATGAGCCTGAGAAGTAGGCATTGTTTGTTAAATGGGGAAACTGAGCCTAGTAGTGCAGGTGGAAGGAAGCTCCATCTGGCTGCTCATGACCAATATAGCCTTGGGCAGGTCACTTACCTTCTTCAGGCCCCAACTTCCTTATCTGGAGCCGAACAAAGATAGGTTTTCCCAATTGTCCCGAGATCTCTGATGGCAAGTTTGAAGCAGGACAAGGATACTACCCATGTACAAGAAGATGGGGCCTGGGTTTCTCATCTCTTCCCACCATTGTCTAAGCCCAACAATCTTTTGCCTACTCTTAATAATCATGCCATTCATATACATTTTTTTTTTGCAAAGTCCAACCTAGTTTTTTAATTGGCTGCCCTTGGCGGTCCTTGAGAAATTGTGGCTATGATCTGGTAGGGTTCTGTTGTGTTTCAGTCAAGTGAAAAAATGGTATCTCCTCTCCTTCCCCTAAGTGTCTAAGAAAGGAAGAATGTGCGTGTTCCTCTCTGCTGGAAAGTCAGGGGTATTGGAGGTGACACCATTCCCCACTGTCATGTTGGTGCTGATGTTTTCCGTTACTGTGGATCCCTCTTGATACTCCATGTTGGACATGGAACAACCGTCCAGAGGATGAGGACAGGTGTGGTTGCAAGCAGGTGTTGTGAAGGTAATGCCCCAGAATGGACATGCAAAGAGATACGCTCAAAACACTAACAGCAGGATTAGGGTGCTGATGGCACAGCCTTTGCATATCTCTCAAAAAGAAAAAGAATCAGGCAGATCTCTGACGGCAAGTTGTCTCGACCCACACGCTATTCTGATTTCCTGCTCCAAAAGTCTTTATAGGAAAAATTAAAGACTTGCAGGTCCACTCCACCACATTGTGGCTTCTTCAAGAAGGGTTTCTCCTTCTTGAAGGAACCCCAAAAAAGCTTTTAAATCAACAGAGAGTGGGGCTATAATTTTAAACTCATCCATGGCAGCGGAACAATTTCTGCCAGGTCTACCTCTTATTTAATGGCTCACAACAGTTCTAATAACTTTTCCAATAGATAGCCTTGGAATGTTTTACTGACATCAGCAACCTTTGTCTCCCTGCAGCTTTAAACTCAGGTCTTCCTGTCCTCTTTGCCCCTTGGAGGTTATATGCAAAATGATAGTTCCACTTAATTTCTCAGGCTTCAGCCCAATTCTTAACTTTGTAAGCAGGGAAATATACTCCTTGATCACTCTCAGCCATCACAGACAACCACAGTAACCAACTTAGTCCTTCCATAACGAGGTCGGCATCTGCTACATGCATTGGGGAGCAAAAGCTAGCCCTACGCACGTGCAGATCATAGGTCAGTGATAATTCACCAGCTTCCTCACTGAATGCACTGACCTACCTACTTGCCAGACCGTTCTCAGAGCCAGCTGTCTTTGGTGACAGAGAAAGGGAGCAATTTCAATAACCAGGGGCAGAGTAGTACTGCCGGGCAAGTAACCACTCCCCCTATCCTTAGTCCCCTTTTCTCTTCCATCTGAGATCAAAGTGGTCTGGAGAGCCAAGTGCCAGTTTCATAATGACTCTGCCCTTTTCATAGATCTCTCTGGGGTTTAGCAGAGTCTTTGAGAGTCAACCAGCCTCCTCTCCGAGGACTTCTTCTGAACTTAGCCAGGGGGATCCTCCTACTGCATATACACATGCATGCATACATACACACATACTACATGCATATATATACATGTACATGTATGTGTACATAGCACATATAGTTATATATATCTACATACACACATATACCTATCACCCACTATACTTGAAGCCCTTCCAGCTTGGTAGAAACTTCCAGAGCTTGGATTCACTGGCTCATCCATCTCAGTGGAGGAGATAGCATGATGTAATTCTCTTGGAATAATTTTGTCTTGCCGACACAACTTGCTATCTGCCAACATCGCCATTATCTTAACAAAAAAGAGGAAACACCCTATCTCTTACTCACTCTAGCAAACTCAAGAAATGAATGTCAGTAAGGTGAATTCTGGGTTCAGTGGGCTAGGTTTGAACAAGGAAGGGCAGGCTCTAAGAAAAAGTGAGCATACATCAGCCTTTGAAAAGGTGAGTGTTCAGAAGGCCAGGAGGATCTGAATGAATGGGGCGGGCAAGGCGGTCTAGCTGAAGCAGTGAAGCTGAAGGATAGATAGGAAGCCTAGCATGTGACAGGAAAGTCAAACCACTTGGTGGCAGGTAAGCCCAGGAGTCCCACGAGCGACAGCAACACCCACACCTCTACTCCTGCTCCCTGCCCCATCCCCCGAACTATCATCCCAGGGAAATAGGCCTCGAAGAGAGATAGATCATCGGCTAGCTGCTCTTGCAGAGGCCCCAGACACAACTAATGAAAACCCAGGAAAAAAGTGGTCTGACCACCACAGTCCTTGGCCCTGTCAATGGTTCAATAGCAGAAAGCACAATGTCTTCATCAGTGCAGATGACATTGAAGATGAATTGCCCTCTGGTTTGCTATAGCACCCTAAGGAGCAAGGGGCCTTTCCATCCAAACAGGAGCTCCCTGGGACCAGGCCTTGACTTTTCCACCTGCATTCTCCGAGCTCAGTGCAGCGCTTCACACACTTCACACAGTGCTTCATAAGGGCTTTTTTATTCATTCAGTCACTCCCACAACGGCAACTGAAGATTCAGGCCTAGATTTTCTCCACCACTTCCTAGCTATGCAGCCACAGATGAGTTGCCTCATCTCTGCAAATAAGGAGATAACAACACCTGCCTGCCTGTTAAAGGGAGGACACATACGAAAGTGCTTTGTAAGCCTATATTGCTATCAAATAATAGAGAGCTAATGTAGGAAGTCACCTCTGCCACTCCCACACCTGAGCTAGGCTTCAGCCAAACAGGCTTATTCCCATCCCTTCCCCCCCCCCCCCCCTGCTACTATTGGGATTCTGGTTCCTCTCCTGGAGATGCGGCCCCTGCCTACAATGGCTATCCTTTCCTCTCTACCTTCTGAAACTCCCTTTTCTTTCAAGGCCCAGCAAACTCCATCACCCTTCTGCGAAGCTTTCTTTTGGACCCGATCCAAAATTCTTTCTTCCCTGACCTCTTCCAAACTACCTGCAAGGCTTTAAATTCCACTAGGGCAGGGGACATGTTTTAATTATGCTTGGCACATTGCTTTCAATAAATGTTATTAAAATATTACACTTGCATAAGAGGTAGGTTAAGGTAGAGATGGTGATTCTTAACCTGGGTCAAATAAAGTCAACACACATGAAGCACAGTTAACACATTAGGCACTCTCTATGTGCCAGGCACTGTGGTCTAGGAACTTAGAAAAAAAAGATACCTGTGTTTAAAGGTAGTTGGTTTCTTTTGAAGTTCTATGTCTTGAGAGGGGTAAGTAAGGCTTTCAAGTTGACCCATCACTTTTTGTCAATTACTTCATTTGAAGTCAGAAGGAATCCCTAACAAGCAAGGCAGCTTTGAAGGATACATGTTGAATTTATTATATACTATATAATTAATTTTATTCTATATAATTTATTATATAGCAAAGTAAGCTCTTTATAGATGGTATTATGCACAGATTCAAGTACAGTCCTGTCCTGTTCTACGATGTATACGGCGATGCTCCTTTTATTTGGTGTTTAAGTTCAGAATTTTACAGAATGAAAACTGAACACTTAAGTCCCCCAGTTCCACGGTCCAGGGCTGGGTCCCGACCCGGTACAGGCCATGAGCCGGGCCCAGGGAGGGGCCGCGACTCGGCCAAGGCGTCTGAACCAGATGATGAGCAGGAGAAGCCAGGGCCCCGAGGCCGGGTCCAGGGCTCCTTCCCTGCACCCGCAGCTCCAGACCGAGCCGAGGCCTGCAAGCTTCGAGATGCCTTACTTAGGACTCAGGCAACGCTCCGGGGGATGCCGCGGGGCTTGGATTCGAATCATCCGGGTTGTTCAGTTAGGATTTAGTAGCTGACCACGAGGCAGCTCCAGACTCCGGCCCAGGGGGGGCATCTGCTAAAAGACCCCCTCTGGCCCGGAGCCCCCGAGCTCCTCTATGGCCCCTGCCGTCCAGCCCAGGGCTTCCCAAGAGGCTGGCCACGAGGGCGCCCGCTGCCCACAGCTCGGGCCGGACCCTGCACCCCAGCCCTGCAACCAGGGCACTGAGGGGAGGCGCCAGGTAAGGGGCACTTGAGGCTCTTTCCAGCTCCGCGTGCCTCAGTTTCTACCTCGGGATAGGAAAGGGCTTGGGCATCCCACGCTTCATCTATCCCAGGGCTCTAAGGGAAGCGTCAGAGAAATGCGCATCTTCCCAGGGTCCTGGATTCTAATCCTGCCTTGGGTGCTGAGTGACCAAGCAAGTCACCCGCCTTCCGAATCTCAGTTTTCCCATCTGTAAAATGGGTCTGGATCTAGAATCGATCTAGAATGTAAAATGGACTAGATGATCTCTAACCCTAAAAGCCCGAGCCCCTTCCCTCCCCCCACCAGCCCCCGCCCCTCAGTTTCCCCAGCCGTCCAAGGGGGCGGGCCCGCCTCTGGGCGGCGGCCTCCCGCTGCAGGGCGGGCCTGGACGGCCCCGGGCCTCTCCGGGATAGGCCCAGACCCCCAGCCCGGCTGCTCCCCTCGGCCCATTCACCTCCCACCACGGCCGGCCCCGCCCTGCCGCGCGCCCGCTCATGCCCGCCCCGCCCCCCGCTCGCGCTCCCGGGCGCGCGGCGACAGCGGCGTGCGTGCGTGCGTGCGTGCCCGCCTGGCCAGGCCGGCTCGGCCGCCGCCCCCTCCTGAGCACGCGCGCGCCCCTGGGCGCGTTCCCTCCTGAGAGCGCGCGGCCTTTCCCCGCTGCCGTCACGAGCCGTTACTGCATGACAACGGCCGGTCCGCCTCGCGCCGGCCCCCTCGGCTCCCGCCCTCCCTCTCTCGCCAATCAGAGCGCGTCACTTGGGTCTCGGCCAATAGCGAGACCGCTAGGAGAAAGAGGCAGCTGAGGCGGGTGGTGCCTGTGGGAGCCACGCTTGCTCGGCGCTGGCGGGGGCGGGGCCCTCAGCTACCGGAGAGGGGCGGGGCGGGGCCCTTTGCCTTCTCCCCGGCTCCTAGAGGTGTGTGACTGTCTTTTTTCCCCCGGTGGGCCGGCTGGGACGTGAGGCCGCGGAGCAGGGAGCTCGCGCAGGGCAGTGGGCAGGCCAGGGTTCGGTGCTAGGCCGAGGGCGGAGAAAGAAGGCCGAGCGCGAGAACGAAAACGAGGCGCGGGGAAGAGGGGGGGAAGTGGGCGCGCGGCGGTGGCCAATCGGCTGCCGGAGGCGGGGCCTGGGCGGTGACCTCGGGGAGCAGGGGGGCGGGGGAGGGGCGGGAGGGCTTTGCGCGCGGCCCCGCCCCGCGCCGGCCCCGCCCCCGCTCGGCCCCGCCGGCTCCCCGCGCCCCCGCCGCCGCCGCCGCCGCCGCCGCCGCTGCTGTCAATCAGGCGCGAGTCCGCGGGGCCCGGGCGGAGAGAGGATCTGCTACGCCACAGCCCCGCGGCGGCCCTGCGCCCAAAGCCGGGCCGGGCGGGCCGGAGCCGCCGCAGCCTCGGGAGCCGCCGCCTCCTCCCTTTCCTCCTCCTCCTCCTCCTCCTCCTCCTCGTCCGCCGCCGCCTCCGCCTCCTCCTCCTCCTCCTCCTCCTCCTCCTCCTTCTCCTCCCGCGGGCGGGCGCCCGGCCCGGCCCGCCCGGCCCTCTCCTCCCCGCCCCGCCCCGGCCCCGGCCCCCGCCCGCCTGCCCGCCCTCGGGCCGCGCCGTGAATGCGGGATGAGCGGTACGTTCGGCGGGCCGGGCCGGGCCGGGCGGGCCGGGCCGGGCCGGGCCGGGATGCTCCAGGGGGAGGAGGCGGAGGAGGGGCCGGGGGCGGCGGCGGCCCGCGCGGGGCGGGCCGCCCGGGTTTTGTCTCCGCCGCGGAGCCCGGCTGCCGCCGCCTTCTGGGTGTTGCTCTGGAGCCGAGGGGTCGGGTTTCCAACCACGTTCCGAGCGCTCGGCCCTCCTCCCCGCCGGCCGGGCCCGCCTGCCTGCCGCTGTGCCGCCGCCCGCCCCGGGGAGGGAGGGGGCGAGGGACCCCCGCCCCCGGGACGGACCCCGAGAACCGCGGGGGGCCGCGGGAGGGACCCCCGCCCCCACGATGAGCCCCAGGAGACCAGCTGGGGAGGCCGAGGGAGGGAGCCGTCCCAGAGATGGGCCCCGACAACCGCGGGGGGCCGAGGGAGGGACCCCCGCCCCCAGGATGAACCCCAGTAGACCGGCGGGAGGCCGAGGGGGATACCCCATCTGCCATATGGACCCCAAGAACCTCGGGGGGCCGAAGGAGGGGCTTCACCCCCGTGATGAACCACAAGAACCGAGCCAAGGGAGTGACCCCACCCCAGGATGAACCCCAGTAACTGCACGGGGGCAGGAAGGAGCCCCACCCCTTGAGTGAGCCCCAATAACTGGGCAAGGGAGGGAGTTCCAGGGCGAGCTCCCCACTAACCAGGCAGGGTGGGGGCTCTTGCAGATCAGAAGAAGGAGGAGGAGGACGAGGTCCCCCCCACAGCAGCAGTGGCTGGGGCAGCTGCCGGGGCTGCCATGGCCCCCGAAGCAGGGAAGACTTCAGAGCCGGAGAACAACAATAAAAAAGCCAAAACCGCCGGTTCCCAGGTAAAGCTTCTCTGCCACCCCCCACCCCAACTCCTTGGGGAAGGGGAAGCTACTGCCTGCTGTGGGAAGGGGGAGTTGGTGAGGGCATTCAAAGCTTCTCCCCCTGGATGTGGGGGTGGGGTGGGGTGGGGGCCCCCCACTGCTAAATGGTTTACCTGCTAAAGAACATGCGGGATTCAGGCTCTGGGGGATGCTTTAAAAATTGCATCCAGAAGCCCTGAAAGGAGATTCCCCCCTCCTCCGAGTTTTTTGTTTTTTTCTTTTTTTAAAGTAATCTATCTTGGCTTCAAAAAACTTTCCAGTGATTGACCCTCATTTTTAAAGCTTGGGTCACAGAAGGTCCCACTTCCTCACTCGGGCTTCTCAGGTCTCTTAACTGTTTTTTTTTTTATTGGTTCAAAGCACTCTTTGATTTCTGCCACTTCCTGGGTAAGTTTTGATATTTAGAACTGTCAAAAAAAAAAAACTCCCCCCCTGGTGGCTTCCACTAAACCCGCCCCTTTTTTCCCATCCCCTCTGTGGGCAGGACTCTCAGCCTTCTCCTCTGGCTCTCCTGGCAGCCACTTGCAGCAAGATAGGGACTCCGGGTGAAAATCAAGCCTCCGGGCAGCAGCAGATCATCATTGACCCGAGCCAGGGGCTGGTACAGCTTCAGAACCAGCCCCAGCAGCTGGAGCTGGTGACCACGCAACTCGCGGGAAATGCTTGGCAACTGGTCACCGCTACACCTCCCTCTTCGAAGGAAAATACCGTTTCCCAGGCAGCCTCCAGTTCGGCCAGCTCTGCCGGCAGCACCAATGAGAGCAGCTCCCCGACCAAGGCCAAGCCCAGCCAGCCTTCCGCCTCGGGTCAGTTTCAAGTCATCCAGGTACAGAACCCCAGTGGGAACGTTCAATACCAAGTGATACCACAGCTGCAGGCCGTGGAGGGCCAGCAGATCCAGATCAACCCAGGCAATGCTGCGTCTCTGCAGGATTTGCAGGGTCAGATCCAGCTCATTCCTGCAGGTAATAATCAAGCTATCCTCACAGCTGCTAACAGGACAGCTTCTGGGAATATTCTTGCTCAAAACCTGGCGAATCAGACGGTCCCCGTCCAAATTCGGCCTGGGGTCTCCATACCATTGCAGTTACAGACAATTCCGGGCACTCAGGCTCAAGTTGTGACAACTTTACCTATCAACATTGGAGGAGTGACTCTAGCTTTGCCTGTGATCAACAGTGTGGCTGCCGGAGGAGGCTCTGGACAGATGGGCCAGGCTGCTGCTGACGGGGGAGCATCCAATGGGAATCAGTTAGTGTCCACCCCGACCCCCACGCCCCCTGCCACCACGGCCTCTGCTAGCAGCACCATGCCCGAGTCCCCCTCCTCCTCCTCCACCGCCTGCACGTCCACGGCTTCGACGGCTCTGACGAGCAGCGACCCGTTAGTGAGCTCGGTGGACTCGGGCCAGTATGTGAGCGCGGCGGGCGCTTCAGAAAGGGCCCTTGAAGAATCTCAGACCCCTGCCCCAGAAGCTGAAGCCCAGAACTCTGGTCAGCTCCAGCCCAACGGCCTTCAGAACGCACCCCAGCAGGAGCAGGCCGGCTCCCTCCAGCAAGTGCAGATTGTGGGCCAGCCCATCTTGCAGCAGATCCAGATTCAGCAGCCTCAGCAGCAGATTATTCAGGCCATTCCTCCCCAGTCATTTCAGCTCCAGGCAGGACAGACCCTGCAGACCATCCAGCAGCAGCCTTTGCAGAACGTCCAGCTTCAGGCTGTAAGTCCAACTCAGGTGCTTATCAGAGCACCGACCTTAACCCCGTCAGGGCAGATCAGTTGGCAAACTGTGCAGGTTCAGAATATTCAGAGCCTTCCCAATTTGCAAGTTCAGAATGCTGGGTTGCCCCAACAACTCACCATCACCCCAGTGTCTTCAAGCGGTGGCACGGCTCTGGCCCAGATTGCCCCAGTGGCAGTGGCTGGGGCCCCGATAACGTTGAACGCCGCCCAGCTTGCGTCCGTGCCTAACCTTCAGACGGTGAGCGTGGCCAACCTGGGGGCTGCAGGTGTCCAAGTGCAGGGAGTTCCAGTGACAATCACTAGTGTGGCCGGTAAGTCACAGACCACATCTTCTTCGGTCGCTTTAGGCCATTGTCATAATTGCAAAGGTTATTGATAATTGTGCTAACCCTTCAGTTTGACCTCTGCTGCTGTGAGGGGAGCAGAGGAGAAGGAAGAGCTTAAGTACAGAGACCCTGGAAAACTCCGTTGACTCCTTCAGCTTTGTCGGTAGGCACCACTGTGCCCACTTCACCTTGGCAGCATGCTCCATGTGCAGGATTCGCCTCTGATTTGTGGTTTACAGCACAGGGACTGGAAAGAGATTGCTGGTAGCACCTCACAGGCAGAAGGTTGAGTTGTGGGTCCTTTCGTAAAGTTTCCAGTCTAAGCGCTAGCTTCCTCCTCCAAGCTTCATTGTCATTGTCGGGCAGTCCCAGGTCAAGAGCTGAGCCTCCACTCCCAAAGGAGCCTTGCCCTCAAGAGTGTGTATGGAGCATGAATGAGCCAAAAAAGCGCTGTGCTTCATTGGGTGTTGGGGATTTTTAAGGCTACTCTGGTATCGGGTCACAGAACATTTTTAAAATTCGACGTGATGGCTCATGTTTCATTGTTTTGTTGCCCGCGTGTCAGCGTTTCCTTGCCCTGGGTTATCCTTTGAAACCAACGACAAATGGCAGCAGGTGGGAGAGGCTACCGAGTTTAGCTGCAGATTTTTTTTTTTTATAAACTTATATGATGATTGTTCTGCCAGAATGGAGATGTGGAAAGACTTTTGAAATGTCATCTTTGCAGTGGGAGGGTAGGGCTGTCCCCAACAGGCTTGATTTGCAAAAGTCTATCTTCAGCAAAGCTCCATCATGTTGTATGTTGGTGTGTTGATGTCCGAAGGTCAGGTCTCTGGTTTCTTTTTCAGTATTTCATTGTGGTGGAAGGGCAGTTAAGAATAACAGTGTGCAGAAGACTTCTCTAATTTGTAATAGCTAGAGAAGAGGTTACTATGAATTTGGGGATATTTTGCCCAAAAATGGAGTTTTGTAACTTTTCAAAGCTTCAGCTGCATTCACAATCTTGCTGCTGGCCCTGATAGAGGCACTCTGGGCAAACCTGTTTTCCTTAGTAGGTTTAATTTGGCATTAGTGTAGTTTTGCATGTAAATGTTCTTGGAAAGTTCTATTCAGTATTTTAAACTTGACCTACGGTCGCCTCACTGATACAAATTAATAATGTAATCTAAGAATTGATTTTCTTAGGGAACATAAACTTGAACCCAAGTATCAATTCTGGATTAAAGGAGTTCTTGGTGGTTTTGTTATTTATTCAGCCATTTTAGGTAAGGAGTCCCATTTTGATAAGTCCTACATTATCTTGCATAGTAATCTTTTTCTTAGAAAAAAGTGAACCAAATTTGTGTGGATGCAATTCTCTTATGGTTGACAACTCAAAGAGACCTTCTGTATTTGAAATCCTGATTTTGTTACTCACTTCCTAGACACAATGTGAAAGAGTACAAAGTATAGCAATATTGAATGAGTTTGAGAATTTCTGAATCAACTTTTGCAACTCAGAATATCTGGCTAGATTTGAAATTTTTACTTAATAATCTGCTTTTTTTCTTCAGTCAAATGGGATAATGTACACAAAATAGTGCCAGGCTTTCGGCAATCTAGAAATTTGAGTTATGGCTGTTGAATGGGTTCTCTATGGCACGAGTCCTGTTTAAGGGGTTGGAGGGGAGTATTTCCTGTTCCCCACCAAAAGTTAATCTTTGAGCATCCACTTATAGTGGCCTGTATTTATCTTGTAGTGATTGATGAATTATTGGGTGCATGTAAGAGGTAAGGTTATGTAGGGTTTGGATTAGGAAACCAGTCCACTGTTATTACGTGGATGTTGAGACATTTGGCTGTCTGCTGCACAGGTAGGCACTCTGGGGAAACAAAAATGGATGAGAGGGGCAGCTAGGTGGCGCAGTGGATAGAGCACCGGCCCTGAAGTCAGGAGGACCTGAGTTCAAATCTGCCCTCAGACCAAACACTTGACACGTACTAGCTGTGTGACCCTGGGCAAGTCACTTAACCCCAATTGCCTTAAAAAACAAAAACAGAAACAAAAAAACGAAAACCAAAAATGGATGACAGCCGCCCTCACGAAGCTTAGTGAAGTGTACAGTGTCTTGCAATCTAAGGCTTCCTTCCCTATGTCCTGCTCATTCATCGCCAGCATTGAGACTGGCAGGCCGTTGCACAGTATGAATGTGTTTATGAATTGTTTTTGAATGGAGCCTAAAAACGGTTTAATCCATTCTGTTTCTCTCATTGTCATAGGTAATTGCTAGTGGACTTTTGGGAACTCCAGTATGTATTCTTTTATAGAGTGCCATTGAAGTATCTGAAGAATTTGGTTTTTTGAGTTTATACTCCAGGTTTTTTTTGGGGGGGAGGGTTTGAAAGTTTAAATACAGCATATGCAGCCAAAGATTTTTTGCGTTTTGCTGAAGTTTCCTAGGATGCTTCTTAACTCTCATTTTATGATGTGAAAACATTCTCAGTGCGCAACATGTCACTGTGGCTCTTCCAAACTATTCCTGTCAGCAGTCCCAGTGTCTCTGGTTCAGGATCTCCCATTATAATCCTCATTCCATGTAGTCACTTGTCAGACGTCCTCTTCTCCATTCACACAGCTGCCACCTTGATCATGGTCTTATCACCTCTCATCTCGAATCCTGCCACGGCCTGCTAAGTGTTAGTCTTTCTGCCCCAAGGTTCTCCCAGCTCTGGGCTGTCCTGCACGCTGCTGCCGGTCATTTTCCTTAAGCTCAGATTGAATTCGTAGGTGACTCCCCAGTAATTTCCATTGCCTCAAGAATAAAATGTCAACGTCTCAGTTTAACTTCTAAAGCCCTACGTAACTGGGCCCAGCGTCATCTTTCGAAGTCCCTTTGGACGCTCCTTCCCAGGGTGAATGTCCACTTGTTCTCTCTGGTCCTCACCCACAAGACCCCTTCTCCGGTCCCTGGGCAGCTGCATGGTGGTTCTCCATGCCTGAAATACTCGGCCTCCTTCCTTCTACCCCACAGAGTCCCTCTCTTCTGTACGATAGACGGCTTAAAGTATCTCAGACAGCTCCAGAAAACTCGGCTGGAAAAGGCTGTCCACATCCAGAGCAAGAACTCTGGAGTCCGAATGCACACGGAGCAGACTGTTTGCTCTCCTTTTTAAAAAATCTTGTTTCTTCTTTCTCGTGTTTGCTCCCATTAGTCCTCATTCTTATTTACATCACTACTAACAGGAAAATACGTTTAACAGGAATGTGTAAGTAGAGCCTGTATCAGATTGTACACCGTCTTGGGGAGGGAGGGAGAGAAACGTTAAAACTCAGAATTCGGGGCAGCTAGGTGGTGCAGTGGATAGAGCACCGGCCCTGGAGTCAGGAGGACCTGAGTTCAAATGCGGCCTCAGACACATAACACTCACTAGCTGTGTGATTCTTGGGCAAGTCACTTAACCCCAGTTGCCACACACACACACACACACACACACACACACACACACACACATCTTATGGAAGTGAATGTTGAAAACTAAAAACAAATAAATTATTTTAAAAAACCAGATAGACAGCTTAGACACCATCTTCTGCGTGACATCTTTCCTGATCCTCCCCACTGCTAGCGTCCTCCCTCCTGAACTGTCTTGTATTTAACTACTTTGTGTATGAGTGTGATATATTTGTATTTATTCACTTTATATTTGTACTGTATATATGTACTACGTGTGTCTGCCGTCTGTCTACATATATTTCTACGTACCTCTCTCCCCTCATTAGAATGCAAGCTTCTTGTGAGGAGGTATTGTTGCAGTTTTTGTACTTGTATCCCCAGCATTTAGCCCTGTGCTTGGCCTCTGGTAGGTCCCTAAGAAATTTACATGTTGATTGATGGGTCCTACAAGAAAGCACAGTTACTGTTGGGCCAGTTAAGTTTCCTTGGGAGGGAGTAAGTGCCCATTTGAGAGAGCTGAAGTTACCTTGGAATATAGCCTTGTAATCTTTGACTTCCTTTTTGAACTGGATTTAATGTTAGCAACCTAAGGTGGGGCTGGCCTTCTGAGCGGGGGACAGAACGGTCTGGTCAAACATTTAGTCCCTCTGTGTAAGGGGCTTCTGTTGTTCAGCACCCCAGACTGGGGGGAGCAGTGATGCACGTTAAAAGGGCCGGCCTTGTCATTATTCCCCATCAGACTTGTGCTGGTGTGCTTTTCAACTTCCTTCGTGTCGTCCTGAGGTGACAGTGATCACCTTCGCTTCACTACAGAGTTACAGGGAAAGCGCTGTAGGATGCTGGCTAGGAAATAAGACCTCAGGGCTCCTGCCCTTCATGCAAATACTGGAAATAACAGCTGACTTTTATGTTGAACTTTGCAGTTAAAAAATAGTACCGTTTTCTCGTTTGATGATATGAATGAGAATTTCAGTGTAAAGGAAAAGGCTGAAATTCATTGAGACTTTTTTGTGTACCGTAAGTTTTTTTCTAAGTATTTGCGGTATTTATAACCAATTGTCGAACAAAATTATTAGTCATTGAAACTTTTTAAATGAATAAAGTAGTGTTTATTAAGCATTTTCTCTTTGTCCAGAGCTGCATTAAATGCTGAGAATCCAAATCAATACTAAGCTATGTCACATGTATAAATGATTTGTCCAGTTGATCAGATACATTTATGTAGTACCTGCTGCATGGCAGACACTGTGCTAGACACTTCATATACAGGGGCAGAAGTGAAACAGTAATTTATCTCAGAGCTTACATTCTTTTTTTCAAAAGTGCACCAGTACTTTTGAGATACCCAGACTTCTCAATATTTTGTTTTGTTTCCGCTTCATATCCTGTTGTGCACCTCCCCGCCCCGGATAGCCCTTCTCTACAAAGAATAAGAGAAAAAGAAAGTTGTTCAACATAACCAACCAACACGTCCTCAGAAGCTGACCACGTATGTAATGTTCCACACCTGTAATCATTGCCATCTCTTCAGAGACCCTTTTCTCACTTCTTCAGGGCCAGGCTTGGTCAGTGGAATTGTTCATCCTTCAGTAGGGGGAAGTTGGTTATTCTTTTCACTTACATTGTTACAATGATGCCTAAAACATCATAAGTTTACCACTTAAATATTTGTTGATTGATTTTGTATCGGTTCGTGTTAAATCTTCTTATGCTTCTCTGTGTTTTAATTATTCATCATTTCTTAGGGTATAGTAATGTTTCGTTACCTTCACACACCGCACTTTCTTTAGCCATTCCCCTTTTGATGAGGGGGAACATCTACTTTATTAGTTCTTTGTTACTGCAAAAAGTATTACCATAAAGATTTTGTCACACATGAGACCTTTTTATCTTTGTCAGCTCCTCAGGGTATATGTCTAGCGGTGAAATCTTTGGGTGAAGGAGTATGGAGGTGTTAGTCCCTTTCTTAGCATACTTCCAGAATAGGAACTCAGGTTCCATTGGAGGGGAAAACCAGTACACATAAGTATCAGGGGGAGGTGCCACCAGGTTGGGGGGGGGGGCAGGAAAAGCCTTATGTATGAGGCAGCTTTGCAGAAAGCTAATGGATTTTAAGAAATGGAGTGGGGCAGGCCCAGGCCTGGGGCTACCTACAGCTTATACCGAATCAAGGAGATGGCAGGTAGGTAGTGGGAAGGTCATGTTTGAGTCACAACAAAGCAGCCAGCTTGGCTTGAGCATAGAGTATGTGAAGGGAGAGCTGTATATAAAAAAGCCTGACAAGGTAGACTGGAGCTACGTTGTGAAGGGCTTTATATGCCAAGAAGAGGAGTTTGTTTGCATTTGATTCTAGGGGCCTGGGGAACCACTAAAGTTTATGACCGTGAACGAGAGTGCTATGATCAGATCACTGCTTTAGGAATATCCTTTTGGTAAAGGAAGAGACTAGAGGCCTGAGAAGCCAATTAGGAGGATTTTGCAAAAATGTAGTCAAAAAGTGATAAGGGTTTGAATGAGGGTGGTTGTGGTGGGAAGGCAAAGAAAGGGCCACATGTGAAGGATTTTGTGGCTATAGAAAGAGCAACACTTGGTGACTGAATGGTTGGATATGTGGTGTGAAGGAGAATGAAGAGTCCAGGATGTCCCTGAGATTGGCAACCTGAGTGAACTGAAACATGGTGGTGCCCTTGTCAGAATTAGGGAAGTTAGAGAGG
The DNA here is from genome assembly GCF_003287225.1 of Phascolarctos cinereus. Taxonomy (NCBI): domain Eukaryota; kingdom Metazoa; phylum Chordata; class Mammalia; order Diprotodontia; family Phascolarctidae; genus Phascolarctos; species Phascolarctos cinereus. The sequence continues at coordinate 13,317,008 of NW_027555514.1, forward strand.
AGGTTATTAGGAAGAGTTACTAAGTGCACACCCAGTGGCGGGGCCCCGAGATACCTAGAAGGAAACTTGCTTTCTCACTCGTGTCATTGCACAGAGTGCAGCCCGGTGATACTCCTGCTTGTGGATAGGGCAGAGATGCAGGAGGAGCTCAGGCAGTTGGGCAAGACTCCAAGATGACTGGGGTTCAAGACCAGCCTCTCTGATTTACTGTGTGCTAGACAAGTCACTTCCTGTCTTTGGGCTGAACTTCCTCATTCTAAAATGTTCTGGTTTCAGACTTGATGACCTTGAAGACCCCAAGACCCTTAGAATCCTATGATCCATTTTTGGCCTTTCTTGCTACTTATGGTTTGAGGGAAGTGTCTAAACTAATAATTCCACGTTGTTGGTTGGGCTTAAAAGTAGAATGTAGATAAACTTAATTTGATTTGGAGAAGGGAGGGTATGTCTTAACATTCCTCCTTTATTGCCCTTTGATAAGATCACACTTTTAATAAAATTGTGAGCCAGATTAAAATCAGTACAAGTTCTGCTCGTTGTGGCGGAGCAGTTACATGGCCCTTCTGAGGCAGCGTCAGGTGGTTGCTCCCAAGCTCAGCGCTGACACGGCAGTGAGGATGGTTGTGGCTGCGGATGACATTTTTCTGGCCCTCTTGAAGTAAGAGGCTCATTACCTTGGGAGAGGTTGCCCTCACGGGCTGTTGCAGCCCATGAAACAAAGAGAAATGCAAGATAATCCTGGGTCCTGGGCTTACCCCTTAATACCCTTCTTTGGTGATGCAGCAGAACCCCAAAGGAGCAGAGGGTGCCAAAGAGAAAGCAGGGAAAGTCGGACTGGGGGAAGGAGAATGGCTGTAACTCATTCAGCCAAGCAAAGCGGAATGACGCTCTCATGGCTCTTATTTGGGGATTGCTCTGATGCAGGGGATCAATTCCTAGTTTTAGTACGTAAGAGCCTCATCCACCTGTGGTGTCAGCCTTTCACCTGGCTCTCACCTGTGGCTCCAGGAAGCGATGGACAGTGGCCACACCCTGGTACACTATCTCAGCAGCCTCGCTAAGCCAGGTCAAAGGTGACCAAAAGGCCTCAGACCCGTTGGTTCGTTGGTGGGGTGTCTGTCCCAAGCGTGTGAAGACTTCCCCTGGCATAATGGGCAGATGAAGACACTGTGTTCCAGTGGCTACGAAGGTGGCTGAGACAGGTGCTGTGGAGCGCTTAGAGCTTGGTCAGACATCCAGGAGGCCAAGGTCACCCGCTGCATCCCGGGCCGTGACCAGTTGTCCGGACTTTTGTCCTCTCAATAGACTTCAGTGACTCGGGAAGAGAGAGTGAGGCTGATGACTGTGTGACTGCCTCGCTGCAATCCAGTTCACCCAGGAGTCAAGACATTACCTCATGATGTCATTGGTCCTCTTTGAAAACGAAGGACAAGCAATAATAAAAGAGCCTGGCAAGCCATTCGGCCTGACTTTTACCTAAGTCAGGATAGCTTATCACTATTTCCTTCCCCAGTCTGATGGTAATACAGTTGAATTGGAATCTCAAGAGAGGACGTCTGGAGGCAGAGAATGCTGGACTAGAGTCAGGAAGATCTGATCTCAAACCCAGCCTCGGACACTTACTAGCTCTGTGACCCTGGGCAAGTCACTTAACCTCTGTCTGCCTTGGTTTCCTCCTCTGTAATTGGGGATAAAAATACAACCTCCCTCACAGTGTTGTTTTGGGGATTGAATAAGCTAAAAAAATATAAATAATACATAAATAAGTGAAGCACTTAGCAGAGTGCCTTACATGTAATGAGTGCTGAAGAAATCCTGACAGTTATTGTTATCGTGTTCTTTTCATCATAATTGTTAGCTGAATACATTCCAGTATACATCATCTTTGGGATTCTGAGATATAGCAAGAAAAAACAAAAAATCCAGTGAACATTTGTTGTGTACCTATTATGTACAAGACAGCTCTAGGTGTTAAAACCTTATATGAGTTTTAAGCCCTAAGTTCCTATAAAGTAAATAGTGTAGGAATTTTAACAGCATCAGTTTTCCTTTGGCCCATCTTAGAGACAGGAAGAGATGTAGCCCAGAGATGGGGGCTGTTGGCTGAAAGAGAGGATCAGCTGCTTTTCCCACAGTACCTCTGTGGCCAGAGGGCTTTAAGGAACAAGTCTAAGGAGCAAGTGAACTTCTGTAACTGCAGGTACTTAGAAACGTGGGATTTTGTGGCTTACATTTGTTTACTGACCAGAGCTGTTTATCTTAAAGTCAGGAGCATTTTGTCAATTTGTTTTTAAGCCGTGCTTATATTAGAGCAGCTTAAGGTTGTTGGTGACATGCTTGAACACCTGGATTTCATTTCCCAAATTTTTCTAGCTAGCATTTTCCACCAGAAGTCACCAAATTTGGACTAGAAGACTCTTAGACAATATAATTGCATCCAGCTCTGTGACTGTATGGATAATGGGGCTGAGACCTAAATAGCTTAGGACCTGTCGATTCAGTCATTCCTAGCCACCATGAGAACCCAGGATCCCAGACTCCCAGGAAGATTAATTTGGTTTTCACACAGGGAAAGTTCAGGCTCGTAAATTAAACAGTGGTGATTCTTCAAGAACTTTCCTCTGCTTCCCTGTTCCTCTCTAGGGAGTTTGAAGCTTGAAACTAGGGACATGTAGCATCTGAGCTCAGGGATGAAAGAGGCAGCTAGTTCTTCTTGTAGGTGAAAATGAGTACCTGAGGGATGCATTCGGATTAATACTCAATCTGAAAACCTTGCCTTAACCCCTACATTTAGCAACTGCATTACCTCAGCCAACCCCTGTGGATTTTTTTTACCCAGAGCTATTAATATGTTGAGGTTCCCTCATCTTATATGTTTGAATCTTCTTATTTGGGATTTTATTTAAAAGGGGCATACTTCATATAAACATTCATGTGTCTACATACATATATTGGTGTCATTTCTTTTTCATAGTATATTCATTTTTTCCCCATAACCATAAAGGACTTCTCTAAGACCTCATTAATCATTTGTTTTAGAGGAAAATGTATGAGGTAGAACCTTCTTGCTCCTATGCAAAGGGAATTTTGGGTGACAGAGTTTTCCAAAGGTGTTTGTTATGTGGGGATCTCACAGCAAGCACTCTGAGGCGTGTACCTAATGGCTTAACAAAACTAGCTGGGAAGCTTACTTTGACTTTCTAACTTTGCCAAGGAATAATGACAAATAATAAAATACTGGCCTAATTTCTGCTTTTGTGAAAGGAATCTTTTGCTTTAAATCTTTCATGGCACCTCTGTGCAATGTAATTGGAGAAGGCAGATCTATTTAATCTTATTAATCCGGCCAAACTGGCCGTAGCTGAGCCCGGTCTGATGCAGTGTGGCCTACTTGCCGTTTCCTCTGGGTGACGTTCCGTGTCCTGCCGTACCACCTAGAGGTCCCCAAGTTCAGACCAGACTCTCCTCCTGGCTGCCTGGTGGAGGCCCAGGCTTCCTTCAGAGCTTCCCCATCGGCTAGGGCTCTCTCCTTCCTGACATTGCTTCTGCTTACTTTATATTCTCTGGTCACAGGGCAGTTCTGTCCCAATAGAAAAAAAAGCATCCTCACAGGCTTGCTTTTTTTGTTTTTAATCTTTGTATCCCTATTGCTTGGCACAGTGACTGGCACACAATGAATGGCTGAAATGAATGAATAATAAAGATTGTATTTATGCAGCATTTTAAGAGTTACAAAGAGCTTGGTATACATTATCTCATTTGAATTGCCAGTGGTGTAATACTGTATATTCACATTCATTTTTCAAGTCTCTAAAAGATAACTTAGAGACAATTGCTCCCATTTTGAACTAGTTATCTGGGGTGAGAGAATCTGAACCTGTGATTTCATTTGTATAAGGAATTCCCAGAGAGGAGAGTCCCTTCACAGAAGCAGATCCCAGGCTTCTCTGCAGCTCATTGTCTTAGAAAGTTAATGAGGACTGAGAACTGAGATGTGAAAGTACTTGTCTGGGATCACACCTCCAGTAGGTGTCGGTGAGGATTTGAACCCAAGTCTTCCAGATTCCAAGTTTTCTATCTGCTCCACTCCATTATCTTTTCTCTTGCCTTATTTGTTTGAATGTTCTGTTCCTGATTTTCCATGCAGTGTTATGGCTCACTGCAGCAAGGTAATCATTTTATTACTCCTTGATTGATTTCCTCACTCTCCTCAGAAGCTGTCCAGACCTGAACAGGAGCTGCTTCTGCTCCCCTTTTCTTCACGGCAGAACCTCTTGACATTACCACTCTGCTCTTTCCTCCTTTTCTCTTTGTCTCTGACAATGAGATGACCACCCCTCTGGCCCATCCCTTCCCATCTTCTCCAGCCAATTGCTTCCTCAATTATCCCTCTCTAGAATCATCAGTCTTTCTCTCTCCTGGCTCCTTTCTTACTTCCTACAGACATGTCCTAGACTCCCATTCTTAATAAACTTTCACTAGACTGGACCATCCCCTCAGCCTACCCATCCTCTATCTTGCCTTCCTTTTTCCACCAAATTTCTAGAAAAAGCAATTTGTTGACTCCATTTCCTCTGCTCTCCTTCCTCAACTCTTCTCCAGCTGACTTCCAGCCTCATCACTTAAGTGAAATTGTCATGTCCAAACTTAGATCTCATTTTTAAAAAATAATTTTATTGATTATTGTTTTAATATCACTTACATTTCCCCCGAATCTCCTCCAACCCCTGCCTAGCAAGCCATCTCATATAACAAGGAATATTTTAAAAGAATAATCTGTCAGCAAAACTGATGAGTACACAAGAAAAAAAGTAGGAAAATATGCAATGGTTGGGGCCTTGCTTATTGTTCATAGTTTTGTAACATTTTCTTATTATTTTGTTGTTCTTTCCATTTGCATTGCTGTGGTCATTGTGTTTACTGTTGTCTTGGCTCTGCTGACTTCACTCTGTATCAGTTCACATAGATCCGTACGGTTTCTCTGTAGTCATCACGAACATCATTTCTTACAGCACAGTCACATTCCATTATGTTCACCAGAAAGTGTTTAGCTTTTCCCCATTTGATGGGCATCTATTTTGTTTCCATGTCTTTGCTCCCACAAGAAAGTGGTGTTATAAATATTCTGATGTACATGGGAATTTTCTTTTTATCAGTAACCTCCTTTATGTACGTACCTAGCAGCAGAGTATCTCGGCCAAAAATATGGACATTTTCGTCACTTTATTTGCATAACTCCAAATTACTTTCCATAGTGGGTTCCATAGTGCCCATTTTCCCATAAAGACCATTCCCATCTTCTTCTTTGCCAATTTGCCAGGTATGAGATGAAACCTCAGGGTTGTTTTTGTTTGCATGTCTCTTCTTAGCGAATTGGAACATTCCTTCATGTGACTGTCAGTAGTTTGCAGTTCTTCTTTGGAGAACTGTTAATCTTTTATAAAGTATATACAAAGACAACTGGTGTCACAACGGATAGAACACTGGTCCAGGAGTCAGGAAGATCTGAGCTCAAATCCAGCTTCAGACCCTTAACTTGCTGTGTGACTCTAGGCAAGTCACTTAATCTCTGACTCAGTTTCCTCCTCTGTAAATAGAGATTATTATAGCCCCCATCTTTCAGGGTTGTTGTGAGGATCAAATGAGATCATGTCTGTAAAGTACTTTGTAAACCTTGAAGCACTATAGAAATACTAGTTGTTACACACACACACACACATACACACACACATATTCCCCAAAGCTATTCCCTGACAGATAAGTGGTCAAATAATATTAACAAACAGTTCATATATAAATATATGTATATATTTGTGTATATGGATACATTTACATGTATACATACATGGATTAGGGTTAGATTTGGAATTGGGGCAACCATAACTCTGAATCCATGGCTCACCTCTTATCTGTCTGAGAAAAATATATTTACACACACATAAGTAGATCACACACACACACACACACACACACACACACTTACTAGTTGTCTGTATATCCTGGATACCAAATCATTACCTGAGAAATTCTTCTATATTAAGACTTTATTTCCATTTAACTGTTTCCTTTCTCATCCTGGATGCATTAGTTTTGCTTGTATAGAAAATTTTCGATTTCCTATGATCAGAATTATCTTTTTGTTTGTAATTGTCTCTATCCCTTTCTTAGTTAAAATGTCTGTCTCTTTCCTGTAGCTGTGAGAAGTATATAATCTACTTCTCTCTCTTTTTTTAATGGTATGATCTTTAATATTCAGGTCACATCCATTTTTTATTTTTTTTGTGGAATATGGCATAAGATGTTGGTCTAAGCCTAGTTTCTGCCAGACTTTTTTTCTTTTCATCATTTCCCTTGATTGTCTGGATCTTTTGTTTCTTCTGATGAATGTTGTTACCACTTTGTCACATTCTGCAAGCTTTCATCATTTGGTCTAGCATTAAAACTCTCATTTTACCTTGGGTTACTAGCATTTTCATTATATTGCCTTAGCCCAGTCACATACACTGAATATTCTCCCAGCTATTTGAGTTGGTCTTTATTTCTTTAAAGTACACTTTCCAGTTGAATTGATACAATTATTTTGTGTGCTTTAGTAGATCAGTAATCTCTTCAAGGCCAAATCTGGTGGTTTTCTTTCAGTCTTAATCCTTTTTGACCTCTCTGCTGCATTTGACTTCTCTGTGCCATAGTCACCTCCACAATTGTCTTGATTCTCCAGTTTTCTACCTGCCTCGGTCTCCTTTGCTGGCCCATTATCCATATTTCACCCCCAAATGTAGGCTCTTCTTCGAGACTCTCTTTTTTGGTAACTTCTTCAATTTCCATGGGTTGAATTTTCTTTATGCAGATGAGTCCCCAATCCATTTATCCAGCCCCCATCTCCTGAGCTTCAGTCTAACATCACCAGGTGCCTCTTGGACATTTCCAATTAGATGTCCCAGACATGTCTCAAACTAAACATGTCCAAAGTAAAAAAACATGGTGTCCTCCTGACCCCAAATCTAACAGATTACCAAACTTCCCTATTTCTCTCAAAGGAAGCACCTGTTCTTCCAATTAAATGACTTGCCTGTGATGGGGCTTCAGGGTTAGTATTCAAACCCCCAAGTCTTGTATCCTTTTCCATTATAACATGCAACTTTCACATGCTTACTCAATTTGTGACCCTGAACAAATATTTTAACCTCTCTGAGTCTCAAATTAGATGATCTCTAAGGTTGCTTTCAGCTTCAAATTCTATAATCTTCAAATTTGGTAATGCTAGAATTATGAAAAGAGGCCTTCTTGACATACTGTTTTTGAATAATCATTTCTGAGTAGAATTCCTTGTTACTGATTCTCAGCTGTAATGATGCTAAAAGTTGTGTACTTTGTACTAGTACCCCCTTCCATAATGGTCGTTTCCCTGAAATTAGGGATGGGATAAAGAAGAGGTTGAGCTAAAAGTGGATCTAGGGGATCCTAATGGAACTTTCATCCTTGAGTACTGTTCCCTTCTAGTTTAAACTCAAGCCTTACCCATAGTATTTCTCACATTGGGAAGCAGTAGTGATTTCCAGGTTCTGTATGATCAGCTCTTTTTAGCAGGTCCTCCTGGACTACCTCATCCTTCTTTGCTGGTTGGTCCACTTTGTCCCCATGTACAAACTTATTTCTTTTATCTAGTTCCAAGAGGGTTATTCTAGGCTTTGTTCCATAATTTCCTTTTCTTCCTTTCCATGCAGTCTTCCAGCCTCTTTCCCCTTGGCCTGTCCCTTTCATTTCACTAAGGTATCTTTCTTCACTTATCATTTAAACAACTCCTAAAATTTCCAGAAGAGAAGAAAAGTACGAGTTAGGGAATGACAAAGAGGGAAGGATGCGCACAGCTTTCCACTTTGTTAGAGCATCGTCTTCATCCAGGAGCCTTTTAGGAAGCTTCATATTGTGTTTGTTCTCGCCACTGGTTTCTTTCCCCTCTGCCTAAAAGCACACCAAGGGCTTCCCATTCCTTTGGAGAAAAAAATCTTCAAGCTATTCTCCTGCTCTTCGAAATGTCTTCAAAGAGTAGACCCTGTGGAGCATCATAGGGTATTTTAAATTGAAGGGGAAACACATCTGTGGTGCCAGACATCTGCCAGGCCCCTCTTGTCCAAGAAGTCAAGATGTGTCGTTCTTGGGTCCAGCATATTAGATCAGTGACATTCTTGAATGTTTGAGATATGTTTTTTGTTGAATTGTACTTTCAGCTATGAACTTTCTTGTTTGTGACTATATATTTTTGCAAAGGTGGGTTTTCAACAGTTGCTGTGTTAAAAGCAAGTCCTGCATGAAAGTCTCTGTGGAACAGGAAATGAGGGTGCCACTGTCCAATCTGCTACCCAGGTTTGAGAAGTTGTGCAGTGCCCACCAGGAGCACACATCCCACAGTAAGGAGTCATGATTTAAGAATGAAATAAAAATATTTTTTCTTTCAATTTTTGTGCGTTGTTTTTTCAAATGATTGTTAAGTTGTTAGAATATAAATGCATGTTAAGTTGTTTGACCCTAACTACTTAATGAGGATAACTGTTAGATATTTCTTTTGGGTGCTGTGAAAAAACTGCTGAGACACAAAGATCCTTAGCAATGGAGAAAGTTTGAGAATCTCTGGAGTAGATTATTCTTGCCCATTTTACTTTTTTTGAGACTGGGTGTCTCTGTCTTAGCCACACTGGAACTGCAATGACGCCTCATAGGAGTGAGCTGCCCCTGGCATTCCCATAAGCTGTGGTCTGCTCCATTTCTGACCTGGGACAGTCTGGTGGGGGAAGGAAGGAAGGAAGGGAAAAGGCATCTATTTAGTGTCTAATAGGTTCCAGGCACTGTGCTCAATGCTGCTAATTCTGCAAGAGTGGTGCTTTTATGATCCCCATTTTACAGTTGAAGAAACTGAGGCAGACAGAGGTGAAGTAACTTGCCCAAGATCACCCATCGAGTGTCTGAGGCTGGGTTTGCATTCAGCTCTTCCTGATCCAGGTCCAGTGCTCTGGGCACTCTGGGCACCCTGCCCCCCAGGCCTCTCCGTAAAGGTGCTAGGCTCATTGCAGATACCGAGAACCCCTGATTTCAAATGGAGCACCGCCCTCCAGCTCCCAGGAGCAAGAATTCCTGCTGTGCTCCACCCTTCTCTCATCACTTCTCCTTCCTTGTAAGCCTGACTTCTGGCCTGTCCTGTCCATTGAAATGACCCCTGAAGGGTCCTGGGGAGTGTTTCAGCGTCTCTCAGCCTTAACTGAGAAGCCTCCTGAAGGTTTCTGGCAATGGTCCTCTCCTTGGGCTTCCAGAACCTTGCATTATTCTAAGGCTCTTTCTTCCCTGATTGTGGATTCTGAGTTCACACATTTTCTTTGTGTTTGGATGATTCTGCACTGTGTCCCTCCCCAGCCTGTTTTCAGAGCTCTGTCGAGGGCCACATTTCCACCTGACTGGCTTTTCTGCTTTGCTGTCCTGTTGGCATCGCAAACCCAACATGTTCCAATTTGAGTCAGTCACCTTCCCTTCCTAAGCCTGCTCTTCACCTGGGGTGGGGGTGGGATTAGAGGGGGAGCTCACCCTCTCCTGTTTAATCAGCTTTCTCTCTCCCTACGAAGCCAATTTCCTGGACAAGAACTTGGACAGATAAGTTCTCTGAGCTTTAATTTCCTGGCCTCTAAAATGAGAATAAAGACAACTGCACCAGTGTCCTTAAGGGGTTGTTGTGAGGGAGACTTTATAAACCTAAAAGCACAATGCAAGTGAGTAACAAAGTGGAGAGAGAACCCGCTTGGAGTCAGAAAGACCTGGGTTCAAGTCCTGCCTCTGACAGATGATAGTTGTGTGACATTGAACAATTCACTCGAGGCCCCAGAAAACTTACTCTAAGTTGCAGAGATCTGGGAGCCCCCTGCATAGATAATCCTTGCATGTGTGATTCTGTGTGCAAGCAATAGTGACAGAATCAAATGAATACACAGAGAAAAAGATGAGAGACCAGTGGAAGGAAAAAAGGGTGGTTTTTTTTGTTTTTTAAGGAAAAAAAAACTTTAACATACTAACTAGACATTTGTGATTTTATTCAGTTTTTTCATGCTAATTAAGTTTATACTTTTTTTTCCCATGGTCTTCCTGTTTCACAGCAATAGGATATAGCCGCTATCAAAAAAGCTAATACAATCTTAGGCAGCATTAATAGGGTTCAGATATGAGAAGTAATACTCCCATTGTATTCTGTGTTAATGAGATTTTATCCAGAATATTCTGTTCCATACTTGTCTCCCCATTTTAAGAAGGACCTTTTGTGGGACCTCAAATGGATCACTTCTCTCAGCTTTGGTTTCCTTATCTGTACAGCTTGGACCAGCTTGTCTGTTGGGAGCTGGAAGCTTGGGAACCACGTGCAGCACTTTTCAGGTCTTTATGCACAAACCTATGTGGCTTTTTAGGCAAAAATAACGAATGAGTTCAGTACCATGGGTTGATTCATCTCATTAACATCCAAATGGGTTACATACCACAAACAGTAGAACTCACACTCTCTGTCCCACTGCCCAGAGCACAGAGGCCCGGGTGGCTGCCCGACTCGGTCTCCCCTCCTTGGCTGTCGTATTCATAAATGCTTATGGATTGATTGTTTCTGATGAGCTGCCTTCCCTCCTCCTCTCGTCCCCATTCGTCTTCTGTGTCGTTCCTCAGAAGTCGCCTTCTGCCCTTCAAGGTGAGAATTAACTAATCGGATAAGATCAGTGTACTAATGACCAGACTGGAGGAGGCTGTAGGAGTGTCATGGGGCTGTGGCTCAAATTTCTAGGTAATACATGCATTATGACAAGGGCCTTTTAGAGACAATGCTCAGTGGAAAAAAATGTGTTAGGCAAAAGGATAAAGTTGGTTCTGAGTGCAGAAGTAGAATCAGTGGAGGGAATCAGTGAAGAATTCAAGGCTCCACATTGGAAGGAGATGCAGAGACCGGCCAGTCCTACCAGCACCTGAACAGGGATTCCTTCTGCAATGTTGGCCCAGTGGCTGCCCAGCCTTGGCTTGAAGAACTCAGTGAGACAGCCCATTCCCCACTTGGAAAGTTTTAATACTGGTCAAGTCAGCAAACTTATTAAACGCTTATGTGCCAGACACTGTTTAAGGACTGAGGTGACAAAGAAAGGCAGAAACATCCCCCAGATATCCCCTGAACACTCCTGAAGGAGCTGGCATTCTAAGGGGAAATACGAAGTACATTCAAGATAAATCCAAAGTCGATGGAAGGTCCTCTCCGAGGGAAGGCACCAGCCCCTTGGGGCAGGGGAGGATGCTGTCAGATCGATGCTTTAGAAACTCACTTTGGCAGAAGTGTGGAGGCAGGATTAATGTGGGGAGATACTTGAGACCGTGAGTCCAGTCAGGAATATGTTGAAACAATCCCTGCAAGAAATGAAGGGGCCTGAACAAGGATGGTGGTCGTGTGAGGGGAGAGGGAGCGTGTCCAGGTTTGGCCGTGGGGTGGAGCTGTGAGGTGAGAGTAAGCCCAGTGGTCGGTGTGCATTTTTTAAGCTCCTGTTGTGTATCAGGTAATATGTTAAGTGCTAGGGATAAAAGAAAGGCAAAGAGTTGAGGGTGTGAGCCTGAGTGAATTTTCATTTGTCAATTTTGATAACATTATGTGACTCTTTGAGGATCATGCTTCTTAACTTGGTAAATATGTATTTGCTGATTTTTTTTTTTATTGCATAGCCAGCATAATGAAGGTGAATTTCAGTAAACACAAAAGGTTAGTTAATTTATCCCATTGCTTTTTGGTAGTACTCGCTGATTGTGCATATAGATGAGTTGTTTTTTATGTTTTACTTGCCTTTTTATTTGTAAGAATTAACCATTTCTAAAGTAGTTGGGGCAGCTAGATGGCTCAGTAGATAAGAGTGCTGGACCTTGAATCGGAAAGATCTGAGTTCAAATTTGGCCTCAGATTACTAGCTGTGTGACCCTGGGCAAGTCATTTAACCTCTGCCTTAGTTTCCTTATCTGTAAAGTGGAGATAATAACAGCACCTACCTCCCAGGGTTGTTATCAAATGAGATAACTTACGTGAAGCACTTTGCAAAATTTAAGTTATATAAATGCCAGCTGCCATTATTAATTTTTAGTGTTTATTCCACCTTAATAACCATCACTAAAACCATTTAAATAAAAATGTCACAAAGCCATAAATTAAAATTATTTTTAATTTATCTTAAAATATGTATAGAATTAACTTGAAGAGAGTCATAACAACCCCTTTCACGTGTCCACATCTTCTCCTGATTTTAATGTGGTAGATTTCCTCTTAGATTTTATTGCCATTACTAATAATGACACTGTTCACAGAGTTGATGTGTGTCTTCTGTTTGTGCATTCATCACTGTTCATCCCTACACGTGAGCACTTTATGTGGAAGGTCGGCAAAAGGATGTCTGCCACTCACCAGCCCTATGGCCAGCGAGCCATTCACCTTCTCACCTCCTCCTGTCCCTAGGGTGGAATGGGAGTAGACTGAGTTACCTTTAAGATCTCTCCTAACTTTAAATCTATGATCCCATGTTAGTCTTGGTATTCACAATGGTCATTTCATACCTTGTTGTTAAGTCATTTCAGTTATGTCCAACTCTTCACGACCCCATTTGGGTTTTCTTGGCAGAGACACTGGAGTGGTTTGCCATTTCCTTCTCCAGCTCATTTTACACTTGAGGAAACTGAGAGAGTGAAGTGACATGTTCCAGGGTCACACAGCTAGTAAATGTCTGAGGCTAGATTTGAACTCAGGAAGATGAGCCTGCTTGGGCCTGGCACTTACTTGAATACTTTGGAAACTGTATAGCCTGGTGCAGTTGACTCCTACCCCCATCCCTATCCCCAGCTCTTTCTAATCATGTACCATTCTTGTCCAAGTCCTGACTTTTATGGAGGATTTACCCAATGCAATGGAAACTTTGTCTGTTAAATAGGTTATGGATATCAGTGCAACACTTTAATGCCCATCTGTTATATGTTCCTCTTGCTATGGGATTAGCACACCCTCTTTTTTTCTAGTTAAACATTGTCTTTAATTTCTTCATCTGTAAAATGGGGTTATAATATACACCTCCTATGTATGGAAAACAGCAGAAAGACTAGTTTGACAAGATGGTAGAGTGGGAAAAGGTGAATAATGCATAAGAAAGGTGAGTGAGGGGCGAAGGACTTTAAATACGAGAGGGGAGTTTATTTTATTATAGAGACAACAGGGAGCTGTTTAGCATAAATAACATTTCATCATCCCATTTTCTACCGATATTTTATAACCCTTCATCTAAGTGGCATTGGAAATTACTGAGAAGCAGCATAGTGGGGTGGCTGCAGTGCTGGCCAGCTCTCGATTCAGAAAGAAATGCGTCCAAGGCCTGTCTCTCACAAAGCAGTTGTATATGAGCCACTTAGGTGAGTGCTGGTCTGCATCGAAGGAGGGACCTCACACACCAAGACTCCCTTCTGTGACTGAAGTGGTAGATTTAGAACCCCAAACCCTCAAGGGAAAGTTGTTAGGCATAAGGCCATATCAGAAGTTACTTGATGACAAATTCATAGCGATATTTTTAGGAAAGATCATAGACTTTCAGAGCCGGAAAGGACGTTAGAGATCACATAGTCTGACCCTTTCATTTTATAAATGAAAAAGTGAAGTAAAGTAATTTTTTCCAAGGTCCGAAAGTGACTGGGCAGCAGAGCTAGAAAGAAAAGGCAAGTCTTCTGAATTCCGCCTAGTGTTGTTTTAATCGCATTTTGTACTTGGCAAGCATAGAAGAAAGCAAACAAGAAGCAAGTATTGCCGCCCATATTTCAGTAACTCTTGTCTACAGCATAGGGTGAGTCAGGGGAATGGGAGCCCCGCAAGCACTGCCTCTGAAGTCTCCATTAGAAAATCACATGCCTCCTGTTTCAAAGGAAGTAGAGGAGAGACAAGCCTACCTCATTGCTGCTCTTTCCCAAGGGAGAAGGAGGCCTGAAGTTCGTGGCCATTTTCCCCTTCTGTATTGTAATGGTCCAGTTACTAAGCAGCAGGGCCAGCTTGTTACACTTTGAGTAACGCCATTCATGCGTGTGTGTGTGGGTGTATATGTGTATGTATATATACACACACATATATATGCACATATATACACACACATATACACACACACATATATATACAAACGCACACATATACACACGCACACATATATACACACGCACACATACACACACACACACACACACACACACACACACACACACACATATTCCTATGAAGAAACCATTGACCACGGATTCTTTTGTGCCTTCTTATAGTGGCCTAAATCAGTCAATAACATAGCCTTTGCTTCTGGGTTTTTGTGGTGTGAACAGCTTCAGAAGGCCCCTCAGCTTAGAACAATCATCTGGTTCCTCTTCCATCATGAGGTTTCTTGCCTTCTTTTTTACAGATATTTTGACACACCTGCCCCTATTCATTCATCTTATACAGGCATACAAAGAATAACGGGCGAGGTGCAGACATACCTGAGAGATATAATGAAAATGACTTGGACATTTTAATTTAAGAAGCTGGACTGTATTAACAGGTCCGTGTTACCCGAAAGCTAGGGTGTGTACTTTGCCGCTGTACTTTAAGCAGTTAGGCCCTCATCAGAGAATTGTATCCATTAGATTTCCAGATTTCTAGGAGGGACACGAAGACAATTCATCATCTGACCGTCGATTTAGAGCCGGAAGGGACTGTGTACTGACTGAGTCCAGTCCTTTTGTTTTCTAGATCAGGAAAGTGAAGCTCAAAGAGCTTACGTGACTTACCAAAAGTCACACAGGTGGTGAGCGACTGATTTTTGCTCAGGTCCTCAGGACTCAAATTTGTTCGTCTTTCCTCTAGTCTGGACTGCCTCACTTGAGAGAGGATCCAGAGACAACAAAACAGGCTAGGAGTTGGAAGCAGACAATTTAAAAAGCAAATAGAATGATTTAATTTGGAGAAGAATAGGAGAGGTGTCTGTGATTTTGCATTAAAGTTCTAATGGATCTGTGGCCTCATCCATACAGGTGCCCCTCCCTTACTATGAAGGGTAATCAGTCCGTGTATTCTCACCTGATGCAGTTCTTGGCCTTGCCCTTCTTTGCATAAATGTACCATAAAGAATGTCCACTCTGCTTTTGAGCGCTTCCTTTGAACACTTCATCTGTCATACCTCATTCTGGATACATCACTGGCTCACTTCCTCTTCCAAACATTTATGCTCTTAATTATGTATTTTATTCCACTTCTTCCTTGAAATGTAGATTGTAATATGCTACAGTCTACTGACATCATATATGTACATATATATATGTCTTTACATAACCCTTTCAGTTTTCTGAGGTCATTGTGTTCCATAACTCACAGCTCTTATAACATCACCAAGAGAAGTACGGTGGATGTCCTGTACCAGTTCAGATGGAAAAGAGGTTTCCCTATAGAGGGTAAGATTCCCTAAAGGCTTCTATTAGGGATATCTTTGTTCTGATTATTGTAATGCTTATTCCAGATATATTAACAGGTGGACAAATTCAGCTGGCTGCCCATTCAGCTCTGTGTTGTGAAGTATGCATTCTTCATCTGTTGGATTTTTTCTTTATGGTTTACTGGGGCTGGTCCCTTTTGAGGGATCAGTGCAACCAATAAAACTTCATCCCTAAACAGGAGGCTCTGGAAAACCTCCCCATTTATAGGGTCACCTCTCTACTTCCTAGTTACGTTTTGTATGGAACGTCCTCCATGACACTGACACAGCATCTTGAGTGAGCATGTTTTATGATAGTTAGAAGATACTTGATAGTTAGAAGATCATTGACAAAATTCTCTCTGGATGTATTTATAAAGGTTATGTGATCTTAATTTGTAGGAGACTCTTTGAAACGGAGAGCCTTTAAAACTGTATTGTGTGTGCACAGTGAGATCTTATATTGTCTGCAGCAAACTGTCGCTTGTGACAGAAATCTAGCCTGTCACAGGTCCATGAAATCTTGTCTTACTCCATTCTCATGTTTCCATGAAGCATAACTTGGATTCGAGCAAAGACCATTTTCATAAAGATTTTTAAGGGCACACATTTGCAGGAGCCAAGATGGTGAAGTAAGCAGGAAATCACCTAGAACTGTCCCAAATTCACCTCCAAACAACTCTAAAATAGTGCCTTAAAATGAATTCTGGAATGGCAGGACCAACAAAAAGACAGTGAAACAATTTTCCAGCCCAAGACAGCTTGGAAGGTGGGCAGGAAAGTTCTCTCTCACTTGGGTATAGGGGAACACAGTCCAAGGGAAGCAGTGTCCCAGCAAGCCAGCAACAGGCCCTGCCTCAGCAAGCCGATGGGAGGCCCACAATCCAGCACAAGTCAATGGCTGAGGCCCCCTGCGCCCAGGTGCAGCAGAAGGTGAGCAGCCGGCCCCTCCCCCACCCTTACCCATGGCCCTGGTGCAGCACAGCCCCCGTGAGCCCTAGCGCAGGACCAATCAAGCAGCCAGGGCTCACAGCCCCAAGCACAAGAAATTTGGGACAATGCCCTGTCCACCACAGGAACAGAGCTCAGCTTTAAACATGATGAAATAGGCTGGGAAACATGAGCAAACAAACAAAAAACCTGACCATAGAAAATTATTGTGGTGACAGGGAATTTGTCAAAACACAGACTCAGAAGAAGACAATAATGTCAAAATGCCTACGTGCAGAACTTCAAAGAAAAACGTGAATTGCTCTCAGGCCCAAAAAGAGCTACTGGAAGAGTGAGAAAAAATTTAAAACTCAAATAAGAGATATAGAAGAAAAACTGGGAAAAGAAATGAGAGGGATGCAAAAGAATCATGAAAAAAGATTCACAGCTTAATACAAAAAAATGAAAAGGCTATACAAAAATTTACTGAAGAAAACTCCTTAAAAAGTAGCCTTGGCCAAATGGAAAAGGAAGTTTAAAAAAAGGTAACTGAAGAAAATAACTCCTTAAAAATTAAAATTGGACAAGTGGAAGCTAATGACTCCATGAGACATCAAGAATCAATCAAACAAAATCAAAAGAACAAAAAAATGGAAGAAAATGTGAAAGAGCTTATTGGAAAAACAACTTACCTGGAAAATAGATCAAGGAGAGATAATTCAAGAATTATTGCACTGCCTGAAAGTGATGATCAAAAAAAAAAAAAAGAAAAAGAAAAAAAGGACGTGGACATCATACTTTAAGAAATTATCAAAGAAAACCTAGAAACAGAGGATAAAATAGACATTAAAGAATCCACCAATCACCTGAAAGAGATCTCAAAATGAAAACTCCCAGGAACATTATACCCAAATTCCAGAATTCCCAGGTCAAGGGGAAAATATTGCAAGCAGCAGGAATCCAGTGAGCATAATCCTTCAGGGGGAAAAATAGTCATTCAGTGAAATAGAGAACTTTGAAGTGTTCCTGATGAAAAGATCAGAGCTGAACAAAAAGTTTTATTTCCAAATACAAGATTCAAGAGAAGCGTAAACAGGAAAGAGGGATTCAATAAGGCTAAATTGCATCCCTACATGGGAAGGTGATACTTGTAACTCTTAAGAACTGTATCACTATTAGTGCAGTTAGAAGGGAGTATACATAGACAGAGGGTGTGGGTATAAGGTGACTTTGCTGGGATGATATAAAAAAATTACAGGGTGGAAACAGATTACACTGGGAGCAGAAGAAAGGGAGATAGAATGGGATAAATCATCTCACATGAAATGGTGTGAAAGATCTATTACAATGGAGGGGAAGATGGGAGAAGGGGTGGGCATCACTTGAACTTTACTCATTGGAATTGGCTCAAAGAGGGAATAACATACACAGTCAGTTGGGTATAGAAATCTATCTTACCCTATGGGGAAGTAGGACGCAGGAGGGTTAAGAAAAGGGGTAGTGTGTGGGGGACACAGAAGGGAGGGCAGATTGAGGGAGGTAGTGGTTAGAAGCAAAACACTGGTGAGGAGGAAAAGGGTAAAAGAGAAAAGGATAAACAGGAGGAAAAATAGGATGGAGGGAAATACATAGTTAGTAACCATAACTGAATATGAATGGGATGAACTCACTCATAAAATGGAAGCAGATGGCAGAGTGGATTAAAAACTAGAATCCTCCAATATGTTGTTTACAAGAAATGCACTTAAAGCAGAGAGACATATGCAGAATAAAGGTAAGGGGCTGGAGCAGAATCTATTATGCTTCAGCTGGAGGAAATGAAAAAGCAGAGATAGCAATCATGATATCCGACAAAGCAAAAACAAAAAATGGATCTTAATTAGAGATAAGGAAGGAGACTGCCAAAAGGCACCATAGACAATGAAGTAATATCAATACTAAACATATATGCACCAAGTGGTATAACATTCAAATTCCTGAAGAACTTAAGGGAGTTAACAGGAGGAAACAGACAGGGACATCAACTTTCCCCTATCGGAACTAGATAAAGCTAATCAGAAAATAAATGAGAAATAAGTTAAGGAGATGAATAGAGTTTAAGAAAAGTTAGATATGATCAACCTCTGGAGAAAACTGAATGGAGCTAGAAAAGAGTTTACCTTTTTCTGAGTAGTACATGGCACCTAGACAAAAATTGACCATGTATTAATAGAGTATCAAAACTTTATAATCAAATGTATCCTTTTCAGATCATAATGCAATAAAAATTACACACAATAAAGGGCAATGGAATGATAGATTAAAAAATAATTGGAAACTAGTCACAAAGAATGAGTGGGTCAAAGAATAAATCATAGAAACAATAATTTCATTAAAGAGAATGACAACAATGAGATAACACATGAAAATTTATGGGATACAGTCAAAGTAGTACTTAGGGAAAAATTTATATCTCTAAACTCTTACCGCGGTAAGTTAGAGCAAGAGTAGAACAATAAAATGGGCGTGCAATTAAAAAAACTAATAAAAGAACAGTTAAAAATCCCCAATTAAACACCAAATTGGAAATCCTGAAAACCAAAGGTGAGATTAATAAAATTGAAAGTAAGAAAACTGTTGAGCTAATAAATAAAACTAGGACCTTGTTTTATGGGGGGAAAAACCAATAAGATAAACCATTATTAGTTTGATTTCAAAAAATAAAGAAAACCAAATACCCAATATAAAAAATGAAAGGGGTGAATTCACCATCAATGAAGAGGAAACTAAAGCAATTATTAGGAACTATTTTGCCCAATTATATGTCAGTAAATCTGACCATCTAACCAAAATGAATGAATATTTATAAAAATACAAATTGCCTAGATTAACAGAAGAGGAAACAGAATACTTAACTCCATTTTAGACAAAGAAATTAAACAATCTATCAGTAAGCTCCCTAAGAAAAAATCCCCAGGGCCAAGATGAATTAAGTGAATTCCACCAAATATTTAAAGAACGATTAATTCCAATACCATATAAACTATTTGGAAAAAAAATAGGCAGAGTCCTAATAAATTCTTTTTATGACACAAATATGGTGCTGATACTTAAACCAGAAAGAACAAAAACAGAGAAGGAAACTATAGATCAATTTTACTAATGAATATTGAAGCAAAAATTTTAAGCAAAATACTAAGAAGAAGATTACAGCAGTATATCACTTGGGTCATATGCTATGACCAGATGGGATTTATACTGGGAATGCAAGGCTGGTTCAATATTAGGAAAGCTATTGGCATAATTGACCGCATCAATAACAAAACCTACAGAAATATGTTTATCTGGATGGGTGCAGAAAACGCTTTTGACAAAATAGAGCACCCATTCCTGTTGAAAAACACTAGAGAGTATAGGAATAAATAGAGCTTTCCTTAAAATGGTAAGTAGTATCTGTCTAAAAAACATCAGCAAGTATTATCTGTAATGGGGATAAGCTAGAAGCCTTTCCAGTAAGATCAGGAGTGAAGTAAGGATGCACTTTATCACTACTGTTATTCAATAATGTACTAAAAATGTTAGCTATAGCAATAAGAGAAGAAAAAGAAATTGAAGGAATTAGAATACACAATGAGGAAACAAAACTATCACTCTTCACAGATAATGTGATTGGTATACTTAGAGAATCAACTAAAAAACTAGTTGAAACAATAACTTTAGCAAAGTTGCAGGATATAAAATAAACCCACATAAATCATCAGCATTTCTGTGTATTACTGGCAAAGACCTGCAGCAAGAGATAGAAAGAGAAATTCCATTTAAAATAACTGTAGACAATATAAACTACTTGGGAATCTATCTGCCAAGACAAACTTGGGAACTATGTCAACACAGTTACAAAACACGTCACACAGATAAAAGTCAGATCTAAATAACTGGAAAAATGTCAATGTTGTTCATGGATAGACAGAGCCA
Organism: Phascolarctos cinereus; assembly: GCF_003287225.1. NCBI lineage: Eukaryota > Metazoa > Chordata > Mammalia > Diprotodontia > Phascolarctidae > Phascolarctos > Phascolarctos cinereus. The sequence goes on from NW_027555514.1 coordinate 13,337,404, forward strand.
ATATAATAAAAATGACAGTTCTAAACTAAATCAATTTACTTATTCGATGCCATACCACTCAGAACTACCAAAAAAATGTTATGGAGCTAGAAAAAATAACAACAATTGATCTGGAAGAACAAAAGGTCAAGAATATCAAGGGAATTAATGAAAAAAATGCAAAGGAAGGTGACCTTAGCAAATCTCAAAACTATATTATATTATAAAGTGGTAATCATCAAAACTATCTGGCACTGGCTGAGAAATAGAGTAGTGGATCAGTGGAATAGATTAGGTACACAAGACACAGTAGTCAATGACCATCATAATCTAGTGTTCGATAAACTTAAAGACCCCAGCTTCTAGGACAGGAACTCACTATTTGACAACAGCTGGGAAACCTGGAGAACAGTATGACAGAAACTAGATATAGACTTATAAGATCAAAATGGGCACATGATTTAGACGTAAATGCTAATTAGGAGAGCATGGAATACTTTACCTGTCAGATCTATGGAGAAGGGATAGAGAGCATTATGAGATATAAAATGGATAATTTTTTATTATATTAAATTTTAAAAGTTTTGTACAAACAAAGCCAATGCAGCCAAGATTAGAAGGAAAGCAGAAAGCTGGGAAACAATTTATACAGCAGATGTCTTTGATAAAGGCCTCATTTCTCAAATATATAGAGAATATAAGTCATTCCCCAGTTGTTAAATGGTCAAAGGATATGAACAGGCAGTTTTCAGATGAAGAAATTAAAAGTATATATAGTCATATGAAAAAATGATCCAAATAACTGCTCATTAGAGAAATGCGAATTAAAACAACTCAGAGGTGCCACCTTACACCTATCAGAATGGCTAATGTGACAGAAAAGGAAAATGGATGTGGGAAACCTAAGGAGCTGTTGGTAGAGTTGTGAATTGATCCAACCATTCTGGAGAACAATTTGGAACTATGACCAAAGGGTAACCAAACTGTGCATTCCCCTTTGATCCAGCAATATAACTACTAGATCTGTATCCCAAAGAGATCTAAAAAAGGGAAAAGGTCCTATTTGTACAAAAATATTTATAGCAGGTGTTTTGGTGTTGGCAAAGAGTTGGAAATTAAAAGGATGCCCACCAAATTGGGAAATGGCTGAACAAGCTGTGGTATGTGAATATAATGGAATACTGTTGTGCTGTAAAAAATGAAGAGCAGGTGGATTTAAAAAAAAAAACCTGGGAAGACTTCATGAATGGATGCAAAGGGAAGATGCAGAGGAGAACATTGTACACAGTAACAGCAGCACTGTGTGATGATCAACTGTGAATGACTTAGCTCTTCTCAGCAATGCAGGGATCTGAGACAGTTCCAAAGGACTCATAATAAAAAATGCTATTCACCAATTTTTCTTTTGGTCTGTTTCTTCTTTCACAACATGACTAATATGGAAATAAGTTTTAAATGATTTCACATATGTAACTTGTATCAAATTGCTAAACATCTTGGGGGGTGATGAGTGAGGGAGAAAATTTGGAACTCAAAATTTTGTAAAAATAAATGTTAAAATTTTCTTTACGTGTAATAGGAAAATAAATAAAATACTATTTTTAAAATGAGATTTTATGGGCATAGAAGTTGGTAGTTGGCAATCTTTGGCTGTTTCTTTTTGGTAATACTAGTGATGATCTGTTCCATTATTTTGAGATCTTGAAAATTGACACCTGAAGGCCTTTTAAATTGTGATAATGAATGGTTATTATATAAAGGATAATGATTAGAAAGTATAATTCTTCAGAGGACTAAAGAAATGAAACATGATTAAATTGTAACATGAAATTTTGGTTAGCTAAAAGGAAAACCTTGGTAATGCAAGTAATTAAGCAAGCAGTGGTAAAAATTATTTAAGCAAGCTGTGGGTTTGTCTGTGGAAACCTTTAAAAGTAAGATCTTAACTTTTTTAATGGGTTTGTTTTGGAGAGGAGGAGGTTACATTCTACGCTGGTGATCAGTGGATCCATAGAAGTTAAGATATGCTAATATTAGTTGATGATATGGACTTAGCTGTCTATAAAGTGTACGTTGTACCATAACACCTTGCAGAAATGAATTCTTCAGGTATTATCTCAGTAGTCTGAGAACACTTACACCATTCCCGTTGTTCTCATCTGTTCTCATTGCCCCCCTAATATAGACCTAAATCAGAAGTTCTTCACATGGGAGTCATGATTTTTTATTATAAATGAGTATATACATTGCATGCATGTGTATATAGAATATATATGCATACATAAATAAATTGCATTTCAATCATTTAAGCTATTAGTGCTTAAAACTGCACTAAAATTTCTGGATGGGCATCTCAATTTCTAATTCTCTGTTATCATGAAAATTGAGTTCTTTTATAATTTTAATGTATAGTATATTATTTTCTGCATTTAAAAACATTACCCTGAGAAGGAGTCCATAGGCTTCACCAGACATCAAAGGAATACATGCATAAAAGGTTAAAAATCCCTGCTCAGATTGCATGCCACTGTTTCTGGCCCTTGTAGCTTAATAAACCAGAAGGCTACAAGTCTATTGAAAATGGAATTTAATAGAGATTGTATAGATCCATATGTGTACTCTTTCTTGAAGACAGACTGTTGTCTTAATATTCCTTGGTACTTCGGACACTGATTTACACATAGGAAGCTAGTGCTTTTAGTAATGCTTATCAAAAGGTTTACATACATATTTCGATCTCAAATACATGGAAGTGTGGTTCATTTGGGTTTTTTTTTTTACCATTTTGTCATCACTTAGAAGAAATGTTTGTATTTCAGGGACTTTGATATATTTCTTCTGTAATAGGCATACCAGAATCCTACTTGGCAGGAATGGGGGGAGATGTGTGGAGATGTTATTTGTTAAATAAAGGAATACTCATTGTATATCCCTGAACAGCTAGAAAATGCTGTGAAATCCTTAAATTTGTTCAAATACCTATTCCATTTTGTTTTGACTGTTATTTATAACCCTTAAAAAGGGAGCTATTGAACAATGTTTTTTTATGTTTTAGGATTAAAGTTTCTCTCCATGCTGCAGTGGTGTGTTTGCCTACCTTGACAACCCTCCCACCAGCACTCAAAGGAGCTCTATCAGAATCTGGATTGGCAGTGGGGGGGGGGCCTTCCTTCTCTATGTTCTCCCCTCAGAGAGAGACAGGGACACCTGAGTGTTTTCCCTTTGCCTTATTTGTAGCAGGTCATGTTGTTTTAAGTGATTGATAGGAACTTTTTGAGAGGAAAGATCAGAACTCACCTGAGGGAATAGCATTTGAAGGCATTCGATATTTTTTACAAAGTAAAAGCTACCTTCTGTTTTGTGCTTCACCGAACTGGAGTGATGAGAAATGAGGTGCCCTGGCCGTCACCCCTCCTTTCCCAGGGATGAAAGAGAAGCCCGTGTTCATGATGCGCGAAAAACTCGGCCGTCCTCAAGCTTTGTAAATAGGACACTGAACTTCTGCAGATCAGAAAGGATCTGTAAACAGGGACTGATAAAAACAAAACTCAAAATAAGATGCAAAAGCCATAGCCAGTTTCTGCCGAACACCAGGAAAGTAGGTATGTCTGGGCCACAGTGGCAGGAGGGCAAGGAATGGGTGGTCAGATCGCAGAGGCCAGCGGGGCCAGGCCGGCAAGGACTCTGAGAGCCAAGCAGTGCACATAGATGCACTGACCACTGACAGATGCATCCAGTCCTTCTGCTCGTCCCCTGCCTTGATGCCACTCTCTGTCACTGCCTACCAGGCTCCAGCTCTCAGCTGGTTAACCTTAAGAGCTAGAGTCTTCTATTTAACAAACTCCAGTGGCTTCCTGTGACCTCTGGGATCAAAGAGAGACTCTCTTGTTTTAGCTGTAAAGCCCTTCATATACCCTGGTCTCAGCCTGTCTTTCCAGCTTTACTGTGCATCACTGCCCTTCCCACATTTTGTTCCAGGTTGCTTTTCACAAGTATCCATATTTGCACCATCACCTTGCCATCATTGTCCTCTCACATTTTATTACATATAATCATTGTCTGTAGATTAAAATGTGAGAGTGCATTTTTAAAGTTTTTTTTTAAATTATTAACAGTTATATGAAATAGGAAGGAAGGAGGGAGGAAATAAACACTTATTAAGCACAGAAGGAGGAAAAAAGCATTTACTAAGCACTTACTATACAGTTTACTAAGCACTTGGTAAATTTCATCCTATTAGATTCTCACAACAACCTGAGGAGGTGCATGCTATTATTATCTCCATTTTACAGTTGAGAAAACTGAGATAGAGGTTAAGTGACTTGTCCAGTGTCACACAGCTAATAACTGACTGAGACTGGATTTAAATTCAGGGCTTCCTTACTCTAGGCCCACTGGTACCTAACTGCCTCATTTTAGAATACTTAAAGGATTTGCAATTTAATAGTAATTATAGAATTGAATTTCATAATCAATTGCATCATATAAAGGCTGAGAATAGCTAAATTTTAGACCTAGCCACTTTAAAAGGTGAAAAATATTGAGCATCTTCTCACATTTTTCCATCTCTTGAATGCACACTTCACTACTCCATCAGTTCTACATCAGAATCCTTATCTTCCTTCAGGTCTCAGCTCAAATGTCACTTCTTCTGTAGAGCCTTCTCTGATGCCCCAGTTGTTAATGTTCCTCTAGTTACCTTGTATTTATTTCTCTATGCCCACATCATATTGCACCAGTAGAATATAAGCTCTTTGAGGGCAGGGATTACGTTGTTGTTTGTTTATATCTATTACCAGCACATTGTGCTTAATAAATGTTTCTCCCAGATAAGGCATTGCTTGTTAAATACAACTCAGTTGGATGTGCCTGCCTTGGTACATTTTTGTTGTAAATTTTAATCTATCTAAACTCCTTTCCAAATTTTCCAGGCCAATTGGTGCTCTCTCTATCTTATGTACTGCATAATTATTGGCAAGATGTACTCATTTTTTCCATTGTAAATTTGGCCACTTTCTAATCTTTTTCCTCTTCTCAAATATACATTTGATAAGTAGCTGCCCCAACTGTACTGTGCTTACATCCAGCATTCTCCCATATCGGTAAGATCCTAGATTCACTGAAGGAGTCAGTTTCACCAAAAACTAGAAAAACTCCCTTATCCCAGAATGTGTCTACTCACACTTGTCTCTTTCCTTTTAATAGAAGTAATCATTGATGATTGCTGTTCAAACACTGCTCTGTAGTAACCAAAGCAGGGAGGAAGGAGGTCTGCTGACAAGATGAGGATATTAAGAGGTCCCACGTAGTGTTAGGGTAACTACCCTAAATCCTATGGAGAAGAAGCTTTGGTCAGCCTGTGTAACCCTTGAATTCCAGCTGGAGCAGCCTATCCTACCTGCTTATGGTCAAATATATCACCGCTCAGGGGAGATGAAATACAGGACAGGTAAAAGGTCAAAAGGTCAGTGGAGGAACCTTGTTTATTAAGAAAGTGTAAACTTGTGAGGAAATCCAGAAACCAGAATGGGGGGAAAGATGGGGGAGAGAATTTGGATAAGCATCAATGTTGGGAAAAACAGAACTCATTTTGTAATCAGGATATGCTTATAGACCTTTTGGACAACAGGGTGGACATAGATGAGGGGTTGGGGAAGGCGTGATCGAGTTAGTAATGGGGTGAGAGGTTGTTTGTCCACACGTGGGTTGTTGTTGTCTTTGTGCCTGAAGCAGAGCAGCTCATAACTTCTTGCCTTAATAGTAATGCCGTCCTGCAAAAGGGATAGGAACCAACAAGGGGATATTCAGACCCAAATCAGCTCTAATTCTGATTCTCATTAATGAGGAGGAATTGGTTGCTAGGGGGAAGAGGGGGAGGAAATGATGGGAGCATTTTTGTTTGTGTTTCAGACACTTGAATATTTTTCTATGATAAAAGACCACACACTCCTTGAGTTTGATAGAGGAGAGGAAAACTATGTAGAACCTGACATACCCTAGACTTGCAAAAGCAAATTTCTAAGGTCTAATAGAAAGGGTAGGTGGGATTTCATGGCCTGAAATTCTAATAATGAGAATAACAGCTAACATTTATATAGTTATTGTAGAAATATTATCTCATTTTATATTTGCAATGACCTAAGGAGATAAGTGCTATTATGCCCATTTTACAGATGAATAAACTGGGGCAGACAGAGATTAAGTGACTTGCCCAGGGTCACACCGCTAATAAGTGGCGGAGGTCTTCTGACTCCAGGTCCTCGCTCCATCTACTCTGCCACTTGGCTGACTAAATTCTGCTTTGGAAGTCAACTCTGGAGTGATGGGAAACTCTCAGGAATGAAATTCTGAAGGTACAAATGGAAATCATTCCAATAAGGAGAAAAAAATTGGAGTTTTCTGAGGAGACTGAAAGTAGTAATAACATGAGAAGTGTGAAAGGATAGGTGGCGGCCAGATGTTTGCCAGCCCTAACGATGTGGCCTGTCATCAGGTCACGCTGTTGGTGGCATCGTTTTTCCACAGTGTCTGCTGCATCATTGGGCTGCCGCTGCTCCAGGTTCTGTTCATCAGCCTTGGGATTTCAGAAATTCTTTGGGCCTAAACAGTCTTTGAGGAATTGCTTCATGGTACTCGCTCACAAAAGACTGGTTGATAAACAAGCAAGAATCCAATTTATTAATTTGTGGGTAGGGAAGAATATCTTCAGAGTGTTTAGAATACTTTTGTCTGATAAGCAAGGCATATCAGGTTACCTGGGAAACCACAGGTAGTCGTCAGAGGGTTGCTTAGTGAGCGCAGGACCAGGGGAGAAAGGTCTGGCTGGGCTTAGAGTGATACTGCATGTAGTCAAGCTTAAAGCAGTGTTTCCCAAACTGGGTTCTAGGTAATATGAAGAAGGGTTCCATAAGAAAGTTTTCAGGGCAGCTCAGTTGGCTCAGTGGATAGTGGAGTCAGGAAGACCTAAGTTCAAATCTGGCCTCACACACTTACTAGCTGTGTGACCCTCAGCAAGTCATGTCACCTTTGTTTGTCTTAACCCACTAGAGAAGGAAGTGGCAAATCACTCTAGTACGTTTGCCAATAAAACCCCATGAACAGTCTGGTCTGCAGAGTCACAAAGAATCAGACACAACTGAATGACGAGAAAATATTCATGCCAGCAATGCTTTGCTCACTAAAATGTGTTAAATATGACATTGTGTTAGGTAGTTTCTCTACATGACAATTTTCAGCACAAAAATAAATTTAATTTCCTTGCCCCCAAATTTTCCCAATCTTTGATGGCAAAAAGGTCAGCCTTGATGAGTGTGTATATTCCATCTTGTTCAGTTTCTAACAAGAAATACTTCACTCCTTTCCCCTCCCACCCTCCACCCACAAAAACTGAATCAAAATTGATGGGTTTCCACTGTCAGATTTCCAGTACTCTCCCTAGAGAATGATCCCTCAGCAGAAAGCTTTTTCATTTTCTGAAAGGCTATTAAGATTAACTAGGTAACAGTTTACTTTTTTTAATAACATTTAAATGGTCTTTTCCTAAAGAAATTTGAAGGCTTCTTGATGACACTGAGAAAACACTCTTCTTAACCACAGTTTTACAAAACCTCTCTCAGAGTGGATTGCTTCTGCAATGACAAGTTTTACTATGGGCCCTCTTGTCTTCCTTTTTCACACTCTTTCCCTTCGTAGTCTCATCTGTTCTCCAAGGGCCAAGCGTTATCTCTACAAAGATGACTCCCAAATTTATATTATCCAATGATACTCTCTCCCTTGATCTCCTGTCTAGCATCCAGTCATTAGATGCCTGTTGATCTGGAAATTCCATTACACTTTAAGCTCAAGCTCCCCCAGACAGAAGCCATTTTTCTGGTCCTGACCCTCCCCCCAGTCACCCAGCTTCCAATCACGAGGCCCATTGAGTCTTGCCTCTCCAGCTCCCAGATAGACAAGTCCTGCTGCAGTGCCTTTCTCATGGTAGATGCTTAATAGATGTTTATTGAATTGAATTGTCCTTCCATAATATCTCGAGTCTGTCCCCTTTTTCTATACATACAGGGCCAGCACCCTAGTTTAGGCCTCTGTCACCTCTTCCCTCAATTACTGTAATGGCTTTCTAATTGATTTCCCTACTTCCAGTCACTTTTCTCTCTAATTCATCTTCCTCTGAAATATTCAGATGAATCCATGATCTCATCAGGGTGGGTATACCCTCTAACCATGCTTGATCATTTGATGCAGAAAATTGGAGCATGAACAGAAGAAATGGTGGCATCGGAACTGATTATAATTCCATATAGGCTATAGGGATGTAACTAAGTGCTGTAGCAAGGCCAGAGAGTCCTGCCACCTTAGCAGATAAATACTTGACTTGCAAACCATAGAGATGTGGCTTTCAAGACACTAGCAGTTTAGAATGTAAACTCATTTATGAAAAAATAATACACCAGTGGAGAATGATAGCAGATTATGAACTGTATGGCCTCATAAAACAGGGAGAAGTGATGGAGGGCAAAACCAGCATGAAGAAAGCTTGGACAGAGTCATTCCAGGGGCATTGAAAGATGAAACTGGAGAGAGACAAAAGAGGGACAAGAGGAGCAGTGATTTATTTAAAATAACCAAAAGTACGAACATATTCGGAAATGTCCCATCTACTCGAAGGGAGTCAGTTAAATCAGTTTCATAGAATCATAACATCCTAGAATCTGAAAGAGCTTGTGAGGTTGCCTAAGCTCCCATCCCATCCCTACATGAAACACAAATCTCCTCTGCAGCATTCCAGGAAAAAAAAAAAAAGGATCTTGGCTCCACATGAAGACCTCCAGCAGCAATTTCCCTGTTTCCCAGGCTAGTCCACTCTACTTTGGTGCTGCTGTATGTATTGTTAGGGCATTTTTCCTTATACTGAGCCAAAATTTCTATTCTCCACAATCTCACATTTCTTCAAGGCATAGATAGTAGTTCTTTCTTCCAGAGTCAAACCTCAGAATTCAAACTTCTTTCACATGAGAGCCCTTAAGAAATCTGAAGAGATCTTGTCTCCCAGGAGCCAGACTAGACATTGCTACTTCCTTCAGATAGTTCATGGTTTTAAGTTTCCTTACTGTACGAATTTGGCCTTCGCTGGTAGTGCCCTCAGTATGCTTAAAATGTAGCATCCAGAACTACGCAGAGTATTACAAATGGGGTGAGGAAACAGAGATGAAAAGAGGTGTGTGGTCCTGGGTAAGTCACATAACTTCTTTTTGCCTCAGTTTCCTCATTTGTAAGATGGGGATAATAACACCTACCTCCCAGGATTGTTGTAAGACTCAAAAGAGAGTATTCCAGATGGAGTCCAGCCAGGGAAAAAGTGGCGTGAAAGTTGTCATCTTCATTCTCCTGTGACCCTGTTCTTTCTTTAGGCAGCCTAACGGCAGAGTCATTCATTTGGCTGCCATCTTACACTACTGACTTATGGGGAACTTGCAGCACACTCAGACCTCCAGATCTTCCCATTGTGTCTGCCATGTTTTCCACGTCCATTATTTTGGTGTTTTTGTACTTGTACTTTTCTGCTTTTTAAAAAAAAAATTGAAATTATGTGTTATCATGAGACTTGTTATTGTCAGCAATTTTTTAATGTCAGAGTCTTCTGTTAAGATTTCCTAACACAATGTGTTAGTTTTCTACAGTTTGTACCTCCTGTAATTTGTGCTTCCCAATGACCAGTGGGCCATGCTCGGTGCTTCTAGTTCAGTAGTACCCATCAGGATGTTGTCTATGCCCCCAACAGAAACTTGAAGAGAACTAGAAAGTTCAGAAATTGGGAGGGTAATCTGAAAGATAGTTGGTAGGTATATATTAGCTCTTTAGAGTATACATTATCTCATTTGAGAATACCACATGCTGTGGAAATTGAAAGATGATGCCAGGCTGGGAAAGATAGCAGATCCATAGGATGATATAACCCGAATTCAAAGGGCTCTTGACTAGGGCTGTTTTTAACATTGAGCTGATTCTAGGGAGAGGAATTTCATTAGGGATAAATGTAAAGTCTTACACCTGGACTCAAAAAGTCATTGTCACAAGCTCAAGGAGGCATTTGGGAAAAGATCTGGGGGTTTTAGTGAGCCATGAACTCATTATGATTCAACAGGGGGATGTGGCAGCACTAGAAGTTAATGCAGTCAGGTTTTAAAAGGGTTATCACTTCCAGAAATGAGGCGGTGATAGTGACTTTGCGGTCTGCCCTGGTCAGGCCACATCAGGAGTATGGAGTTTAGTTTGGGGTGCCACAGGGCGAGAAGCTAGAAAATGTTGACATGAGACCAGGAAAGCAAAGGGACTGGTGTCTAAACAGGTTTATTGGAGACAACTGGGGCTGTTTAGCATGGAAAAAAATTTGCAAGGGAACACAGGCATGACTGTCTTATAAAGAGAAATTAGCCATCCCTGTCTGGTCCCTAAAGGCAGAACCAGGAGCAGAGGGGAGTTGCAAAGAGGCAAGTTTAGGCCTGGGGGTCAGGAAGGACTTTCTAAAAATTAGAGCCTCCCCAGAGAGGCTCGGGCCCTTCAGGAGGCCCATGAACTCTACTTTATGGGAGTTTCAAGCAGAAACTGGATGGCCCTCAGTTGTATATTTTATTGTGGGCATCCCTTTCCATTGTGGCCGGAACTAGCTAGCATCTCTGCCAATCCTAAGTTTCAGGGATTGTCACATCCCTACCTGGTTGGTCAAAACTGTGTCTTAGAGCCCCCATCTTTCTTTTTTAGGGGGCATTTAAAATGCTAGAGCCCCCGTCTTTCATTCCCCAGTGTTATTGAGGTGTTTTGTTTTAACATGACAGGCATGTATGGATGCTCCTGCTTCTTGAGCAGTCTCTTTAACAAATAAAAATAAAACCAAGAATACAGTAACCACATCTGAAAGTTCATGCAAAATTTTACATCTAGGCCTCTCTATTTGAAAAAAAACAAACAAACAACAACCTGTTTTCTCTTCCTACCCTCTACTCCATTAAAGAAAAGAAGAAAATAAAAAATTATCTTTCTTGTAAAAGAATATGGAGTCAAGCAAAGCAAATTTGTATACAAATTTGTGTGTGTGACAGAGAGAGAAAGAATCATTCCACATCCTAAATTCATCTCCTAGAGAGGATAATGGATAGCATGTTTCATCATCGATTCTTTGGAATCATGAGTAGTGATTGTGTTGATCATAATTCTTATAACTTTCAAAGTTGTTTGTTTTTACAGCTTTATAATTGTTATATATAAATTATTCTCCTTAATCTAGTAATATCTTTCTTAATTAGTTAATAGAAGTCCTCCAAATGATTCATTTGAATGATATCGATGTCATAGTGAGAGACAGCTAGGGGGCGCTGCAGTGCACAGAGCACTGGGCCTGGAGTCAGGAAGACCTGAGTTCAAATGTGGATTTTTCTCTGGGTTTCCTGATCTTGGTGGATCACATTAATTAACCTCTTTTTGCTTCAGTTTCCTCATCTGCAAAATGGGGATAATAGCAGCAGCTGCCTGCCAGGGTTGTTGTGAGGATCAAAGGAAGGTGCGAAGCATGGGCCGTCTGGCACCTAGTAGGTGCTATGTAAATATTAGCTTTTCTTGTTATAAATTGTTCTTCTGCGCTTGCTCTCTTTGCTCTGCATCAGCTCATGTAAGTCTTACCATGTTTTTCCAGAATCATCTGTTTCTTCATTTTGTAAAGCACACTATGGCTTGAAAGGGCACACAATAGTTAATGGTTTGTATAGAATTCCAAATTGGTTTCTGGAATGATTGTCCCCTTTCATAAACAGGTCCACCAACAGAGTACATCAGTAGCCTTTTGTCCCACACCATCTCTGACTCTTATCACTTTCCTTTTTTGTGATCTTGGCCATTCTGATAAACATGAGGTGGAATTTCAGAATTGCTTTAATTTACATTTCTCTAATTATATAGCAGTGATCTGGAGCATTTTTTCATATGGCTATAAACAGCTTGTGTTTCTTCTTTTGAAAACTATCTTTTCACGTCTTTAGACCATTTATTTATCAATTGGGAAATGGCTCTTTTTCTTATAAATCTGAATCAGTTATTTTTATATCTTAGAATTGAGACCTTTATCAGAGAAACTTGCCTCAAATATTTTTCCAAGTTGTTTCCCCTTTAATCTTAGCTTTATTAGATTTGTTTGTGCAAAACCTTTTTAATTTTATGCAATTCAGATTGTCCGTTTCATCCTCTGTGGTCTCTCTCTTTCTTATTTGGTCATGATTTTTTTCTAATCCATAGATCTGATAGGAAAATTTTTCCGCCATGTTTCTCTGATTTATTTCTAACATGACCTTTATATCTAGATCATGTATCCATTTGGAGCTTATCTTTGTAGAAAGTGTGAAGTATTGGTTTAAATCTAATTTCTTCCATACTGCTATCCAGTTTTCCCAGCAGTTTTTGTCAAATAGTGAGTCTTTATCACAGTAGCTGGTACCTAATCTGTTACACTGACTGATCTCTCTGTTTCTTAACCGACAACAAATTATTTGAGTAAAAAGTGCTTTGTGGCAGTTAGAAACCTGGTCCTGCTAGGTCCGCTTGGCTGGTTCCCAGGAGCCCCTATCTCTTCCCAGCTTGGCCTTTGCTTGCCCTCTGTTCCTTGGTTTTAGTCAGGTCTCCCTTCGGTTTGGTACTTTAGGTCCATCTTCTGCATTCGGCCCCCTTACATTAAGTCCCTGCATGGCTCTAGGAAAAGTCTTGTTGAGTTGAAGGCTTAATAGGGGAATGAAAATGACCTCTGAGGATTGGGATGGGTGCTCAGAAACTGTGTGTGTCCTCGAGGGCTCCTCTTATGCTCACACCACACATGCGCATTGTATCCTCTTTAAGGGGGATAAGGGAGCCGACTTGCCCCATGGCCTTCCCCCCATCCCTACCCCAGCTGAGGGTTGGGCTCAGTTGCTGAACGGAAGGGCCTTCCCGGTCTGCTTGGTAGCTCATGAGCTCCGTAAAGGCAGGCAGGGGCCTTTGCTCTCAGTTTGTGGACTGCCTGACTGGCCCTGGCAGCGTGTGATCATTACAGTGATTGTATTGCTGAGTGAAAGGCCAGTTAGTGTAGTGGGGGACATCCCAGCCTTGTGATCTAGGCTGACCCACAGAGGTGCAGATTTGCACTGGGAGAGGGAGTGTCCTCACCTGGAAGTTCCAGTGAGGTCCCAAGTCCAGGCTTTGTCCTTATTATATATAAAAACAAAATAAAACCTGTGACTGCAAAAACCTTTGAGCAATTCACCGGCCCCTTTTCAGTCATTCCACCAGCTTCTATTTCCTTTCTCCTAACCTCTCCTTTCCTTCCTTTCCTTACCCTTTGTAAGACTCAGTATGTTAGAATTGGAAGGAAATGGAAGGACACTGGGATTCTAGTCAAAAAACACCACAAGGTGGCTTTTGTATGGCTGTGGGGAGGGTCTGCTTGCCAGAGCCTTGATGATCCCCATCTATAACTCTCGGGGGCTGCTTTTGATGGGCGCCTTTTCTCAACAGGTCAGCAGCAAGGTCAGGACGGAGTGAAAGTGCAGCAGGCAACCATTGCCCCGGTGACGGTGGCCGTCGGGGGCCTCGCTAACGCCACATTAGGCGCCGTCAGCCCTGACCAGATCACTCAGTTGCAGCAAGCCCAGCAGACGTCAGACCAAGAGGTCCAGCCCGGCAAGAGGCTGCGGAGAGTGGCCTGCTCCTGCCCCAACTGCCGAGAGGGAGAAGGAAGGTAAGCACTGAGGGGGGACCTTTGCCCAGGTCTGTGGGACCGCTCTTCCTCCAGTAGCAAAGGGTCCTGCCTTCAGGTGGGGTGACGTGGGAAATAGGATCCAAGGGGTCCACCTAAACTGAGGGAACAGCTGCTCCATGGGGCATGGTGTCAGGAAGACTTGAGTTCAAATCCAGCCTCAGAATAGCAGCACCACCCTTGTTGGTGGTTATGAGGATCAGATGAGGTCATATTATAGAGGGCTTAGCTGGTGCTGGGCTCCTGGCAGACACACTTGAGGAATACTGGCTTCCTTCCATTCCCTGAGAGTAGGGGTCTTTAGCATGACCCAGTCTTCTCAGGACAGTTTGGCACCTGAAAGGTTCCTAGAGCTGGGTCCTGAGTCCATGCTCTTGGGTCTTACTGGGGCAGTATGGCCTCGTCTGTCAGTCATACACCTGCGGGCTGGCCAGCCTTGTGGAAGTTAGTGTCTCTGAAATTCATTCGGGGTTTTGTGTGGTAGTCAGCTAACCTTGTGAAGGAAGATGAATGTTTGTCTTGTTCTTGATAGAGGCACTAATGAGCCAGGAAAAAAGAAGCAGCACATCTGTCACATTGAAGGGTGCGGGAAAGTTTACGGAAAAACGTCCCACCTGCGGGCCCACCTGCGCTGGCACACCGGCGAGAGGCCCTTTGTGTGCAACTGGATCTTCTGTGGCAAGAGATTCACGAGGAGCGATGAGCTGCAGCGGCACCGGAGGACCCACACAGGTACACGGCTGCCTGCCCGCCCACCTGCCCCGCGCTCCCACCCTCACCCCCCCCATCCTCCCTCCAGGGCCTGCACTTCTCCCCCCTCCAGACAGCCTCGTCACACTCAAAGTGGGCTGGCAGTGCATAACAGTTTTGAAAGTTTTATTTAAGACTTTTAAAATCAGAATCTTTTTATCTGTTTTTATGATCAAGTTTTTACCTATGGAAAAAACTCAACATTTTCACATATTTGACTTTCTTCCATAGGATTTTAAGTATCCCTGGATGTTGAGTTTACTCATGTTATTGTGACAGTTTTTAAATTAGAAGGTGAGACTTTGAATTGTGGTTGTTTAGTTGACCTCACGTTGAGGGTGACATGTTTTTTAAGTTCACTTAAATTCAGCAGTGCTAGCACTGTTCTAGGCCCTGAGAGTGAGGGGAGATGATACAGAACTCATCTTTCATGGTCCCTCCTTCCCACATAAAAAGCCCTGCCCCCCAAGGAGCTTGGGCTGGGGGCAAGTGGGCTAGAATATATAAATAGCCAAGGAAATAGAAGACAGTGGAGTGGGGGGAGGGTCACAATGGCTCTACCAAGCAGAGGGCTCACAAAGGTCTTCCTGGAGGAGATGGTACCTGAGCTGGTCTTGGAAGAAGAGTGGGGATGGTCGTGAGCACAGCTCCAACTGGGGCAGTGCGCTGTCCTAGCTCACGGTCCATGTTGGGAAGCACTGAGGCCCTTGTGAGTCACTGAACATTGAACAAAGGAGTGAGTTTATTTTGCCCTAACATGGCAGACCAGATGAGGCTGATGCAGTTGTCTGGGGCTTCGTCAGCGTAACGGCTGGCCAAAAGGAAGGAAGGAGGGGCCAAGAGCTGGGGTCCAGGTGGGAAAATGGAATCTGAGACATTCACAGGTACCTGTCACCCCACTTGTTAGTGCAGCCCCCCAGAACCCCTTCCTTCAGGAACGTGGGAACGCAGCCTGAGGCTCCTACCCTGAGGAAGGTCGGTGATCCAAGTGGGAAAAAGACCAAGAGCTGTGAGATGCTGCTGCTATGAGCTGGCAGTCATGGGCCACTGACGTCCTCCTCCTGACGCCCGCCTGCTTACCTAGGTGACAGAGTTGGTAGAGGGTCGGACTGGGAATCAAAGCCCTGAGTTCAGATCATGCCTCGGATAAGTCTGAATCTTGTGCACCCAAGCAGGCCCCTTTTTGTCATCTGTAAAGTGAAGGTCACAGCATTTGCCTCCTGGAGCCGTTGTGGGCATCCTATCGGGTCCCATGTGGAAAGCTGCCTTTCAGAACTGCGTGCACCTCTAGACCTTAACACTGGTGCTGGAAACGCCCCGCTTGCTGCAGCCAGGCACCAGGTCCTTCCGGCTGGGGGATTCTTTGTTGCCTCCTCTCTGTCCTTCAGGTTAGCTCAGGCCCTTGCTGCCCTAAGGCGGCCACCTAGCTCTCTTCACTCTCATCTCACACGACCACCATGAGGCTGCCCCTTCATCCAACTTCCTAACAGACAGGATCAGTCACTAGACGGCTCTGCTCAGAAACCTTCCATGGCTCCCTGTGACTGACTCTCTGAGGGTCATTTAGGGCTGAGCCTGGCTCATACAACTCTGAGCATAGCCTTGAGCCAAGAAGGTAAGAGAGGTGATGATCAAAATGAGGGAAACATAGGATTTGAATTGTAAAGAAAAATTGGCAGCACATCTCTGATATCTAATGAACACACACACACACATGCAGCAACTAGGGTATCTGTGGTTGTTTTGTGAACAAGATCCTGCACGTGAGTTTCCCTTCAGAACGATCTTATTTCAGAGGCCTGGCATGGCCTGGGCAGTGGCTTCTCTTCAGACCAAACTCTCGCACGGCTTTCGGTGGCCTGCACAGCTTGGCTCCAGCTTGTCCTTCCAGCCCTGACTCCTCCTCTTCCCAGACCCTGTGGCCGACCTGTCTCTGCGCACACCCCTCTCTTTTCTCTCCCTGTCCCTCTGCTTGTCCCTCCAGGAGCAGCTAAGGTGACCACTCCTTTATGGAGCCTTGGCTGGGCTTCGCAGAGAAGAAGTATCGCTGTGGCCTTTGAGCTCCAGTCCGTGCACATGATGGCATTGAGCCCGTTCGTGTATGTGGGTCTGGATGCATGTGTGTGGGGGTGGGCGGAGTTGGACATTTTCTCATTTCCCCCAAACCTCTGGGTCCTGTGGTGTTCCTCTCCTCTCCCTGAGGACACCATCACCACTTAGAGGCCATAGACACCACTTCCACTTAGAGAAAGTAGCCAGGGAGTCTCCTGGAAATGGTGCTTGAACTCTGCTGCCACTTCAGGTACTTGCAAATACCAGTTTGTTTTTGTTTTGAACTGGTTTTAATTAAAAATTATGGTGGTGTCTTAGCTTCATAAGACTGACTAAATACCAACTAATTTTTAGAAATGATGACTCAGTCCCAGTGGAATCACTTGTAAAATGTTATTAGCAGGGAGTTTAGGGTAATGTTTAAAGATAGACAGTGAGCACCATATTGTAATAGCTTTTAATGACTGCATGTTTCTTTACCTCTATAATAGAACAAAATCTCCATCCTTCAGCTTCAAGCAGCAAACGTCATTAAGCGCCATGTGTTAGGTACTGGGGATACAAAGATGGGAAGGGCGAGTCCCTGTCCCCGAGGAGTTTCCGTGCTCTAGAGGGAGAGATGAGATGTCCACATGGAGATATAAGCCAAGGAAAGCCAGGGTACTTAGGGTGGGGAGAGGACTGGCCTCGGGTGAAATCAGGAGTGGCCTCACAGTGGCTGGCATGTGAGCTGAGCTTGAGGTGCCAGGTTCTAAGAGGCCAAGGTCAGAAGCAGTGAGTTCTGGTTTGGAGCACAGATCTGCCCAGCGTGTGGAGAGGAGAGATGGACCTTCACACGAGGAAGTGGGGCCCAGCTCAGCTGGGCTGAAGAGTATGTGAATGAGAGCTCTCAGTGACAGAGTGCCTACTGTGTGCCAGGTGCTGTGCTAAGTGCTTTACAAGATCCTCACAGCAGCTGTGGGAGGGAGGTGCTCATTATCATCCCCATTTCATAGATGAGGAAACCAACAGGGGAAGGGTAGTAATCTATAATAAGGTAGGAAAGGTGGGTCAGAGCCAGTATGCAAAAGTCTTTAAATGCCACCAAGGGGAGTTGGTATTTGATTCATAGATTAATTGGGAGCCCCTGGAGTTTACTGAGCAGGAGAATGACCTGATCAGAACTGAGCCTTAAGGATGTCGTTCTGCTTGCCATGGGGAGGGGCTGCCTCCCTGCTGCCTCAGTGTCCACACTAGGGACTGTTTCTGCAGGCTACAGAAAACCCTTTTTTAACCCACCCTAGGTCCCCCGCATCTCTTGCCTTCCATGGCTAAACTCCCTAAGAAAGCCTCTCTCTCTTCTAACTCGGCTCCCAACTTCAAGTTCCCTCCAAAATAGCCTTTGATCTCGTGGGGTGGGAGCTGGGCTGGTGGACTTGGAAGTAAAGAGAAGTGACCAGATGTGAGCAGTGCTGTAGATGCGCGGGGTAAGAACAGCCTTTTTATGTAGTCTGCACAGCATGGACAGTGGATCGAGTATTGGGCTTCAAGGCTCAGTCCCAAAACTTGCTAGCTGTGTGACTATGGGCGTGTCACTCAGGATGACTGAGGCCTCCCCCATAAAGTGGAGGTTCGGATGGATGATCTTCCAGGGCCCTAGAGCCCCAACATCCTGGGTTCTTATTCTTTGGCCTGCTCATTGCAGGCACGTCTGCAAATCCATTTGAAATGTTGAGACAGAATTTGTCCAAAAAAGTCGCTGCTTTTGGCAATATTGTACTTGTAGGCACCGGAAAGAGGAATGTCTGCAAGTCAGTAGCTTCTTTGAATCCTCTGTTAGGAATAGCATTTTTAAAAAGAACGTAAGCATCAAAAACAATGATGTAAAGAAGAGGCCGCTCTAATGGTATCTGGACGTCCCACCAGGGGCAGGATTCGTGTTCCTCGGGTAACATCCTCTTCCTTAGATGCTTTGTGTTACCACATTTTTGTTGTTTTATTTTCCGTGGTTAGATATGGTTTTGTTTCTTCCTGATGTGTTGTGAATAAACTTCCTGAAAAAGCTTACCCAGAAAAGAAATTCCTCTAATGTGAATAAGTATTTTAATTATGCACATCATTTTCTTATTGAAGGATTATAGTCAGTGTTATTAATTGAATACCAGCATCTGTTAGGAGTGAGCAGATTGTAGAGTCCACCAACAAGTCAGTGTGAAATTGGACAGAATTGGCTGGTTAAGTTCCCATGGACGCCGTGGCAGATGACTGCATTCAGGAGCAAGTGAGGTAAACCAGCACCTGCTTCTGTCCAGACACCCAGTGTAGGTGGTCTGCCTGGAGCCCCTGGGCCTGGGACGCTTGTCACTTCTGTGCTGCCACTGTTGGCCTCCCTGGAAGTACAGGGGTACAGAGGAGGAGAGAAGAAGGGGCTCTTGGGCTGTGGGGTCCAGGCAGCCCCAAAGGCAAAGCCAAATAGACCAAAGGGCAGCGTCTGCTTCTGGACCGTGGGCTGTACCAGGAGCTGTCAGTCAGGCATCTTGCCGTGCGTCTCATAGGCACTTAAGTGTTTAATTGAAATGACTTTCTTAGGGAGTTGGGGGAAGAATATCATTCAAAATGGACTGTCTTATCTTGTCAGGAAGAATCAGCCAGCCATTGGAGTCCTAGGAGCTGCCCCATTTTACAGATGAGGACGTTGAGGCATGGAGAGGTTCAGTGACGTGCCCAGGATCACACAGCTAGTCAGCAGACTTTAAACCCACTTCTTCTGACTCCATCCCCAGTCCTCCCCACCCCGTGCCATGGGCTTTCTGCCCATCAGCTTTTGGCAGCCGGGGAGACGCAGCATCCAGCCGTTGAGGCGGTGGTCATCCAGAGGAACCCTGCTGAGCCACCTGCACCAAGTTTGCGTGTCCCTGTTTCGCGGGATGGAGTCCCCCAGTTACCTGGTTGGGGAATTGATAACTGAGGTATCAGAGTTGTGAGTGTGAGGCGAAGACATTGTTCCTGGGTCCTCCTGACATGCTGAGTGAGGACAGCTCCTCTTCTGTCTCTGTGGCCTGTTCTCAGGGTTATATTGTTAGCCACACTTCCGTGTCATCATCTGTGATGTACCTCCCCTGTTCTGGCCGCACTCAAAGTGCTGGGATACCAAGAAAAATCACAAGTAAGGCCTGCCCTCAAGGAGCCAGCATGCTATGAGCATTTAAGTGTGCATTTAAGCACACTTTATCCCGGAGAGACAGCCTTGGCCTAATGGCCTTGGGCCCCTGGCACCTCCCTGGAGCTGGTACCAGTCTGCCTGCCTGCCTGCATAGATGGAGTGCCCTCATCTGCACAGCACCTCACAGCACTGAAATCACAAGTCCAGTCCAAATCCTTGATTTTCATCTGAACTTTTAAACATGTTCTTGACTCTGAACCGAGCTTCCTCAAGTAAAACTAGATCCTATGGTAATGTTGTAATGAAGATTTTCTTCCATCCTGCTCAGTAAGTTATCTCAGAGCTGGAAATGACCTTAATGGTCATCTCAAAAGTCACCTGGCCTGGGGAGTGTCCAGAGGGCAAAGAGGGAGAATCCAGCTGTCCTTGGTCAGAGTGTTCATGGCAAGTGCTGCGTGATTTCCCTTTCCTAGGCAGATTCTTCAGGCCTTCAAGGCTAAATGATGCCATTGTGGGGTGGTGAAGCTTGGTGCATTGCGACACACTGCAGCCTGCCGCTCAGTAGAAGGCCTCACCTGAGGTCCCACCCTCTGGAAAGGAGGGTGTCACCTGAGCAGCCCGCCAGCAGATCCACACTCGAGGCCTGCGAGGCTGCTGGGTGGGGCTGCCAAAAACAGAACTCCTTTGGCATGGCCTGGGAGAACCCAGGGTCAGCTCTGCTCCACCATGAATCCTGGACTCAGGACATTGTGTCAGTCCCTCAGTTTTTAAACCCTGTTTAAACAATGAACATTTAGTTTCTTTCTTTCACATTCCTTCCACTCCCGAAGAAAAGAAAAAGAAAGCCCATGTTAACAGATATGTGTGGTAAAGCCAAATTCTCACATTGACCATTTCCAAAAAATAGTGCCCTGCTCCATATCTGGCGTTCATAACTCTACCAGAAGATGGGGGCAGACTTTATCATTGATCTTCTGGAATCATGGCTGGTCACTGCACTGATCAGAGGACTGGAGGCTTTCAGAATTGTTTGTCTCTACAAGATGGCTGTGGTTGTATAGATCAGAGAGGCAAAACTCCTGTGGAAATGGGGGCCTCTAATCCAAACTCCTGTGGTGTGCATTTGACTAAGATTGAAAGTTATTGTTATCTTGTTCCATTGTATTTTTTGTTGTGTTAAATATGTCCTAATTAGATTTGAACCTGGTTCAGGCTGCCCTCAGTGGTGCGTTTGGTATCTCTACGTTTTGGTTTGGCTCACTCCACTCCGCATCAGTTCCTACAGATCTTTCCACATTTCACTGATTCTATTTCACCACTTCTTTCAGCAAAATAAAATGTTAATAGTCATATACCGCACTTTACCATCTCCTCATTGACCTCAGGCCTGTTAAGTGATTTACTTGTCCCAAGTCACTCTGACTGGGAACTTTGAAACAAGGCCCTCTGACTGCACGTTGCCTACAATGGAGGTATAAGCTAGAGAACCTCCCAAATGTGTGACCACTTGATGTCTTTGACTTCCCCACCCAGCCTTGCATGGCTGGCAGCATTGGGCCTCCCTAAACAGAGGACACCATTTTGTTTCTCTTCCCAGCGCCATGCCCAGGGGCATCAGCTAGGAAATAGGGCCAGTTCAACCCAATGGTTTCCTCCGTTTCCCGGGTTTCCTTTTTTTGCTTTGCAGCTTATCATTTATGACACTTAGCAGTTTTCACCATTGTCAGTTACCAAAGTTAGGTTCTGGTTTTTGTGACCTCGTTTCTTAATATCTGATACGGTTTGTTTTTTAAATGAAAAAAATCTATCAAACAAATGTATCAGAATCATATTGAATAAATACTCTTATTTGGAATGATTCTGTAGGCTTGTAAATAACCAATTTAAAAATCTTTCTGGGGCACATAATAGAGCATTATTTTATATAATAGATAAACATCTATGAAAAGTCATTGTTGAAATCCCTTAGTTATTTTAAAGTAATGTAAGAAACTGTAGTAACTTTAGGCAGCTAGGTGATGAAGTAGATAAATTTGCTAGGCCTGGAGTCAGGAAGACCTGAGCTCAAATGTGGCCTCAGACACTTACTGGCTGTGTTACCCTGGGCAAGTCACTTAACTTTTATCTGCCTCAGTTTCCTCATCTGTAAAATGGAGATGATAATAGCATCTCCCTCCCAGGGCTGCTGTAAGGCTCAAATGTGATATGTTTGGGGGTTTTTTTCTTTTAATAATTAATTGATTTATTTTTAATTTTCAGCATTAAGTTCCATAAGACTTTGAGTTTTAAATTTTCTCCCCCAGCCTCTCCTCTCCTCTCCCCAAGATGACATGTAATCTGATATAGACTCTACTTGTATATTCATATTAAGCATATTTTCCATTAGTCCTGTTGTAAAGAAGAATTAGAACTACTAGGAGGAACCATGAGAATGAAGCAATAAAACAAAACAACAAAGGAAAAGGAGAGTAAATAGTATGCTTCCATCTGCATTCAGACTCCATAGTTCTTTCTTTGGATGTGGATGGCAGTTTCCATCATGAGTCTTTTGGAGTTGTCTTAGATCCTTGCATTGCTGAGAAGGGCTAAATCTATCAAAGTTAGGCATCGCACAGTGTAGCTGTTACTGTGTACAACATTCTCCTGGTTCTGCTCACTTCACTCAGCATCAGACCATACAGGTCTTTCCAGGTTTTTCTGAAGTCCGCTTGCTCATCATTTCTTATAGCACAACAGTATTCTGTTAATAGTCTTATACCACAACTTGTTCAGCCATTCCCCAGTTGATGGGCATCCTCTCCATTTCCAATTCTTTGCCACCACAAAAAGAGCTGCTATAAACGTTTTGGTACAAGTGGGTCCTTTTCCCATTTGTATGATCTCTCTGGGATATAGCCCTAGAAGTGCTATTGCTGGGTCAAAGGGTATGCACATTTTTATAGCCCTTTGGGCACAGTTCCAAATTGTTCTCCAGAATGGTTGGATCAGTTCACAACTCCACCAACAATGCATTAGTGTTCCAATTTTCCCACATCTTCTCCAGCATTTATCATTGTCCTGTTTTGTTATGTTAGCCACTCTGATAGGTGTGATGTGGTACCTTAGAGTCGTTTTGATTTGCATTTCACTAATCAATAGCGATTTAGAACATTTTTCATATGACTGTAGATAACTTTAATTTCTTCCTCTGAAAACTGCCTGTTCATGTCCTTTGACCATTTATCAATTGGGGACAAAAGAGATATTTGTGAAGTGCTCAGCACAGTGCCCTGGCACGTGGTAGGTGCTCATGAATAAATGTTCTTTCCTCCCTCCCTCTATAACCTAAATCCCTGAGTAGCAAGGACAATAATATTAAATACTTGTTCAAAACTTGGGAGTTAATTTTTACTTTAAATACTACACTCCATTGGAATAATAGGATAACATATGAATTTTTCTCATACAATACCAGCATTGACAGTCTACCTTTAAAAAAGAGAGATGAAGGTGACCTTGCATTTTGGCGTCAGGGCTTGGTTGGAATCAGCCCGCCCGGGGGGGGGGGGGTGTCTGACCCTTGCTTTCCATTATGCCACTCTTCTTATTCCGAAGGGTACATGGTACCTGGTGCCTCACTGGAAAGAAAGTCATGGAAGGGCAATAAATATCCTTGTACTCAGGGGTCTGATGGCCCCAAGCAAACCAATTTGTACTGTAAAACAGAAGAGCAGATTCAAAGCATGACGATAAAATGAAATGGGTGTGATTATCATTTCTGCTTGTCTTTGCTTTTTATTTAGGTGAAAAGAGGTTTGAGTGCCCAGAGTGTTCTAAGAGATTTATGCGGAGCGACCACCTCTCCAAACACGTCAAAACTCATCAGAATAAGAAAGGCGGCGGCACAGCCCTTGCCATTGTGACCTCTGGGGAACTGGACGCCTCTGTGACCGAGGTGCTCGGCTCCCCGAGAATTGTGACAGTTGCGTCCATTTCACAAGATTCAAACCCAGCAACTCCTAATGTTTCGACCAACATGGAGGAGTTCTGAAAGGGGATTTACGCAGAGACATCGAGGGCTGCACTTCAGTTTACACACCTTTCAAGATATGGAAATGGGCCGGTAAAGTGGATTACAGAGTAGGAAATCATGTTTTCATGCTTGGCTTCTTTAAAAAAAAAAAATACCAAGTTTTAGGGTCAGCACGGGAAGTGTATGCAGGTGCATCGAGACAGTTTTCAAAAATACAAAATTCAAATTGATATTCTGGAAAAAACATGTTGGAAAAGGATTTCCACCATACTGTACTTTTTAGTTATTTGGAACTGTTATCACATAAATTTTCTAAATGAAACTTTCCCCTCTTTTAACAATGTATGTTAATATGTTTATAAAGACAGACCTCAATAGTTTGTAGGCTGGACCTTAACTGGACTTGTTTTCATTTGGATGTACTTTGTTATAAATTGAATCAGTAATGTTTTACATGCGTTTCCTTTCCCTTATGGCACTGAAAAGGATAGGGATATTGCTGTGTTTCCTTAGTTTGATTTCTGTAAGCAAACTGACAATATTTTTGGCCGTCTTTTCTCAGCTTAGAGATTCCTCAAAAACGTAATTAGGTTAGTGCTGTCAAAGTAATCTGAGGAACATCTCAGATAATTATGACCACTACATTATAGTAGTGTGGACTCCGACAATCAGGGAACTCCAATTAATTTCTCCATTTGGAGACATAAGAGGAATTTAAAACTGAATCTTAGATTAAACTTTAGAAAAATGCTAGAAAGGTTTTATGAAACTCATTATGTCTTCAAGAAAATAAAATGTGGCAATTTAGACGTAAAGGTTTGGAGTTAGAATTCATGGGTTTTCTAACCCTGGTTTTGATCACAGAATTGATTTTAATGTTTCTATTGGAAGTCGTAGATAGAGTTGTTACCTGAGTGGTGTAATTCATTCTGTAGTTTCATATTCTGTAAATATAAGTTATGTTGATGTTGTGCAGAATTCTTTATACTTTTACTCGGTAGCCAAAGAAAAGTATGGATTATCACTTTTTTTAAAGGCCAGCAGAAAATCTATTAGTTAATTGTAACGTTCTTTTACCTCTTCTGACAATTGGCCAGCTACATTTAATTTCAAATAGTGGGTTAATAATTTGATAAGGAATTTAATATTTACACTTCTTCATATTATGTTAATAACTAAACCTTTATAAGGCAGCCTGAGAAATACGCTAAACTAGAAAGGAAAATCAAATTAATATAATGGTAAGCAAAAAGTAAAGTTTATCACATCTTTTCTGTAAGTCTGCCACTACTGATCAGGAAGGATGGCCAAAAGTTTTATGTGAAAATTTTAGATTGTAGCAACCGTAGCTTAACCTTTGGTTCTTGCTTTTTTTTTTAAGATTTGCACAGAAAATAATTAATGAAACTGATCCTTTTATATAGGGTAACTTTTTTCCCTGAATAGTTTATTAAAAATTGGAAATTCGGGGACTGTATAATATTAGGTAACTGTTGTCTTGTGCATTTTTCTCTTTCAGAAAAAAAAATATTCTAATGTGAGTTCTCTTCCAAACTTGGTCGTATTTCATGTATTTTTGAAGAAGGAAGAATACTGTCCTGATCATTGTTTACACTGTGTCCACTTGAGGCCAGCCCTTTGTAGCGTTCTATAAAGCTGAAGGTCTTTTGTGCTTTCAGTTTGCATAAAAAGCTTTGAGATTAAAGGAAAAACAATTTTACACTGTGCTTATAAATTTCAAGTTTCTTAAAGCTTTTGTAGACTTGTAACAAAGTCTTTAAATTTTAGTTGGGTTTTGTACATTGTTTTGTACATTTTATTTAATGTACTCTTTCCTGATCGATGCGTCTGGCTTTGAAGCCTCCAGAGCAGGTAGATGTTTTCTTTAGTCCAAGTGAACACTAGCTCTAGTGCTCATTGTTGGTTTGGTTAGATAGGAACTGAAACATCAAATACATCTATTTGATCTGTCCTTGTGCTACGCAATCAGTGCTATACATTTCTTTATGCAAAGAGATGTTCTTAATGTTCTAATCATGTTTCCTCGTAGTAACATTTTTGTTAAAGGAGGTATGGGCATTCTGCAGCATATTCCATAACCCACTGCTTATGCATATCTATGTATGGGTGTTGATAGAAATGGAAGTTATTTTTTTAATCAGCAGTGAGGCCTATTGTAAATTTATCCAACTGAATCCGGATGGCTTTATAGCATATACAGTATATTAACGTGTGTTAGCAGGTGCACATTTCACCACTGGAATTAGACACATTCTGACAGTCTGTTCTGCAGACCATTCAAAGTCCACTTTTCTGTCTTAGAAGGATCGTAAATTTCATCGTCCTTTATTCGACTCAGTGGGATAGAGCTGGTGTGAGCAGTAGGGCACAGCTGTGCATAGGATTCTGTTTAATGGCATTTCACTGTTCATTCCCTTTGCCACCATTATACAGGTTTGTTTTTATTGTAATTATCAGTGCAAAGCTATGTATTTATCATGGTAAAACTCCAATGTTAGAGTAGTTTTTTCTTACAAGATGCTTTCTTTGCTTAGGTTTGTGTATATGTGTTGCCGATTACATTAGAACTTGATGTTGTCATTATTTATCACACTCATGAGAGCAGTAATAAAAGTGTGTAATCTAGGAGAAAAAGTTAATTTGTCAAACTTAGGGTAAGCATGATGTTTAGGTCCTATTTTTCAATTTTATAACTGTTTTATTGCAACAATATTTGTATTTAAGTCTTCATTTTAATGCCTTGTGGGTTTTTTTATGCATGTCACTAAATTGTCATCCCACAAAAATTGATGTGCAGCATAGGGTATTAAATCTATATAATGATTTTGAAACAGAAATAGTTGATGGTAAAATGTAAATGTTTTGCAAAAATTCCTTATAAAAAGTTTTGTAGTAACATTTCACTTGTAAATTTTTTTCTAGAAAAAAAGAAAAAGATTTTTAAAAAAGGAAACCAAGCAGGAAAAAAAAAAGAGCTGTTTGCCACAGATTCAGATTTGGAACTATCTGCTGTCTAAGCCCGGGGCTCCGCTGACATTTTTACGGAGCTCATTTGTATAACATTTGGTTTTTGTGGATTTGGAAATAAAATCATGTACAAGTTGTTGCCTGCAAAAATAATTTGCAAGTAACCTATTAAAAATTCCCTTGAGCTTAAAATGTTTCTTCATTTAATTACGTATGCCATGAAGCAGTAATAAATTGTTTGAATGATCACCCTGCTCACCACGATGAACACTGGATGGCAAATGCTTCTCACCAAGAAAAGGATGGGCACTTCTGCAGTTTCATGTAATTAAGACCTGTTTGCCTGTCACTATTTCTCAGCAAATAGAACTCACCCTACAAGAGAAATTTACCAGTTCACACTCAGTAGGAATTTGTAACCAATGGTTTTGGTTCATTTGAAATGAAATCAGACTGAGAGAAATTTATTTTTCTTCAGCTTAGGAAAAAAAATCTGTTAAAGGCAAATGGAATTTGGGAAATGAAACAGACCTCCGAGTCAGTAGGTGTGCACTGCGCAACAAATGGCAGAGTTGTCGTTTTCATTTCCAGAGCAAATACTTTCTCAAACTCCGATGCATGATCTTTAACAGAAATGAACACTTCAGTCAGTGTACAGATTGTACAAGCCGGTGGGTGCACTTGGATTGTTAAGGGATTTGTAATTCAGGAAACAAGCTGATAGACACTACCTAAAATCTTGGTTTTGTAGAAGTTTGCAACTCCCCTGTTAGAATTATGAATTACTGCCACGTAATAAAGTACACTGGACAGCATGGCGGAGAGCACAACTTTGCACCTACATGATGTCAGCGTTCTTTGGCGTACTGCGGGCATTGCGGGGGGGATGCAGGGGAGAGGTTTGACAGAACAGAGTATTAGAGGGAAACTGGGATTCCCAGGAATCTAGAATGACACGAGCCTCCCTCACCCTGCACACACAGCTCCGTCCACAGTTACTTCTGCTTTTGCTGCCCAGGACATTAGGCATTCACGATGTACTCAGCTGATTAAAGAATCGTATGCAAGTCCTTCAAAGCATGTGTTTGCAGGTGTTTGTTCGAAGCCCCCGGTGTTCCCAGGGTGACTGACAGGACGGGTCTGGCGGTGAATGCCGCCGCTGCCTCCTCTGCGGCATTCATGCTGCTGGAGCACGCAAACCCCTCCAGGTAGTGTGCAAAGCACCAGCAGAAGTACTTGCGCTGCTCCTAGCTCCCTTCTTAGTACTTAATTTGAAGAATTCCATCAAAATGATTTCTCCTTTTAAAATATGCTCCTTGGGCTTGCCATCATGCATCCCCACAGTGATGCACTGGGCACAAAGATGGTTTGTGCATAAATGCATGAGACACATAAAGGAAGCTAATTGGAACATAGGATTTAATATTCTTTAAAGCTCTCCTTCAACCTCCAGGACCTCATCAAATCTGCGTCTTAAAAGCGCGATTTTGATGCCTAGGCATAAACTAGTGAAGATTTCAGTGCTCCATTTTTGCCAGATGATTCTATATCATAGAAAGAATAAAAGTTAATTTATCTGGCATTCATTAACTGGAAGTCTGACCAACACATCTGTGTACCTACAGTAAAATAATCATTGATGTTTATGAAAATAACAACCTTGAGGCAGATAAGATGTTCCAAATGAAAGAAAATAAATTGTTTGATATCATTTTAACAATAAGTGTACTTTAATTATTTGAAGTGTGTTCATTGACATATGGAGTAATTCCATTTTAACAAATATGTGTTATGTGCCTATAGTATACAAGGCTATACTGTTGCTGGACACTGAGGATAGCTGGTAAAGAGTCCTATGTCAAGGAGCTTCCATTCTACTGGGCCCGTATCAAATGTCTCCGGGTAGAGTGCAGAAGAGGGGTTCCTAATGTGTTCAGTGACATGGACCCCTTGAATAAGTAGTATAGCGAGACCTGTGGGCCTCTCCTCGGAACTGTGTTTTTAAATAACTGAAGGAAATGCTAACTTTCAGTTAGAAGAGGGCTCTTAGACTGGAGTCTGTGAACTTGGCTTTTAAACGGTAGTTTTATAACTCTACTTCAATATAGTTCATTTTCTCTGCAGTCGTAGTTCATTGTATGCATTTAAAAACATCCTTGTACTGGTTAAAACATTATTCTGAGGGGTCCATAGACTTTATCAAAACCCTGCCAAAGAGTGCATGGTATCTGATTCAGATACTGGTGGCAATTAAAATGTATTTTTTTTTTTGCTGCCCAAGTTCATGGGACTCCTTTAAATCTGTTCCCCCTGGAGGTTTAGGGTGAGGGGTAATGGTCTGTGGATACCAATTTAAGACCTTGGTGTAGCATGAGATAACTTGAAAAAGAAGGGAGCGTTAGCGATTGGTATCGCAGGGAAGGCTTCACAGAAGAGGTGGTGTTTTGAACCAGATAAAGATCTGAGACACAGCATGGACAAATGCACAAAGGTGGGAAATGGAATTGTTTTGGGGGAACTGCCCATCCGCTTAAGCTAGAATATAGAGATTAGGAACAAGAATGTAAATTAAGGCTGAAGAGAGAGTAAGGAGTATATAGCTATTGGAGTGAATATAGCTGGGCCTAGAAGCAGGAACTCCTGAACTCCAATCCTATCTCATACATTTTCTAGCTGTGTGACCCTGGGGAACTCACGTAACCTCTATCTCAGTTTCCTCATCTGTAAAATGGGGATAATAGTCTACCTTTCCAGGGTTGTTGTGAGGATCTAAATGAGATTTGTTTGTTGTTTTTTTTTTTAAGGGCTCTTAGCACAGTGCCTGGCACAGAATAGGTGCTATATAAATGCCTACTCCTTTTCCCCCAACCCCAATTATGGAGGGCTTTAAATGCCAGTCTAAATCTGTGTTTGGTTCTGTGGCAATGGGGAGTCCCTGAGGATTTTTGAGCAGAAGAGTGATGTAGTTAGACCTCTGCTGTGCCTTAAGACACTCCTTTGAGGGGGAAGGGGCCACAGGGAGTGAGATCTAGGATGAGGGAGCTGCTGCCATCATCCAGACAAGGGCTGATGAGGGCCTGTACTAAAAGGTAAGCTGTAGGGGACAGGACCAAGAGAGGTGAGCAGACCCAATGAGATGACAGCTGACGTGATGCTGAGGGAGAGGAAAGATGCAAAGTTACAGATTGGATGAAATCGGGAAGTTGGGAGAAGGGGAGAGAAGTGGAGGGAAAAGTGTTTGAGATAGCACTGAGACTTGCAGGGAGAGATGGAGAGCAGGAAGGCAGAGATGTGGGGGGCGGGAGGGGCAGGACAGTGGCTTTGAGAGATCTGCAGAGATGATCATGAAACCTTGGGGCACAGGCGGAGTCCCTGGGAGCTCAGGCGCACCTACAACAGTCGTGAGCACACCCATGGCAAGGGGGCAGGCAGGAGAGGGTAAGGAGCAGCTGTAAATGTAGAAGGAACCAGAAAGAAACTCAGAAAGGGGAGAGTATTTCAGGGTAGTCAAGGATGTCTGGTGCTGCAAAGATCGAGGAGGACTGAGAAAAGGCGGCTGGATTTAGCTGTTAGTAGATCACTGTTAACCTTGGAAAGGACAGCCTTAGTTGAGCAGCAGGATCAAAAGCCAGAGTGCCCAGGATTGAGTGATGTGTGGGCTGAGAGGGCAGACAGTTCCTTCTAGAAGTCTGACTGCAAAAGACTCGGGGGGAATAGTTTTTTAAAAAGTTGCAAAGAGAAATAAAGTCAGCTATCAAATTATTTTGCCCAATTATATGCCAACAAAGCTGATAACAGGTGAAATGTGTGAATACTTACAAAAATATAAAATACCCAGATGAACAGAAAAAATGGATTATTTAAATAATTATCGGGGAAATGAAATTAAACCACATAGGAATTACCAAGAGAAAACTCCAAGTCCACATGGATTTGCAAGTGAATTATATCAAAACATTCAAAGAACAATTTGTTCTGATGTTACATAAAACTATTTGTAAAAATAGGAAAAGAAAGAACCCTTCTAAAATCCTAAACCAGGAAGAGACAAAACAGAGAAAGAAAACTAGAGACTAATATCCTTAATGAACATTGATGCAAAAATCTTCAATATTCGCATTCCGTTTCTCAGCTCCAAGCACATTCTCTGGCTGTCTCCCATACCTGGAATGCCGTTCCTCCTCATCTCCATCTACTGGCTTCCTTCAGTCCCAGCTAAAATCCCATCTGCTACTGGAAGCCTTTCCCAAACCCTCTTAATTTTCGTGCCTTTTCTCTCATGTATTTCCTATTTATCCTATATATGCGCTTGTTCGTACGTATTTGCTTGCCTCCCCTACTAGATTATGAGTTCTTTGATGGCAGAAAATGTCTTTTGCCTTTTTTTTTTATGTCCCTGGTACTTAGCCCAGTGCTTGACACAGAGCAGGTACTTAATAAATACGTATCAACTGAATGAAAATTGACTTCAAAAGCTTATTTAAAAGGTTATATGATAACAAGGTTGGGCTTCTACCAAGAATGCAGGATTGGCCCAACATTAAAAAAACTAGAAACATGATAAGCCATATTAATAACAAGTAATAAAAACTACATATTACACCACTAGATGCTGAAAATACATTTGCGTAAGGTCCAACATCCATTTTTGTTAAAGGAAGGAAGGAAACAAAAATTTATTAAGCACTTGCTCCGTTCTAACCTGTAAATCGTAAGAATAAATGGACTTTTCCTTCACGTGGCAAGTATTTGTCTAGTAAATCCAAGAGTGAACATAATCTCTAATGGATAAACCATTCCAGAGAACCTTCCCAATAAGCTGTTGGTGAAACAACCATAGCCGTTCTTGTCACTGCTATCTAACAGTTTGCTAAACATGCTATTGATGGAAATGAGATAGGAGAAAGAAATCAAGGGAGTAAACATAGGCAAAGAACTGAAATCCACTTTTTGCAGTCAGTCAATAGTTAAAGGGCATTTATTAAGCACTTACTGTATGCCAAGTACTCTGCTAAGTGCCGGGGAAAGGCAAGACCATCTCTGCTCTTGAGGAGCTCACAATCTGTTGGGGGAGACGACATGCAAACAGCTACATACAAACAATACATAGATAGGATAATTTTGGAGATAATCAGCCAGAGGGAAGGCACCAACATTAATGGTGATTGGGAAAGGCTTCCTATAGAAGATAGGACTTTAGCAATACTTGAAGGAAGCCAGGGAAGCCAGAAGGGGGAGATGAGAAGGGAGGAAATTCTAGGTATGGGGGACGGGAGGAAATGCCCCAAGTTAGAATAGCAAGGAGCTCTGTGTCACTTGACTAGAAGAGTACGAGAAGATGAATAGAGTGTAAAGGGTGGGGGGGGGGGCTAGGTAGCTTATAAAGGACTTTAAACCATGGCAAAGAGAATATTTCATTTGATCCTAGAGTCTTTTGGGAATCGTCCAGTTCTTTCTTTGGGAGTCGCCAAGGCCTTTTAAAAGAGGTGGAATCTATGAGAGCTTACATCCACTGAGATGACCGAGAAGTTTCAGAATGACCTCCTTTCCTGGGTAAAGCATTAGAGACCCTTTGTGGAGCTCTGGGCAGAACAGGTGCAGAAAAGCATGAACTTAGGTTTGTTGCCTTAATGAATAGTCAGAGTTATAGTTCAGGGTTTGAACTCAGGTCCTCTGACTCCACTGTACCAAGCATGGATATCTCCCCTCTCTGCCCCACTCACCCACTTAAAAACAAAACAAAGATTGCATGGTCCATTATTTCAGATGTTTCAGGATTTTTCTGGAATGGGTTACACGACCATTGAGGACCCTTCCAGTTCTAATATGTCATGACTCTTTCAGAAGTCCTGGGTTCAGATTTGTACTGCTGTCATTGCAGTGTGTAAATTATATTGCTTGTCCCAAGTAATTTTGATAGGGTTTCATTTTGTGACAGCAGGGGAGGAGTTACCACTCTTTCTACCATGGCATAGGATTCCTAAAGTTGGAAGAACAGAGAGAATACTAGTAAGAAACAAACAACTGCCAACCATTCCTATCATGAAAAATTAATGATCATTAAATAACTCAAAAGTTTCACCTAATACCCATCAAATTAGCACAGTTGACAAAAAAGGAAAATGATGAAGGTTAGAGGGGCTGTGGGCAAACAGGCAAATGAATGCATCTTTCTTGGTGGAGCTGTGAACTGATCCAGCCATTCTGAAAAAAAAAAGTCAGAAATATTCCACAGGCACTAAGTTGCATAGTTTTTCATCTGGTAATACCGCTATTGGGCCTGTACCCCAAAGAGAGCAAGCAGAGTGAAAAGAAAATTTAGGTGGAGACTAAGGGAATGCCTATCAATTGGAGGTTGGATGAATCAATTATAGTATGTAAATGAAACGGTCAGTTTCAGAGAAACCTAGGAAGTCTTGTTGATGCAGAGTAAAGGAAGCAGAACTGGAATAACTGATACAGCAACAACATTACTGTAAACACGGACTTTGAGAGACTTAAGAACTGTGATCAATGCGACAAGCAACCACGATTCCAGATTCTCTAGAGGACCACGGAAGAAGAATTCCACCAACTTCCTGACAGAGTAATGAAGGACTAGGGGTACAATGAGACGGGTTTTTTGGAAATGACCGATGTAGGATTTTTTTTTTTTTGCTTGACTATGCATATTTGTTACTAGGGGTTTGAATTTCTTTGGGGGGAATGGGAGGGCAAAAAATAAAATTATGTTCATGGAAAAAATGTAATAAAAAATGAAAATTACTTGTGATGATAAAGATAATGCAAAGACTAGAGTACTGATTTCTTTTAAAGGTCATTTTGACAGATGAAACTCACTGTTTCATTCAAGGCTTCGCCAAAATCATTTTTTAGAAGTTCAGGCAACCCTAAACCTGGATGTCTTTATCAGACTGTAAAAGTAGCTGCCCCTGTCTCCAAAGTGTTTTGGAGCTATTTTTTGTTTTAGTTTGTCTTTTACTTCCATTTGACCTGGAAGTCTTATCCCCAGTGAGGGAATGATGGACTCTTGATAAATATATTGATACGAGAAGAAGTTGAATTATCTCAAGATTACAGAAATCCCTAAATGGAGATAGGATCTCACAAGACCATGTCATATTATGCAGCATGTCAGAAAAGGTTGAGAAATTTATCCAAACGTGCTTCAGTGGCCTGAAAACTCAACTGATTGAAAATCTGTGGACCGTAATCAAGATGACTTTGAAAAATGAAATGTTTGTCAAAGGTATGCTTAGTATCCAGGGTGATAAAGTGTGGTTTCATGAGGAATATTAAAGAGTGTGTGTCAAAGTCTTATGAATTTAAGGTCAAACCATGTAAAACAAGTGACTGAAGAAAAAGGAGGATATATTGCAGATTATTTTTTAAGATGTAAAATGTTATAAAATGTATGGCCCCTCAGTAAGTTGAAGAGTTTGATGTTGTCCCAGGTAGCTTGAACAACACTGTGTGTGCAGCTGTGTGGCCCTGAGCAAGTCACTAAACCTTAGTGTGCCTCAGGCAGCTTCCTAGGATTTAATTAGCAAGTGATGCAGAAATGGTCACCGTCTGCCTGGGTGGGGGTATTTCCACCCCAGGAGTGAACACACGCTTGCCAAACTCACAGGTCGTTCCCATATTCTTTGTGTAATTGCATATTTGCTATCATAGGATTAATTATCAAAAACAGCTTCCTGGATTCCCCCCCTTCTCCTTTTCCAGGAAAACAAAGCCTGACACTTGTGACTGACCACTCTGGCCTCAAGTCTTTCCTTCCTTCATCAGGAACAGCCCTCGCACAGACATCTGAACAGTCTCTTTCCCTTGACTGAGCTCTCGATGGCGACTGAAGGTCAGCCCCAGCTTCCTTGGTGCCAGCTGGGCATTGGAAAGGGAGTGAGCCAGAAAGCATCGAGCGATAATGAGAGCGACTTCATTGTCTGAGATGACTGCGTTCTTGGACCGCATAAGGAACAATTAGGACCCAAAGGTTGATGAGCCATCTCCTGTCTACAATGATTCTCTTTACTGATACAATGGGAACACTGAATTTGCCGTCTTTGTGGCTACACTGGAAGATCATTTGTGTTACAGAAACTCAGGGAGGGAGCAACAGTTTGGGAGGGGTTATAGTTTATTAAAGGTGCACTATGTGCTAGGCACTAGAAATACACACACACACACACACACACACAAAGAAAATAGTACTTGTCCATAAGAACCTTCCATTCTACTGGAGGGTGGAGGTAGAGTATAACATATACAAACAAGTAGAAAAATAAAAGGTAATAGGAAAGCAATTACAAGAGAGACAGATGCAGAGGGAGAGGGAAGAGGAGAGAAAGAGGGATGCAAAGAGAGGGAAGAGAAGGCTGGAGAGGGGAGAAGAGAGAGAGGGAGAGAGAGCGTGGGGGGAGGGGAGAGGAGAGGAGACCAAGGAGGGAGGTGTCAGGCAAGACATGATTTAGGAAACGGTACCTGCCTGAGCTGTTCTTGGAAGGAAAAAGAGGGATTCTATGAGGGTGAGGTGAAGAGGGAGACCATACCAGACAGGAGACAACCTGTGCAAAGACATGGAGGTGAGAGATTGAGTGTTGAATGAGGTGAATAGCAAACAGACCAGTTTGGATGGACTATAGAGAACATGAAAGGGTAGGTGGTATCCAGATTGTGGAAGGCTTTGAATGCCAGTCTGAGGACTCTGTATATTGTCCCTGAGGCAAGAGGGAACCATGAAA
This sequence comes from Phascolarctos cinereus, assembly GCF_003287225.1. Taxonomy (NCBI): domain Eukaryota; kingdom Metazoa; phylum Chordata; class Mammalia; order Diprotodontia; family Phascolarctidae; genus Phascolarctos; species Phascolarctos cinereus. The sequence continues at coordinate 13,372,839 of NW_027555514.1, forward strand.
GATTTGTTTTTTCTTTTTTTTTTATTAAGCAATTCATTTTTGTTTTTCAACATTCACTTCCATCATACTTTGAATTCCAAAATTTCTCCCACTCTCTCCCCTCCACCCACCCCAAGACAGTGTGTGATTTGATATAGGCTTTACATATACATTCATATTGAACCTATTAGTCATGTTGTAAAGAAAAATTAGAACCAATGGAAGAAACCAGGAGAAAGAAAGAACAAAAAAAGGAGTAAATAGTGTGCTTCATGTGCATTCAGACTCCACAGTTCTTTTTCTGGATGTGGATGGCATTTTCCATCATGAGTCTTTTGGAGTTGTCTCAGATCCTTACATCTCTAAGAAGAGTGAAGTCCATCAAAGTTAGTCATCACACAATGTGGCTGTTACTGTGTGCAATGTTCTCCTGGTACTGCTCACTTTACTCAGCATCAGTTCATATAAGTCTTTTCAGGTTTTTCTGAAGTTCACCTGCTCATCACTTCTTATAGCACAATAGTATTCCATTACATTCATATACCACAACTTCTTCAGCCATTCCCCAACTGATGGGCATCCTCTCAATGTCCAATTCTTTGCTACCACAAAAAGAGCTGCTATAAATATCTTTGTACATGTGTCTTATTTCCATTTATATGATCTCTTTGGGATGTAGCCCTAGAAGTGGTATTGCTGAGTCAAAGGTTATGCACATTTTTATAGCCCTTTAGGCATAGTTCCAAATTGCTCTGCAAAATGGTTGGATCATTTCACGACTCCACCAACAATGCACTAGTGTTCTAATTGTCCCACATCTCCTCCAACATTTATCAGTTTCCTGTTTTGTCATGTTGGCCAGTCTAATAGGTGTGTGATGTGGTACCTCAGAGTTGTTTTGATTTGCATTTCTCTAATCACTAGTGATTTAGAGCATTTTTTCATATGGCTATAGATAGCTTTACTTTCTTCATCTGAAAACTGCCTGTTCATATCCTTTGACCATTTATCAATTGGGGAATGACTTGTATTCTTAAACATTTGACTCAGTTCTTTATATATTTTAGAAATGAGGCCTTTATCAGAGACACTGGTTGCAAATATTCTTTCCCAGTTTTCCGCTTCCGTCCTAATCTTGGTTACATTGGCTTTGTTTGTGCAAAAACCATGAAAGATTTTTAAACACATGAGTGACATGGCCATTTCTATTGGTTTTCCTTTCTGTAATGCCAGTTTACCCGTTGCTCTGAGCTCTGTTTTGAGCCCCTAGTTTTCCCCTCTCCTCCTCTTCTGTCCTCTCTTCCTCTCCCCTCTCCTCTTCCCTTCCCATCCCTCCCTTTCCCCCTCTCTTCCCCTTCCCTCCCCTCCTCTCCTCTTTCTTCCCCTCTCCTTCCCTTTTTTCCTTCCCTCCCCTCCTCTCCTTTTCACCCCCCTCTTCCCCCCACATTCACTCAACTCTGTCATCTTTATGTAGTTCCTAGCTTAAGCCTCTCAATGGAACTGCAGCTACCTCTTCTTCCTCTCCACCTGGATGTACCACAGGCATCACAAATTCAACATGTGCCAGACAAGGTTCATCATGTCTCCCAAGCCCACCCTTCTTCCTCACGTCCCTATCTCTGTGGAGAGCGTTGCTGTTCTTCTTCACCCAAGTTCATGACCTCAGAGTCACTGCCTTGACTCTCATATTTTTGGTGATTTAGTACAAACAATTCACCATGAATTTTTCCCAGTCACTCCCACCACATAGCCGCCACCTTCAGGCTCTCCTCACTGACAGGGCCAGTGAAGCTCTAGCTGCTACAAGGCGTTGTGTACTATCTGGTCATTGGCAATAATGTACCCAAGGATGTTTGTTAGGTGGGATTTTTGCAGCCCCAAGTGCCAACCTTCCTCCAAGGAATATACAGAAGAGTTGACGTTGCTTGCTAGATGTGGGGACACACATCTATAGCTACGTTGGTGAGCTGAGGGCTTCTTCTTTTTGACATTGGAATCTTTGTGAAAGTTTCTTCCTTGCACCCCCAGCCCGGGTTGGCATGCACGTGTAGAAGTCAATGGGGTAAGCTGTGATTCCGTAAAGCAAAGACGCTGCACTTCCTTAATAAGCAAGTGCCAAGATGCCCTGATCAAGCTAGGGAGATGCCAGGAAAATTCCCAGAGCTGTTCTGGATGGCCTTAACTCACAGGCAAATTGAATTTACGGGAAGCAGAGCTGCGCAAAGTTGTCAGCCTCAGTCTCGCTTCCAGAATCATTGTGATCCAGCAGCAGGACAAAAGCCAAGAGGACTGGGGAAGGCCCAGGGTGCGGCGGATGACCTTGGCATCTTCGATGTCTGACCGCAGTGGCCGCTTCAGCTGCCTTCATGGCCGTTGGAACAGACTGTTCTTATCTGCCCATCACGCTTGGGAAAGCTTTCCATGCTTGGGGGAGACATCCCGCCAACTCCCCGAGGGGTTTGAGACCCGTTGCCTGCCCTCACCCTGGGTTAGCCTGTCTGCTGAGATGCTTTTCCTGGGATGTGGCTGCGGAGGGTCAGCTACATAGCCAAGGCAGATCAATGGCCCTGAAAAGGGCTCAGCAAGCCCTCCCACCAGAGCTGCTGGTCCTCCTTGAACACCCCAATACACTCCACATACTTCCTAGCTCTGCTAGCATGAGTCAGTTAACTTCTCTTGGCCTCAATTTTGTCATCCAAAAACTGAGGAAATAGCCTGCTTTTACTATACATTTGCTAATCTAGTTAAATTGCATTTAAAATCATAAACAGAGTGAAAGTCATTGAATGAAATACCACAAAAGGCATGCCTAGTAAGCTGTGAGCATGAACCACAAAAAAAGGAATGATTCTCCTATAGAAGACCAAGGCTTTGTAACATATGATAATAATTCACATTTCCAGTGCACCCCAGTGGCTCACAAAGCTCCTTCCTGGGAGTGCCAGTAGTATTATTCCCAACTGAGAGGTAATTGAAGCTGAGATGAAGAGACCTGCCTAGGTTCTATAGGTCACAAGTGTTGGTCAGAAACAGGATTTGAACCTTCATTCTCCAGCTGGTGTTTTCCTACAAAACTGTGACATAGCTCAGAGTTCTACCAATGGAACAAGGCTCTTCCCAGATTCTCTGAGTGATGCCTCTCATCCCATAAAATAAAAAGCCCACTTCTGGGGCCAATCCCTCTTGCCTTTCAGGAGGGCGGGACGCATCCTCTCCTCTGGAGAGAACTGGGAAGTTTGCAGGAAATGCAGAGTTCTTGTCCTCCTCCAATAGGTACCTCCTGGAAAGGCCTTGTAAAGTACCTTCCTGGAGCATGTCAAAGCTTCCCTCCAGCCTCAGCCACTTCTTCAGTCTGGAAAGCGAGGAAGGCATTGGGAAAAGAGATGCAAGCTTTGCTGTGATTTTTTTGCAGCATGACCTGTTTCTGTTTTATAGTGGCAGCCGCATTAAATCTTTTCTCTGCATCTTATTAACTTTTGTTAATAAGTTTCAGTGGTTTCAGCTGACCCTTCATGAACCAATTTGGGGTTTTCTTGGCAAAGATACTGGAGTAGTTTGCCATTTCCTTCTCCAGCTCATTTTACAGATGAGGAAATTGAGGCAAACAGGGTAAGTGACTGACCCAGGCTCAAACAGCTAGTACGTGTCTGGGCCTGGATTTAAACTCGGGAAGTGGAGTCTTCCTGACTCCAGGCCTAGTGTTCTAGCTACTGTGGCTAAAACATTTACTTGTGCCATCTTATTAACTAATAATTATAATAATAGTTCACATTCCATAGCATTGTAAAGTTTACAAAGCAAGTCATAGAACACGAAAGCCTCTGAGGAATCATAAGTGAGAATGTCAGTGGGCAATGGATGGGGTGCCTACAAAGTGAGCTGGCTCCAGACTAGTCATCTAGCTTCTTGGGAAGGAATGCTCCTATGGGTACATTCTCAGTGCTCCTTAGCCTGCTCCCCTCTCCACAGGGGATCTGGACGAGGGCATCTGCCAGGCAAAGAACAATAAGCCTGGAAATCTTTGTTCTGAAGTGAAGGAATAGGGAAAGGGCTCCTTTCAACCTTTTGCAGGCAGTGGGGATTTGGACACATTTCTAAGCACCGCTTCCCTGTGGACAGTTACAGCGGAGACTGTATGTTTGAAATGAACACTAATGTTCTTTGCTGTTAACAAAGTTATGAGCTACCTGGAGACCTCTAGTGAGTGTATCTATTTGCCTGGAAATTTGGCAGGAAGAAAAAGAAACACAGAAAAACAGGCTGGTAGAAAGGGAAGAGGGCTGACTTCAAATCCTGACTTTGCTAGCTTAGTGGCCCTGGGAGAGTAACTTTCCCTCTCTGGGTCAGTTTCCTCATCCTTGAAATGAGGGAGTTGGATGAGTTTGACCTCAAAGGTTCCTTACAATTCTAAACCTATCCTCTTAATTTGAACTGGTAGGATTTTACAATTAGAAGGGACCTCTTAGTTTATCTAGTCCCTTCCTGTCCCCATTTTACAGATAGGGAAACTGAGAGAAAGTGACTTGCCCAAGGGATCCAGACTTGAACCCTAGTCCTCTGACTCCAAGTTTAGTGGACGTCCAGGCCCCCAAGTCTGCTTCATCTCCCCCTCCTTTTCATCATCGGGCTCCTAGATACAGTCTTTGTACCGCAGAGTCTGCTCCGCAGAGATAGTGGCTTTAAATCCTTAATCTTCCTCGATGAGTGACCTTGGGCAAATAACCTTCCAGGGCCTCAGTTTCCTCACCAGCAAAATGAGGGAGTTGGGCGAGTTGGTCTCTGAAGCCTCTTTCAGCCCCATGTTCCCGGGATCCTTCATTCTTCCGGAAATTCCCATCTCCCTCCGAGTCTGAGAGGTCAGGCGATGTGAGGGCAGAGTCTGGGCACTGTGGGGAGAGGGTTGGTGGGGAACAATTTGACCAAAGCTGGTCCCAGGGCTGGGGGAGAGGAGGTGGAGTGAGAGGAGGGAGAGGAGCCAGAGGACCGCCCCCTCCCCCCAGCCCTGGGCTCCTTCCTCTCTTTTCCTGCCCTCCTTTGCCCAGCTCCCCAGCTGCAGCCAATGGGAGGCTGTGTCCGCACCACCTCCTGCGGGAGAGCGAGCATTGCCCCTCCCTTTGCCTGGTCCCCAGGGAAACGGGACGCGGTCCCTGCAGCCTCTGGGCTGTTGCCCAGAGCTCAGGGCCCTGTAGCCAGGACGGCTTTGCCTCCTTCTTCTCTTCCTCCTTCTCCTTTACTATCCCCACTCCGTGGGTGGGGCCCCGCCCGTGTCAGCGCCTTGGCCCCAAGTGGCCGCGGGTTCAAGGGCAGCCAGACTGGGGTAGGCAGGCGATAGGGCGTGAGCGAGGGACTGGGGAGCCGGAGCCCCCCGTCCGCCGAAGCTGCCGCCTCTGGGCTAGTGCTCCAGCCTAGCCCAGCTCAGCGCAGCCAATCGGGCAGTCAGCGCCCACGGGCAGAGCGGAGCTAGGGTGCGAAGACCCGACTGGCTTGGCCGCCCTTGCGCTAGGCACATCTCCGCGGCTGTAGATGATGGAGTTGGAGCTGCGGTTGGAGGACGAGTGGAAGAAAGAAGAGGCGGAGGAGGAGGAAGAGGAAGAGGCAGCAGCCAAGAGGGTTCTCCGCTTCTCCCGAGACCCGCGGGTCAGCTTCCTGGGACGCCGCCTCGGGCAGATTCTCAGGGTCCGGGCGGAGACGTGGACACAGTACCTCGAGGACGAGGAGAATCGGCAAACGCTGGAGGAGTTTTGGGGTCGCCGGGGCCCCGCTCTCCTTCTGTTCCGCTGCTCTCCCGCTGGACGCCTCACTTCTGGTTCTCAGGTAGGGGCGCCGGCCGTGAATCCGCGCGGCCTTGTGGCGGTCTGCAGCCGCGCTGAGCCCAGGTGGCCGCGCGAGGGTGTGATTGGGTGGAAAGGCCCCAGCTGCAAGGGCAGCCCTGCCCCCTCCCAAGAAGGTGGGGGCGGGCGGGGAAGAGAGGAGGAAACTCGGGTGTAAAGTCTGTGGTTCTCTGCCACGTTCCCGTGGAGCCCGTGGCCGCTGCACTTTGCTTATTTCCAGGTGGGCCCCGAATGCTAGGTAGGACTGAAGAGCTGAGGGTGTTTGCCATCCCTGGTTGGGAGCCCCTCCTTGACTTCCCAGAGCAGACACTGGGAGGCTGGAAAGGACTTCGGAGTGAGTCTTACTCCAACTCCCCTTCTTTTGAAGACGAGAAAACGGGGAGCCAGGCAGGGTAAGGAACTTGCTCGACCAAGGTCACACACGCAAAAAGCATCAGGGAGGATTTGAACCCAGGTCCTCTGACTTTAGAGCCAGTCTTCTTTCTACTGTATCAAGCTGCCTCCGTGATTTGTCTGTGTTTCACAGCTCATAGCAATGCTTTCCTAAGTTATTTGCAGATTTCAAAGAAACCAAAAGAAGAGAAGCTCAGAAGTTTGTCTCGATCTCTCTCCCTTTTTCCTCCCTTTCCCCTCCTATATGCTCTGCCAATACGAACTCTCCCCAGAATCCTTGTTTAGGGCTTGACCAGAGAGGCCTGGCCAGGCTGATGCCTTTTCTCCCTAGGTGGTAAATGAGCTGTATCCTCTACCCCAAAGACTTTACCCACCTACTTCCTGACCCCATAACTTCCCCCAGAGAGACACTGATCAAAAGAAACCTCTTATCTGTTGTTGACAGGCTAATTTTGTTGTGTTTTTTTTTCACAATTAGAATAATTGTCTACTGAGGGTTGTGAACCCAAGAAAGCACAGACAGGGTTTCTCTAGGGTTTCAGGTTTACTAAATGACACACATACTAAGAAGGTGGCACAATACCTCCACCTGGGCCGGTGGCCATGGGGATTACAATAGGTTTGGAGATAGGATGCCAGGGAGGAAAAGCATCATTTGACTGGTCAGGATCTTCTTTCAGATCTGTAGTCGAAGTGGAGGTGGGGGGAAAGGAGGAGAAAGAGAGAGGAGACAGCTATTCAGATTGTGATTCTTTTCTCTTCTAGAATGCTAAAGTTTGCCCTCCCATCAAAATATAACTTAAAATAACAAGCTAGTGGACAGAGGAAAATGTTTGATTAGGAGTCTCTCCCCTACCTACTCTCTCTCGCTTTCTCTCTTCCTCATTGTATTCACATGGCCTTGAGAGCTCAGCACCTAGAACATGTTGTCTGAGGGCGGGAGCCCTCACTTGCTACAGTCCCCTCTCACTTCTAGAGTCTTTCTTGTTCAACGGAAACTGCTCTCATTTCAGGCTTAGGCCAGGTCTCTCAATGGCCTTTTCGAAGGTCTTTTTCTGAGCACTGGACCTTGCTGTTAGCCCTCCTCTCTGGCTTTCTGTGACAGTCTTCTCTCCCATCTAACTGATCCTTCTTATCTCCTTTGCAGAATTGTGGGTTCAAGCCTTGTCTCCTCTGTGTGGGTAGACTCCAGGGCTCTGCCCAGAATTCTCTTTTCTCTCAGTAATCCAGCTGGATATCTCATAGACCTTTTCACATTCCACATGTCCGAAACAGAGTGTTAGATTTCCCCCCCAAAACCTTCCCTGTTTTTGGAATTGCCATGAAAAGTAGAACTGCTACCTTCTGGGTATTGTGCTGGCAACCCCAAGATCGTCTTGGATTTCTTCCCCTCACCATTTGTATCTATAGTAACTCTTGCACTCTCTCCACTCCCACAGTGACCACCCTGTCCCAGACTCTCCTAACCTCTTGCCTGACTATTGCCAGACCCTCACATTGGTGGCCCTGCCTTCAGTCTCTCCCCTCTCCATCTGCCAAATTGCTTATTTCAAAAGCAGAGTCTGAATGTCACTCCCCTGCTCATGAGGCTTCAATGACTTCCTTTTACCCCTAGGATAAAATAGAAACTTCTGTGACATGCAAAGCCCTTCCAAGCTGGTTTGAATCTGTCTCTGGCCTGATTTCACATTACTCTGTCTTGTGCACTGGACGGTCTGGTCCAGCTTGCTATACCCACTATATGTTATGCTCTCTGCTGCCCCAGTGCCTTTTCATGAGATGCTTTTGGCCTGGGATGCTTTCCTTTCTTCCCTCTCTACCTCTAGTTCCATTTAAGGCTGAATTCAAATGCTGCCTTTTTAGGGGGGAGGCATGGAACAAAATCAGAGGCCCTGGGTTCAAATCTTTCCTTGGACACTTGCTTACCTCTGTGATGTTGGGCAAGTCACTCCCCTCTTCTGTCTGGGTTGGGCTGGATATCTAAGGGCCCTTCTAACTCTGGTTCTATTGGAGGCCCTCCCTTATTCTCCCAACTATGGGTGCTTCCTTCCCAAACCAAGATGTGGCTTTATTTGTATTTTATGTTTATTTGAGCATGCAATTGTTTCCTTCCAGTGGAATGGCAGCTCCTTGAGGGCATGGACTATTTTCATTTTTGCTCTTGTATCCCCAGGGTGTGACTGAAGAGTTGACCATAGGATCAGGAAGACCTGGGTTTAAATCTTGCCTCTTTCATTTACTAGCTCTGTGACCCTGAGCAAGTCACTTGGTCCTCTAAGTGCTGTAAGCTTCTGAGAAGTAGCAGAGAAGGTACTGATTTGCACTAGTGGAGGAAGTTTCTTTGCTGGGAGTTTCCTAACCCTATGAAATCACAGGGCCAGTCCAAAAAGTATGTGTTTAATTTAACAATCAATAAACACTTGGAAAGTTCAAGGTAACAGTGGTTTCGTCTGATCTGTAAAGCAAAATGGCAGAGCTGACATTTTGGTTACCCACATTTTAGTGCCTCTATATTGAGGAATCTGCTTCCTTTCATCATGCCAAGCCTGCTGCTAGGTGCCAGGCACAATCTCTAGCATTTGCAGAATGCTTTTATGTTTGCACAGTATTTCGCAAACATGATTTCATTTGCTCCTCAGAACAATTCTGGGAGATAAGTGCTATTATTTGTCCCATTTTACAGATAGGGAAACCAAGGCAGACAGAAGTTAAGTGATTTGCCCAGGGTTGAACAGCTAGCAAGCATCTGAGGCTGGATTTGAACCCAGTTCTTACTGACTCCAGGGCCTGGGACTCAATCCACTGTGACACCAGTTGCCTCTACAGAGACAAAAACAGATCCAGCCCCCCAGCGAGAGTTTACGTTCTACTGGAATTCCAATAGTTAATTGACCATTGCAAAAAACTCTTACAGAAACTTCTAGTGAAAAGTCCTTAAGGTTTGCAGATGAGTGTTTTATCAGGAAGATTGGGCTTTAAGGGCCCTACCCCCGATGAATTTTTTTTTCTTAACATGGAAATTAACCTGCAGGTTACAGGGATTTTCCTCCTTCCAGAATTCCCCATGCCAGTGAGGTTCCAGGTCTTGTGCCAGACCCTGTGCCCCTAAAGCAGAAATTAGATCACGACCCTTGGAACTGACTGTCTGTTCTGTTTTAGGTCCCACAAGATGCAAAACACAAGCTTGTTTATGTTGCAAAGATGATTGAAGCAAGCATTGGAGCAGATAATTACCAGAACTCCTCAGTGTTTGGACAGCTCCCCAGCACATCTCTTGAACTTGTGAAGGCTTTCATGGATGAGGTACTCGCTGTAACTTCACCTAAGATCTATGCCTTTCAGCAGTTGTTATGCCTCACAGATTCTGAATTACTGTAAAGACAAAAATGCAATGGCTCAAACTCAAAGAAAAGACAGCGTAGAGAAGTCGGTGTTTGCTTGAGCCTAGCGGATGAAAAGTTAGAATGACTAGGCTGTTTTCCATAGTGAGTAATAGCATTGTCTTTGATCTAATTGCTCATCAGATCCTAAAGTATAATAAATGCAGGTTCATAGAATGTGGAGTGGTGCTGAACTGTGCCTTGGCAACCCCCTGGTCTGACTCTTCTTTTACAGACCTGGTGCATGGCACTGACATTAGGAAGTTGGATAAAATATCTGTACTTTCCTTGCTGGGGGGGGTGTGCGTTGCACAGATTTTGAACTTTACATTTATGAGGATGAATGTGCCCTTTAGTACAGGGAGATGGCCTTCTGGAGGCCAGCGCAGGTGTCTCCCTGGTGAGGAAATGCTACTCTTGTTATATGTTGTAATGGTGGGTGCAGAGATATAGCTAATAATTTTTGTGCCTGGGATGGGTATAGGCTCATCTCATATCAGGATGGTGGGGGGGGGGGGAATGTGCCTTTGGTGACAAGGAAGCAGATCTATGGATGGAGCTGTCTGAAGTAGTCTGTCATAGGTTAAAGCTTCAGTTGCCCCACCCTAGTTTTAGCTCTGGTTGGTGGGAGTGAAGAAGAAGGTCACAGAAATAGTTATGCTCAAATGCATCCCCTTTTCAAATGGTTCTAAGAGACTCTTTGGGCTTCAGAATGCTTCCCATCCAAATTCTTCATTCTTCAGATGAGAAAATGGGGAACTGGGAAGCTTTAGTGGTTTGGCCAAATTTATCATTAACTAGAGTCAAAGCTGGAACTAATAGCCAGAGTTGCCTGACTCCTAGGACTGTTCTCATTCTATCATCTCACTTTTCCTATGCCTAACCCTGAGGAATGCTATTGAAGTGACCCAGGGGCAGAGAGTAGTAGGGGCCAAACTTTTCATGGTAGAGTAAAAGAATGTTTGATTTGGAGGCCTAGACCTGCCAGATGTGACCTCAGGCAAGGCCCAGCACCTCCTTAGATTTTGGTCTCCTCAACTGTAAAATGAGGGGATTAGATTACATGACTCTGACTCCAGAGCCATGATCCACTAAGATCCTATGACTAGATGCCAACATCTCTTCAAGCTATAAAGTCTCTGCACAGACTATTAGAAAGTCAGAGGCAGGGGAGGAGATAATGCTTCTCTCCTTCCTTCTTTTCTCCCCTCCTTCACTTTCCCCCTTCCTCTCCCTTTTCTCCTCATCTTCCTCTTTTCTTTCTCTAGTACAGACATTACTTTAAAACAAGCACTCCAAAAGCACCATTCAAAGCAGGTGCAATCACAAAGGAGCAAAGCTGGTCTTTGGAAATGTCTCTTTGACACCCTCCCATCTAGAGCCTCAGAGGTCTTGAAACTCAGCATTGTGAGAAACCTCAGGGGCCATTCAGACCCTAACCAGGGATTTCTTCTTAAAAAGAAAGAAAATGTTGTTTTATATCACTTTAATTTTTTTTTATATTTTCAACTTAAAAAATACCAGCTAAAATAAGCAGCTCCATATACATCATAGAGCAGAAAAAAAGAGGGTTGCATATCTCTGTTATGTACAGCTGGCTTTTCTTTTTAGTACATCATAAGTTCACACTAAATTTCAAAGCTGTCTGCTTCTCAGTGTTTCTGTCTGACTTCTGTTTTCTTCTATGCATTCTTTTTAAAAGATGCTTCAGTGAGTCTCTTTTGGGGGAAAAAAAAACAAAGCCACCTTATTCCCTCTTCCCTTGCCATTCCCAACCTCACTGAGAGAGGAAAAACTAAAAGCCAAAACCTTTGTAACAAATAGGCATAGCCAAGTAAAACTAATGTTTACATTGCCTCCGAAATTGTCTGTCTCCTGAACCCTGAGCTCATCATTTCTCTGTCAGGAGGTGGGGAATATGGTTGATAACTACATTGATCCAAGTTCTCCAGTCTTTCACAGCTGTTTTTCTTTAGAGTGTTGTTTTATTAATGATTCTGGTTCTGGTCACTGCATTCTGTATCAAATCATAGGGGGCTTTCAGGTTTCTCTGAAATGATCCATTTCATTTGTCTTTTTATTCAATCACATTGCATTGTGTTCATGTGCTATAATTTATTTAGCTTGTCTCCAACAGATAGGTGCCCCCTTAGTTTCCAGTTCTTTGCTACTATGAACAGAACTGCTCTAAATATTTTTTGTATCTATAGGCTTTTTCTCTTTCTTTGATCTCGAATCTTTGGGGTCAAAGGTATACCTGATTTAGTTGCCTTTAGGAGGCATAGCTCCAAATTGCTTTCCAGAATGGTTGGTCCAATTCACCATTTCACCAGCAGTGAAATTCACCACAGTGCCTCTGAAATTTGTCCTGTCTTGTCACCTTTGCCAATCTGATAACTGGGAGATAGAACCCCAGAGCTGCTTTAATTTGCATGTTTCTTATTAATAGTAATTTGGAACTTTTTTTATATTTGTGAATAGATTGTAATTTTTTTCCTTTGAAAGCTGTATGTTAGTATTCCTTGGCCATCCATCTTTTGGCTAGTGACTCTTGTTCTTATAAATTGGAATCTGTTCCTTATATGTCTTGTAAAGGATTTGCCTTTGTTTGCTTATTATAGCCATAGCTGCAGCTCAGAATTTGAGGTTGAGATGACATTTGGGTCACTGTGTCAAGCTAGTCATGCGGGAAGAGGGCAGGATGACACATGCATTGCTCTAGGGTTGCACTGACATCTCTGAAATGTGCAGGTTCCCAAAAGGAGACCTTCCCTCCTCCCTGCAGCCTATTGGTCAGATTAGTCTGGTAGATTGTCAAGAGAATCCACACCAGAATTGCACAGGTTGAAATGAATTGACTTGTAGAAGGGTTATATTTCTTTTACTTGGCTTCAGAGTACTGCTTGGTATAATGGGCAAATCTAGGTTTGGGGCTAGGCATGGTGAAGCTTCCTCGCCATGAGAGCTGGCTTCATGGGGCATGGGCTGCCTTGGGAGACAAGCAGTTGAGGCTATGCTCAAGCAAAGGTTGGATGAATCCAATGGTGCAGGGAGAATTCCTGCCCAGGTACTGGGAGGTCCAACAAGATGACTCCAAGCTCCCTCCTAGCTCTGACATTCTGAGGTTGTAGGTGCGAAAGTACCTTGGAGAGACACGACCACCAAGGTGACCCTTTTGGCATCTTCCTTGTTTATGAGCGGTGCTTTGGGCACGGATGTTCCGAGCTGTGCTGGTGCAGAGAAGGGGCTGTGAGCTTCTCAAGGACAGCACCTCTGCCAATTTGGTGTTTCTTTGTGTACAGCTCCTGATGCAGCCCTGAGCACAGGCTGGGAGTCACCCTCTGGGGATGTTGTGGAGGCTTTAACGCGGAGTTTCTAAGGATCATGACTACGATGCTTCCATTGTGTCCCATGCAGCCCCAGATTATGTGGCAGATTCTACCGGAGGCTGGGCCATAACTAGTCATTTTGCTACCAGTATCAAGATTTATAGAACTTGCCATAGTAACCCCTATGATCAGCCTTTTTAACCTTTAAATAATATTTTAATGACCAACTTTTAAAAGATAAGTTGAGGTGGGGGAGACCTGGCCACAAGATTCTGTCTGTGGGAGCAGTGATCCTGGAAATGGGCTCAGGCTGGAAGAGATCCTGGGATGAAGAGATTGCAGTTGCTGTCTCTGTATCCTCAGCATCTGGTATGGTGTCTGCCACGTGGTGGGTCCATAACAAAGGTTTGTTGATTGACAAGTTTTGGTGAACAGAGAGGGACAGAGTGGGCTGTAGAAGAGCTCACCTGAGCCGTGGACATCAGGGGAAGAAGTTCACCTCCTAGCTGCTTCTTCTCTTAAGTAATTATTCTTGCCATCTAGTTGGAGAGGGAGTGAAGCCTAGGGGTTAGAGTTAATTTTAAAGTCAGGAAGGCCTTGAGGAGGGCTCCAGTCCTTCCCTCTGACCCATCCTGGTTGGGTGACCCTGGGCAGCTCACTTTTCACCTCTCTGCCCCAGAGGCTCTCTAGGGCTAGAAGCTCAGTTCTGAACTGATAGAGGGAATTTCTCACTGAGAGCCCCCTATGCAGATGAAGTCACAGGCCTGGTCAAAACAAAACAAAAAAGAACCTAGGTGCTCAACTCAGCTGTATCTATGCTAATGCAGGGTAAATACTGCAAGTACACACTAAATTTTGATGCCCTGGTGCAAAGTCCTCGTTGCCTGCCTGTATCCCATGCAGTGTGTGGGAGCCAGCTTGAACTGTCTTGTTACTGTTTCATTGTGAGCATTTACACCTGTAAATAGACAAATGCTGTAAATCAGGGCTTGGCTTCTAGTGTTTTTTAATTGTCTAGGCTTAAGAAAGTGATAAAGAACTTCAGTGGTCTAGAACTTAGCCAGTAGGACAACAAATCTTTGGTCTTTAAGAAGACAGAGCTTGGTCCCAAAGTGCCGGAGCAAAGGCTACTGTGCTTGCCTGTGACCAGAAGAATAGAGGAAATGGAGACCAAAAGGCTCATAGAACTGGAACTTCTTGAGAGCTTGGTGAGTCATCTTGGGATTGTAGATTTGGGACTGGAAGGCAGCTCAGAGGCTACTCCCTTATTTGATAGTTGAGGAAGATAAGAGCGAAGGAAGGGAAGGACATTGCCCAACATCTCACAGGTGGTAAGGGTTCAAGAGACCCTTCATTCCTCGGTTGAAGAAACTGAGGACCAGAGAGGCTGAGTGATCTGCCCTGAGGCAATGGGAAGTACGTGAGGGCCAAGATGGCAAATTGGATCTGGTTACTGTGAGTACAGCTTTTGTCCTGGGCTGCTGACGCTTCTTCCAAATGGTGCGAAAAAGCCGTATTTTGTGATAATGAGATAACACCCCAACTACACACACACACACACACACACACACAATGTGCATGTGTGTTTTTGACCAAAAAACAAAATAGAACTTCTTTGGTTCTGGGTCTCCTTTTTGATCTCTTGTCTATATCCTCGTCCAATTTTGTCACTAAAGACATTGCTTATAGCCCTTTGCCTAGACCCCTTGTCACATTCCACCTTGTGTTATATTTAATACATTTGTGCATGCATTCACCCATCTGCAACCCCAGTAGATTGTAAGCTCAGTCACGTTTTACATCCTCCTATCCCTCAGCACCTTGCATCTAATTGGCTTAGTTAATGTTTGTTGAATGAAGATTGCTGAGTAATACACTTTAATCTTTTGGGGATTGAGGATTTCACAGGTGTGTACTCTTTCCATTGATGCAGATAGCTACCCCTCTGAGACTGAATCACCGGTCTCTGAGTTTCTTTGGCCATTAGAAAGAATCATGATCCAGGAGGGCCAATCTGCTGCTGATGAGCCTCTTCAATCTCAGCTAGGCTGGTCTTCAGAATGGTGTAACTAGAGGCCTTTCTTTCCTGGCACCATACTCCAAACCTTTCCTTCTTGAGGCCTGACCCAACATTATCCTCTAATGGCCTTTGAGAATGCAGGGTCAACTTGATGGCCCTCTGAGGCATCAGAGGAGGGCTTTAGTGGAGGGAAAAACAATAGACCATTCATAGGATAATGACAACAATAAAGCCCATTCTTCAGAAGGCCAAGCAGTAAGTATCATTATTTCTGTTTTCTGTTGAAGAAACTGAGGGTCAGGTTGGTTCAGGGACTCATCCACAGAAAGGATGAAAGTAGGGATTCCCAGTTATCGTTTTTTGTTTTTAAATAGTATTTTATTTTTTCCCAATTATATGTAAAGACAATTTTAACATTCATTTTTACAAAAATTTGAGTTCTAAATTTTTCTCCCTTCCTCTTTTTCCTCCAGTCTTCCTAAAACAGTAAGCAATTTGATATAGACTATATGTGTGCAATCATATAAAACATATTTCCAAGTAAGTCATATTTGTGAAAAAAGAAACAGATTAAAAGGAAAAAAAAATAAAGAAGGTGAAAATAGTACACTTCGATCTGCATTCATGGTCTATCAATTCTTTCTGTGGATGTGTATAGCATTTTCTATCATGAGTCCTTTGGAACTGTCTTGGATTGTTACATTGCTGAGAAGAGCTAAGTCATCCATTGTTGATCATCACACGATGTTGCCGTTGCTGTGTACAATGATCCCCTGCTTCTGCTCATTTCACTTTGTGTCAGTTCATATAAGTCTTTCCAGGTTTTTCTGAATCTGCATGCTCATTTCTTGTTGTACAGTAGTATTCCATTACATTCCTAAACCACAGCTTATTCAGCCATTCCCCAATTGAGAGGCATCCCTTTAATTTCCAACTCTGCCATCACAAAAAGAGCTGCTATAAGTAGTTTTGTGCATGTAGGTCTTTTTTCCCTTTTCTGTGCTCTCTTTGGTCTACAGACCTAGTAGAAGGATTGCTGGATCAAAGGGAATGCACAGTTTGGTTGCCCTTCGGGCATAGTTCCAAAGCAGAATGGTTGGATCAGCTCACAACTCCACCAACGGTGCATTAGTGTCCAATTTTCCCACATACTCTCCAATATTTATCATTTTCCTTTTCTATCATATTAGCCAATCTCATAGGTGTGAGGTGGTGCAGAGTTATTTTAGTTTGCATTTCTCTAATCAAAAGTAATTTGAAACATTTCTTCATGTGACTATAGATAGCTTTGATTTCTTCACCTGAAAACTGCCTGTTCATATCCTTTGACGATTTATCAATTTGAAGAATGGCTTGCATTCTCATAAGTTTAACTTGGTTATCTATATAGTTGAGAAATGAGGCCTTTGTCAGAGATACTTGCCAGCTTTGCCTTCCTTCTAATCTTGGCTGCATTGGCTTTGTGCAAAACCTTTTTAATTTAATATAATCAAAGTTATCTATCTTACGTTTTGTAATGTTCTCTATCTCTTGTTTGGTATAAATTCTTCCCATCTCCATAAATCTGACACAAACTATTCCTTGCTCTCCTAATTTCTTATGGTATTACCCTTTATGTCTAAATCTTTTATTCATTTTTACCTTATCTTGGTGGACAACATGAGATGTTGGTCTGTACCTAGCTTCTGCCATGTTGTTTTCCAGTTTTCCCGCAGTTTTTGTCAAATAGTGAGTCCTTATCCCCGAGGCTGGGGTCTTTGGGTTTATCAAACACAAGGTTACTATGGTCATTTACTACCATCTCTTGTGTACCTAACCTATTCCACTGATTCATCACTCTTTTTCTTAGCCAGTTCCAGATAGTTTTGATGATTGCCACTTTGTAATATAGTTTGAGATCTGGTACTGCTAGGCCACCTTCCTTTGCATTTTTATTTTCATTAATTCCTTTAATATTCTTGATCTTTTGCTCTTCCGGATGAATTTTGCTATATTTTCTAGCTCTATAAAATAATTTTTGGCAGCTTGATTGGTATGTTGCTGAATAAGTAAATTAGTTTAGATAGAATTGTCATTTTTATTCTATTGGCTCTGCCTGTCCATGAGCAATTGATATTTTCCCAGTTGTTTTAGATTTGACTTTGTGTGAAAAGTGTTTTATAGTTCATGTAGTTTCTGAGTTTGTCTTGGCAGGTAGACTCCCAAGTATTTTATATTGTCTATAGTTATTTTAAATGGAATTTCTCTTTCTATCTTTTGCTGCTGGTCTTTGTTGGTAGTATATAGAAATGCTGATGATTTATGTGGAATTATTTTATGTCCTACAACTTTGCTAAAGTTGTTAATTTTTTTCAAGTAGCTTTTTTAGTTGATTCTCTAAGTATACCATCATATCATCTGCAAAGAGTGATAGTTTTGTTTCCTTATGGCTTCTTGTAATTCCTTTAATTTCTTTTCTTCTTTTGTTGCTAGCACTAACATTTGTAGTACAATATTGAATAACAGTGGTGGCAATGGACATCTTTGCTTCACCTCTGATCTTGTTGGGAAGGCTTCTAGTTTATTCCCATTATAGATAATGCTTGCTGATGGTTTTAGATAGATACTACTTAACATTTTAAGGAAAGCTCTATTTATTCCTATGCTCTCTAGTGTTTTTAATAGGAATGAGTGCTGTATTTTGTCAAAAGCTTTTTTCAGCATCTATTGAGATAATCGTATGATTTCTCTTGGTTTTGTTATTGACATGGTCAGTTCTGCTGATAGTTTTCCTAATATTGAGCCAACCCTGCATTCCTAGTGTAAGTCCCACCTGGTCACAGTGTATGATCCTTGTGATGTATGGCTATAATTTCATTATTGGTATTTTATTTACAATGTTTGCATCAATACTCATTAGGAAAATTGGTCTATAGTTTTCTTTCTCTGCTTCTGCTCTTCCTGGTTTAGGTATCAGCACCATATTTATGTCATAAAAGGAATTTGGTAGGACTCCTTCTTCACCTATTTTTCCAAGCAGTTTATTATTGGAATTAATTGTTCTTTAAATGTTCTGTAGAATTCACATCTGGCCCAAGGTATTTTTTCCTTGGGAATTCATTGATGACTTGTTCAATTTCTTTTTCTAAGTTGGAGTTATTTAAGTATTATGTTTCCTCTTCTGCCAATCTGGGCAATTTATATTTTTGTAAATATTAATTGATTTGGCTTAGATTGTTTGATTTATTGTCATATAATTGGCCAAATATTTACTAATGATTGCTTTAATTTCCTCTTCATTGGTGGGGAATTCACCCTTTTCATTTTTGATGCTGAATATTTTGTTTTCTCCTTTTTTAAAAGTTAAATTAAAACCAATGGTTTATCTATCTTATTGGGGTTTTTTTCCTCTCATAAAACAAGCTCCTAGTTTTATTTATTAGCTCAATAGTTTTCTTAATTTCAGTTTTATTAATCTCACTTTGGGTTTTCAGGATTTCCAATTAGCTTCTCAATTGGGGATTTTAATTTTTTTTCTAGTTTTTATCTTAGTTGCATACCTAATTCATCAATCTGTTCTTTCTCTATTTTACTGATGTGTAAAATTTAGGGAAATAATTTTCCCCCTAGATTCCCAGTTCTGAGTCATATCTGCTGTTCTCATTCCTGGCCCCACCTTACTGCCTCCACAAAGTGTGATGGGTCTGCAGCTGTTTAAGCGTATGAAAAGGACATTTTCGGAAAAGCTCCTTCATTAGAGCAGAGACTCAGGAGATGGATCAGGGTAAACATCCTGCTTGTACACCTGAATCACCACTGTGGGCCCACAGGACTGGAGGGGAGGGAAAGCTCCCCTGCCTGGGAGTGATAAGTGCCTTCCTTGGGAGCCTTTGTGTGCTTGGGTTCTTTCCTGATGCTTCCTCACCTGTGGCCCTCCCCCAGAATATCCCCTAGAACACCCCAAAGATTGAGTGGTGCCGACAGTCTGGACAGAGCGAATCAATCTTGGTAAGTGGTTAAGAAATATTATACTGTAGCTACCATTTACATCTCACTTTAAGATTTATAAATATTATCTCATTTGATCCTCACAACCCCAGGAGGTAGGAGCTGTTGTTATCCCATTTTTACAGATGAAGAAACTGGGGCAGATAGAGCTTAAGTGACTTGCCCAGGGCCACCCAAGCTAGTGAATTACTGAGGCAAGGACTGAGATCACAGAGATCATCCATGTAGCAGCAGGAGCCAACTAATCCTGCTCCCAAGAGCTCCAGAGAAGAACAGTGCGCCCAGACAGGTTACTGTGCCCAGGGGCACACACACTCCTTTCTGGGTCACCTAGCTGCTGCAGCTTGCTGCAGGGAAAGACTTGAGGCAGGAACACCCATTAAGGGGCAGCTGCAATAATCGAGGAGAGAAGCAGAAGAAGACCCAAGCTAAGGTGGCCCTGGGGGAGGGGATGCTGGGAAGGCAGAAGTGGCCGGGTGTGACGATGGACCGGATATGTGAGGGGAGGGAGGCCAAGGAGGCCAGGGATGATGCCACCATGTGAATTGGGGAGATCTGGATTCAAGTCTCACTTGACACTACAGATGACTCCCAAAGACTCTAAAGCTGCGGAAGAGTGGCCTAACTTCGTTGGCAGAGAGAGTTCTGTCACTGGGAATTCCCTATATTTCTGAGTCACAGGTTTGGACCAATATAGTGTTTCCTGAGTAGAATGTAAGCTCCCTGAGGGTAGGGCCTATTTTTCATGTTGTCTTTATGTCTCGAGCTCCTAGTGCAGTACAGCAGGTATTTAATACATGCTTATTCTGTCTTTGTACCCTCCCTCTGTTCCTAACACACTGCCTGTTACATAGATGGTACTTAACAGATGTTTACTTTATTTGTTGTTTTACCCCTAGCACTTGTGAATAAAAAGTTATTAAGCACCTACTATGTGCCAGCCATTGGGCTAAGTACTGACAATAAGAATAATGAAAAAGGCAGTCCCTGCTCTCAAGCAGCTTACACTCTAATGGGGAAGACAGCACACAAATAGTAGCTGAAGAGGCCAATGGGGGCATGATGGAAAAACCCAAAGGAGAGTTGCTAGGTGGCTAATGCAGAGCTGGCCAGCCTGGGTACCCTCCTTCCAAGGAGGCTTGGGGGGCACTCTCTGCTCTAATCTCCATGTTGCGGGGTCCCCAAAATGGAGGGTACCGATGACATGCAAATCCCAAGGCTGATGTGATTTTTCAGGATGATACAGCTCCTCAGGGCATGATGGTGTCCAAAGGAGTTCACCTCAGTGGTGAAGAGCTGGTCTCCTGGCCTAGGTGCCCTTCTTTAATGGGGGTTTTACTATGTCTCTATTTTGTTGTTGTTTTGCTCCTAGTGGCTTAATTGGCACCAGGTGAATTGAGCTCTATGACATTTCTAACCATGTTTCCCCTAGGTTGCTGTTCCCATCCTCTTGAACAAGAAGAACCATGCAGTTTGGCCCTGTTTTGTTTCCCAAGACCTGGGAAGCCATGTGGAAGGCATGAAAAACAAAATGTACATTCTGAGGGGTGTAATGTCAGGAAGAACCCTGCTTCCAATCCCTACCATTGCAGAGAGCATTGAAGGGGAGCTGAGCTGCACAGAGATCATGTATGTACCCACTGCTGCCACAGACTGTGGCCCCATTGTATCTGGATGAGCTGGATCCTGGTCAGAGTAGTCGAAACTTACATGAATTAGATGTTTGTATGTCCTGGGTACATGAATATTTCCTGACTTTTTCTTCAAAGCAGCCTTTTAAAGATAGATAGTGTTTGTTGTAACAGTTCCCAAGGAAGAGGCCAGGGCTTTGTAGTAGAGAGAGGGAGTGCTGGACTTGAGCTAAGAAAGCACTGGGTTCTAATCCCACCTCTGCCACTTCCTAGCTGTGTGACTTTGAGCAAATTACTTGATCTCACTGATCAGTGTGGTGCAGTGTCTGTGTGTATACGTACAGAGCACATATGTGAGTATTTGCAGACGGCATATGTATGTAGATGGATACAGCATAATGTATATGGGGCAAAGTGCTATACTAGAACACATATTGGGCTTGGAAACAGGAAGACCTGGGTTCCAATTCTGCCTCTGTAAGCCCCTGGCAAACTATTGACCCTCTCAGAGTCTCAGGCACCTTCCAACACTCTGAATAGACAGTTTGCAGATTCGTATTGGTGCAGGGGTATCCACATTGTTTCACTTCCCTTTTCTCTCGTAAGCGCTGAAGAGCAGCTCAGTCTTTGGGAGAACAATGCTTTTTGCCATCAAAAAATTTGTAAGAGGCCTGTGGAGATGTTTTTCTGCCACAAAGAAAGAAATGTGAACATAACTTCATGAGAGGCCACAAAGCACACAGGGCTTATCCAAAGACATTTGCTGTTTGAGGAATGTCACACAAAGGGGAGGAGAATGTGGGTACTGGATTTCTGCTTCTGCCCTCTGTTTAGCAGGGGGTAGTCTATATAACCTTTGTCACTTTTGATGTTTGTAGACAAGACTCACATGAAAGGGCCATCCTCCATGCCATTGAATCTGTGGTTATTACATGGTCACATCAAATCCAAAAAGTCCTCCAGAAGGACTCGGGGCAGTCTCTGTTGAAGGGCATTCACTCAGACCCTCAGACAGAACTAGACTTCTGGAAGACAAGACGGGATAACCTTCTGTGCATCTATGATCAAGTAAGCAAAAGTCTAGTGAACTCCTTGCCCATGTCTCTCAAGCTGATGAGTAAGCCCGGCATGAACTGTACTCTCTAAACCCATGATCTCCACTGCTGGGGTGGTGGGTGGATGGTGGGTGGGAGTCTTGTTCGATTTTTATGATTCGGCTGCCATTGCCCCGTTCTGGGTGCTATCTGAGGTATGTACTTTGGTCCGCTGGGGGCGAAGCTGCGATGTCCTGGATGGTTGCTCTCTTGTCAACAGTGCAGATCTGGATTTCTGGTTCTGTGCCATCCTTGTCTACAGTCTTCAAGTGATTTTATGATCTCACCAACGTGGCTACTCCCTCCAGTGTACAGATTGCAACCCCATCTATACAGGCAAATTCTGTATTCCTCTCGTCCTCATCCTTCCATAAGTTCACACAGGGTTCCATCTTGGTTTCTCTTGATAGCACAAGCATTCCCAAGGACCCCCTCACTCCCACCCCTTGCCGTTCTTAGTTATCCCTGCTCTCTGAATCCACCCCATAGCTGCTATAGAAGAGCTGTCCAGGGTCCTGGAGACCTTTCTACCTTAACATCTCATGGATAATGGCTTAGCACTTGGGTAGTTCATCTGTTATTCCAATGTCAGGAACACAGGAATTAATCTGTTGATTAATTCCTCATTTTCTCCATAACCAGCTTACCCCCTTTTCTGGTGATACCTTCCCTTGATGATTCTCCTTATCCTGCTTCTTGCATGTGATATGTACTTTAAAAATGTGGATTGAAAGTAATTTTGTCTTGCTAACTTTTGATGACAGTGATATGATTCTCTTTGAAAGAGTTTTAGCCGCTCTAGGGGAATCACAAGACCAGAAGTTGGGGGTTACTGCTCCAGACAGCTCTCTAGGGAAGCTCAAACAGGTGAAGAGCCAATTAATCTGATCAGCTTGTTGAATTTGGGAAGCAACAACAATAGCTTCTATTTGTATAGCACTTTAACGTTGCCTTCATCAATATGGTCTAGCTTGGTGGGGAGAGTTTTGTCAGAAGATTTGACTTTGTATAATCTTTGTCACTGCAAGACCTGAATCAAATCACTGACCCCTGCTAGTCTTTAAATAGAAACCTCAATTCTTGCCTTACAGAGATAGCCAGAGACTTCCCTCAGCAGAAGGTCAGCTCTTGGAAGGCAGAGGCTGGTTCTTTTTCCCCTTTGTATCCTAGCACCTACTACAGTGCCTCACACATAGTAGGGATCCCCAACACTTATTATAGTGCCTGGTATATGATAGGTACGTAATAAATGTTTGTTGAATTGTTGAAAATGAATGAGATAAGAGGAATTTTTTTTTTAAATTTAAAATTTTTATTTCACAGGGTGCTAATATACTTAATGAAAATCTTTATCTATATAACATGATGAGCTTTTAAAAACTTTATTCCTGTCCATAGAAGTCCTACTTTAGGCTTTCTTTGTGACCTGGAAATGACTCTGGATTCTCAAAAGCTTAACCAGTGAAACACAAACTCTAGTGAGTTACTATACTACTCGTCTCAAGTGCCATTTCTGACATCAAACCTGTCCTGATCCTTCCAACCTTCCCTACAGATTATCTTGTATTTATTTTGTGTACCCAGGCTTCTGCTCCAGCCACCCATAGCTCTCTAGGCCCTGCCTTGCCCCACCTGGGTTCCTGTCTTGCCTTTCTCCCCCAACCCCAGCACATACTGCTTTCCTGCGCCCCTCCCCACAGCTGTTTAGTTGCCCTGGGACAACTCCACCAAAGTATGATTACCATACTTCCACCCCATCATACCCACCCCCTTCCAGTGACTCTAAACCCTGTAAAAGAAATAAAAATTCCAAACTGTTTCATAGAACTTGTGTGACCTCTTTCTGTTTCTGGAGTGATAATGGCAGAGCAGCAGCAGAAGAGACAGATGGTGTTAAGATCTCACAGTTGTTAGTCTATAAATATTAACCTAACAGTTGGTACTTTTAATGTGAGATGTTTGTCCGATGGCCAGTAAGTCATACTACTAGAGGAACTAAGCCATACCCATGTGGATATTTTCTCTGAAGAGAAAGGCATAGGCAAATGGCAGCTGATGGAAGGAATGCTGTCAGATTGAATTTAGAGGCACGAAA
Organism: Phascolarctos cinereus; assembly: GCF_003287225.1. Taxonomy (NCBI): domain Eukaryota; kingdom Metazoa; phylum Chordata; class Mammalia; order Diprotodontia; family Phascolarctidae; genus Phascolarctos; species Phascolarctos cinereus. The sequence goes on from NW_027555514.1 coordinate 13,396,578, forward strand.
ACTGGAATGACTGAGCTTGGCTTCATCATGCACCCAGAGGAAACAAGGAGCAGAGGATTTCGTGGGAAATTTCATGGGAAATGCTCAAGATGCATATAGGCCACAATAGCACCATGAAAATAATAAGTACAGCTGAAGCCCTGGCATCTGCTGCAGAGAATGAGAAGGAAACATCCTATGAAGAGGACGAGATCCCCAGTGAAATCGGTATGTACCCTAACACTTGGTGACCTCAATGAGAAGATGGGCACAGGGGAGAACAATGAAAACTATGCTGAGAATTAAAGTTTGGGATCAAGAAATTATCTTAACCAAATGATGAGACAGCAACTTGTCGATTACTTAGAATTCTGTAGCTGGTGTGCCATGAAATCCTACTTCAAGAAGAGACTCGGAAGGCATGCAACCTGCCAAATACAGGATGACTCCTCAGACCAGCTGCATCCTAACAGACAAGAAAACAACTGTTCATCAGCTACAGTCACCAGCACAGAACCAGCTGATTGCATGCGGTCAGATTGTTGACAGGCCAAAGGAAAGGAGTGGAAATCAATTTTAAGGTAGGAAAAATACTCATGAGAAGACATGGGGAACAACCCCAGCAGGTAGTCCCTAGCTTGTTGTAATTGGCTGCTAACTCTGACAAATAGGAAAGGGACTGAACTAAACACAGAAGCTCTTCTTAGAGAAGTTTAATTGGTACAATTAAACTCCCTCAGTTTCCTCATCTGTAAAATGAGCTGGAGGGAAAAAAAAGAGCAAACCACTCCATATCTTTGCCAAGAAAATCCCAAATGGGGTCGTGAAAGAGTTGGATATCACAATGACTGAACAATAGAAAATTGATACAAAGCCCAGCCACAGTTTGGATTGGCTCAAAAAGTTCAGAAGCCACTTCAGCCAGTATAGATTTAATCCATTTACTCAGCAGGATGATAGGACATCCCAGGGCAGCACTGGCAGTGAAAGCAAACCACTGTTTCAGAATATAATGGAGGAGGAAGATGGAAGATGAATACTGTTTTCCTCCGCTGTGAAATGGGAGGGTTGGAGTAACTGATTTTTGAGGGCCCTTCTAGCCGTATGTTTAAGTTCCTATGTCACTAAACAATGAGATGCAGGTGAGGGGAAAATGAGTCTACTGAGAGATTCACCTGCATTCTAGATAAGCCCCACCATCCTCTGAACATTTGATGAAAATGGAAGAACCACCAAAGTGTATGAAATGAAACCAGTTTAGAGATGTGTCTAGAAGTCATCCATTGTCTTGAGCAATGATAATGGAACCAGCCCATTTGGACTCTACAGCCTTAGTGTACTTGATGTGGAGAAGTCCAAATAGTATTTAAAGGTCGGTCAGTTCCAGGCATTTCTGAAGAACTAACAAGATGTCAGACACTTTACTAAGTTCTGGGGGTCCAGAGAAAGGCAAAAATACTGCCCTTGCCCCTCAAGGAGCTCGCATTCAAATAGGAGAGACAGCATATAAATGACTAAGTTCCTAATAACTGATGAAGATGATAAGAGTATGGAAGGTCATCTCAAAAAGAAGGCATTAGCAGTGGAAGGCAGGGGAAGACCTCTTGCTAAGGCACAATTTGGATTGTCTTAAAGCAAACCAAGAGCAAAGATTAGGAGGGAAAGCATCCCACACTGGGGGTGGGGGGAGAGAGGGGGAGGCAGCCAATAATGTGGCATGGAGTTGGGGAATGGAGTTTCCTGTTCTAGAAATTGTTCATGGGCCATTGTAGCTGGATTAGAGAGTGTGTGGAAGGCAATGAAATGTGAGAAAATTAAAAAATTGAATGGAGTTTGGTTACAAAGGGCTTTAAGTACCAAAGAGAGGTCTTTATGTTTGATTCTCTTCCTGGTTGTGCATCTACTCGTACTCACTCCATGGAAGGTGCAGTGGAATGGGGAATGATGGGACAGGGAAATAAGGCCAATGTAAAAATCAAGGTGTGCAATGATGAGGACCTGTGCCAGGGTGTTGGTTGGGTAAGTGGAGAGAAGTTGTAAAGGTAGAAATGAAAAAATTTGACAAGAAATTGGATATGAGGAGGAAATGTGCAGTTGAGAATGATACTGGGGTTGAAAGCCTGGTCATTGGGAGGATGGTGGACAGGTGTCCTCCACAGTAATAGGAAAGTTCAGAAGAAGAGAGAGTTCGGGGGTGGGGGGGAGTATGATTTTAGTTTTGGACAAAGTGAATTTGAGATGTTTATAAAATATCTCATTCAAGATGTCCAAAAGGCAGCTGAAGATGCAAAACTTGAAATCACTAGAGAGAGCTGAATAAGTAGATTTTAGAATCATCCACATAAAGATGATATCCATGGGAGCTGATGAGAACATCAAGGTTCAATTAAATAACATAGAAGAAAAGATGGGACTGGACAGAGCCTTGGTGGTGGCAGCAGAAACCTATGGTGAATAGATGCAACCTGGATGAAGATCTAGAAAAGCTGACTTAGGAGAGGTCAGATACGTAGGAGCCAAACCAAGAGAGAATAGTGATTGCCAAAGAAAAGAGAGATCAAGAAGGATGAGGTTTGAGAAAAAGCCATTAGGTTTAGCAATGAAGAGATTGTTGTTGACTTTAGAGTAGTTACAGTTGGATGATGAGGGCAACAGCCATAATGCAAGATTACAATTGGGTTGGAGGGGAGAAAGTAGAGGTACAGTATAGGTGGATTTCTCAAAGACTTTAGCCACAAAGGGGAGGAGAGATATAGTAGCTAGCAGGGATGGTTAGATCAAGTGAAGATTTTAAAGAATGAGAAAGAAATAAGCATATTTGTAGGCAGCAGGAAAGCAGCTAGTATATGGGGAGAGATTGAAGACTAGCGAGACAGTGAAGGTGGTAGTGGTTGGAGGGTGTCAATGTTTTAGAAGAGGCTAAATGATGGAATCAAGCGTACAGATGAAAGGGCTTGCCTTGGAAAGGACAACTTCATGTGAGACAGGGGAAGGAGGACATGGTGAACTAATACACCTGAGTGACGTAAGAAGAGAGAGCTCTCAGCTAATGGCCTCAATTATTTTTCAGTAGAATATGAGACAAGGTCCTCAGCAGAAAGGGAGGAGGTACCATGGAAGGCTGGAAGAGAAATTTTGGAGCACCTTCTGTAGTGAATGGGATAGTTCATCAATTAGGAATGTATAAAAGGATTGCTTCGTCACACTGAGGGTCCAGTTGAGATTATGTAACATAAATTTGTAGTGGATCCAGTGAGCATGATTTCATGATTGCTTCAGCTTCCTTCAGTAGTATGTGATTAGGAATGTCAGTGAGGATGATGGCAGTAATCCACAGCTGAGGTTTGACAGAGTGTGATCAGTTACGGGGCAAATGATTTGAGGGTAGAGGAGAGTGAAGAACTAAAATGATTCAGCAAGGGGTCAAGATAGTGAAAGGTGAATAATGTAGCCAGTGCAGAGGTGATGACCTGGAAAAGAGCTGATGGTGGTAGAAGGGGACTGTGGAAATGTCTACAGAGAGCAAGGCTGACTCCCCACTATGACCAGGGAGTTGGAGGAGGGTAGAGCTGAGCGGAAATGCAACCAATACCAGAAAAGGTGGCCAAGGATACAGGGTTGTCAACGAGAGGGAGCCAGGTCTCAAGAGCCAGCAGATGGAAGGAGAGAGAAAAGAGAAGATTTAAAATGAAAGGAATTTTGTCAATTATGGAATGGGCATTCCAGAGAGCACAATGGAAAGTCATATAAATGTATTTGTCTCTCTCAGTCTCTGTCTCTCTTGGTCTCGGTCTCTTTCTCTCTGTCTCTGATTCTCTCTGTCTCTGTCTTGGATTTGATTGTTTGGAAAGGTGTTTGGAAAGTTATATAGTGCTTCCAATTATCCCCATGTTGTCTGCCTCAAAGACCTACTTTTTCGATATCAGTATTCTTGTGATTTTATCTGGCTTCATGAAACATTGCAGTCTTAGGAAAGCCAAAATTGTAATCTTTACGAAGGTCAATAGAAAGATACATGGTGCAAAACTGGTGATTAGGAAAGCATTTCATCAGTGATGGCTTTTTCATGAGAGGTACATAAAAGACATAATCAAGAACACATGACTAGAAAAGACTGGATAGACCAGTTATGTACAGTGATGAGAGTTAAGGATTATGGACAGCCCAAATGAGCTAGTATTCATTTAATATTTTAATTACATTTTTATCAATAAAAATTAATAATTGTATCTATTTGTTCTCCCTCCCTTCCACACCAACCCCACCTTGGAAGAAGAAAAAGACAAATACCTTGTAACAAACATGCCCAGTCAAGCAAAACCAATTCCCACATTGGCCATGATCAGGACAGTATATCTCACACTGCGTGTTGAGTCCATCGACTCTCTGTTTAGAGGTGGGGAGCTTTTTGTCCATTAAATGTCAGAGAAATGAGGAAATGCCCTCCAGCTTGTGGAGGCTGGTATAAGATGCATTTTGGAGAATTCATGCATGAGAGTCCAATAGGATGTGGAGGCAGAGATGCAACATGAGCCTGCCCCAAAGGAGGAAGAGAGGCCTCATAGGCTAAAGCCACAGGTGCAATGAAGCATCCTCATGTTAACGTTGGTGTTATTTAACCTCCTTTCTGAGGAAATGGGGGTGCAAGTAGTACGTGAGCATAGAAAATATTGTTATTTTGCTTTCTTTGCTTTTCCATCCTGCTGTCTGTTGGACGTTGGATCAAAAGCCTTGGATGTTAGACATGGTGTACATTGTATAAAGGAAAATCTAATTGAATAAATTATTTTTTTCCCAGGAATCACATTTGTAACTCCCACTAATCCAGTTCTAGTTATAAAATATATTATCTTTCTCTCCCCCTGCTTTTCCCTCTTAAACCTAATTCTAGCTTCAGGCTCCCGTTGTCCAGAAAATGGTCCAGATCCTGAAAACGAAACAGAGCAGTTATTTCCCTACTTTTGAGGACACTTTCATGGTTGTTGAAGCTGGTAAGGACAATCTGGATGTCAGCAAGCTATGTATGACCTTTGTTGGGGTGTGTGTGTGTGTGTGTGTGTGTGTTCTTGTATAATCAATTGATCTTCTTTAATAGATAGCTTGAATTCATCACTGTGTACTAGATCTGTATCCAAATATTGAAATGCATGATTAAATACATTATTACTTGGCTTGAGTTCTACCAATTTAATTTATTTCTGTAAAGTTTATGTTGATACTTTTTCCTTTCATAAAAGTCAGGATAAAATATAGTGATAATTAGAGATAACTGATGTAAAACAGAATGTCGGCCACGATGTGCATGTACTCAGTCTGTGGCTGTAGATTTATTGCTACAGTAGACCTGTTACTGTAAGGAAATTACTCACTCTGAGGAGTCAGTGTTTTGCACATATATCAATGACATATGAGTAAAACATAATGATAGATGGTTAAAAAACTTCCGTCTAATGCTTCCATTTAAGTCTTCTGATGATGAATACAGCTCCTGATGGTGCCAGACTAGAGTTGTATTTGAACTTTATTTTACTGGAATCCAGCAGAGGTTATAGTCTCTTATTGTTCTAAGAGTTTAGGATTTTGTAAAAAATGGTGGCTGGCTTTAACATTCACTTGAACAGTCCTGGTTGTCTGTGTTGTGAGCCCTTGGTGTGGAGCTACCTAGCATCTTTCCTGTCTACTCTAATCACAGTGCCTTACTAATAACTAGCATTCATTTAGTGCTTTTAGGTTTGCCAAGAGCTTTACAAACCTTATCTCATTTGCTTCTCATGACCACCTGAGGAGGCAGGTGGTATTAGTCCCATTTTACAGATGAGGGAACTGAGGCAGGCAGAGGCTAAGTGACTCCTCCAGGATCACAGAGGTAGTCAGTGTCTGAGGCAGGACTTGAACTCAGGTCTTCCTGACTCCTTGCCCAGTGATCTATGCCACTTAATATGTTTAAGTCATAAGCATTTTAAAGTATAGTTTTAAATATACTTTGAAGATATAAGGAACACTGTTCCTTTGGGTAGGGAGAGACATGGTCAATGCCATATATACCCTTCTTTCTCTTTAAAATTACGTTTTATTTTTATATGAATACTTTTTGATTGAGTCTATATTTTATATTTACTTGTGCATGTTTTTTTTTCCAGGAGAATGTAAGCCCCCTTGAAGGCAGGGGCTATTTTGTTTTTGTCCTTATGGTGCCTGGTGCATAGCAGATATCTAATATGTGTTTGTTAAATTGAATTGGAACAATGGGCTTGAGATATAACTAGAGTGAGGTGAACAGAGCTTTGTCTGAGGGTACCAACAGTGCCTGCTTTAGCAGGTAGACAATATGCTTACTGAAGCAAGAACAATGAGTGAAAAGGGGAAGCTACCAGCTGCCCCCACTGCAATTCTAGGGGCAGGTATCCCACAGGGACAGCCTCCCTTGAGGTGGCCTTCCAGTGTACTGGATTCCCTGACTCCCCCAATCAGGCCTTTTGCCCTCAAGACCTTTATTTCCCAAGGTGCTGGGGAGGCATCTTCATGGAATGCCTCTTTCAATCCATTAGCATGGGAGGGAGGTGAGCCTGGGTTCTTGAAGGCTGTACCAAGCTAGGTCAAGCTCTGGAAACCCTTTAAAGCTGGACCTCTGGAGCTCTTAGATGTCCTGGTCCTAGCACTGCTTGTGCCTGGCCCTGCAGACCAGGTCAGGGGGTCCCAAGGCCATGAGTGTCTTCCTCCTCCCCTCCCTTCCCCTCCCCCAAGCTTCCCTGTCCATGGTACCTAGGCTTCAGGAGCCTTGGAGATCTCTAGTCCAAGGGTTGGCAGGTTCTCGTCTTGTTTCCCTGTGAACATGCTGGCTTTTTTTTTTTTTTTTGTAAAGCAGGACCTCAGTCCTAGTGCTTATAGGCTTTTGTGCAGCAAAGGGCTGCTTTTCTTTTTTTTCTTTTTGGAAAAAAAAAACTTAAACATTATTTTATTACTTCATGGTCTATGATACTTTTAGTAAAATGCAGCTTAACTAATCATCTCTTTTTTTTGAAATTATGTATTTTTTTTAGTAAAAATTTATTTATTTTTAGTTTTTAACATTTACTTCCACAAGTTTTTGAGTTCCAAATTTTCACCTCCTCTCACCCCTCCCCCCACCCCAAGATGGCATGCATTCTGAATATAAGGGCTGCTTTTCTTTGCATTTCTTGACTATCATTTGATCAAGTGCTTTTCTTTTGTGCTGGTATATGCAGGGGCAGAGCTGAGCTCTTTGGCAACCTTCAATGCCTCCATTTGAAGCAGAAGTCAGACACCATGGCTCTGAGCTGACATTCAGTACCATTGCACCTTGGACCTAGAAGGTGCTTAATACATAACTGGTGAACTGAATTGAACCCTGACTTCCCACCTGCAAAGCAACAGAAGCAGCTCTGATCAAATTCATTCCTCCATGTTTAATTCTTTTCTTTTTTTTTAGGCAATTGGGGTTAAGTGACTTGCCCAGGGTCACACAGCTAGTAAGTGCCAAGTGTCTGGTCTAAGGTCACATTTGAACTCAGGTCCTCCTGACTTCAGGGGCCGGTGCTGTATCTACTGTGCCACCTAGCTGCCGCCGTGTTTAATTCTTTTAAAATCTAGTTGTATCTGTTATTTGATGGCATCTTGTAGTCTGATAAATATGGTCACTGATTTCTCTGTGATTGCAAAATAAGATGCAGTCCTTTACTACCTTGGTACTTAGAGTGCTTTCCCTCTTCTCATAGGCTAGTGTACCTTTTTCTTTTTCCAATTGTTTTTTTAGGCAATGGGGGTTAAGTGACTTGCCCTAGGTCACACAGCTAGTAAGTGTCAAGTGTTTGGTCTGAGGCTGGACTTGAACTGAGGTCCTCCTGACTTCAGGGCTGGTGCTGTAGCCACTGTACCACCTAGCTGTCCCACGTTTTACTTTTTCAGACCAGATTCTTGATTTGATCAGTGTAGGGAACTTCCTATGAAGAGGCTGTCTCCACCAGAGCAGATTGGCACCTTTGCTAAAATTTATAGTCTTAGAGTGTTGCTTGGGGTGTTAATGTGACTTGCCCAGGGTCACATGGTTAGGATGTCAAAGGCAGGACTTGCACCCAGGACTTCCTGACCAGACCTCTAGCCATTGTACCACAGTGTCCCATCAAAATGGCAGGTGATTTTTGCAGGGGTTTTAGGAGCATGTGATCTCTTCTATTTCTATTTCCCAGTCAAAAAATTGATAAGGACCACTCTGGTTGCTCTGTAGGTGAGATGACAGGGTTCAGTTCAGTTTAATAGTTATGTATGAAACACCTATTGTGTTCAAGGTGCCATTTTAGGTGCTGGGAATGCCAAGACGGAAACAAAGTCACCTTTGCCCTCAAGGGCATTTTATCTCTAATTCCACAAATATTTATTGAGTGCCTTTGTCTGCCAGGCCAGTGAACACAGAGACAAAGGTGAACCAGCCCTGTCCTTCAGGGAGCTTACATTCTACAATGGGGCTTCAACATGGCTTTTTCTTCCTTTAAATTTAAATGTTATTTTTTTCAGACCTAACGCTAGGCCCCTAACTCGGCCACCACAGAAAATAGTGAGCAGCTATACGTGAGCATCATACATCTATCTATTCATTTGTTTTAATGCCAAGAATTCATGTGGGGAAAAATCTCACCTTAGTCCTTACAGAAAACAAGGGACAAATTCCAGGGACCTAACTGAGCTTTTCAAAAAGTATGGTAATTGTGGTAAGTCCTGCCCTTCTAAATGTCACACAGGAGAAAGATTAAGCCTCTGTATATCCATTTAAATTGGTGCATTTTCCCCCCAATCATTAAAACCTCTGTATATGCCATCAGTCCTTGAAGGCTGCTTCACAGTCTGCTTGAAAGTGCCAAGTGTCCTTGTGTCTAATAGCTTCTAATGAACATAAATGGTTTTGTTTTCATGGAGAGCAGATGAACTGGGGAGCCAAACCACAGGTCAACAAATGGGCTGAATAATCAGGTCACTGGGAAGTTGCTCCGGAATAAAAGAAAGTGGGAAGTCAAATGAAGGAGAGGGCAGAGGGCAGCGTTGAGGAGTCAGTGACCTGCACGGTGCAGAGAACAGCAACAATTTCAGTGAGACACAGAGGGAAAGACTCTTGGGAAGAAGGCACCGACAGGAATGGGAGGCACTGGAGAAATCTGGCCTGTCTTGCCAGGGTTAAGGAGAGAAGGGGTATTTGGCTAGCCCTTTTGGCTCATCGGATAGGGCCTCCATGAGGCTGTCCATTCATAACACTAGCCAGGAGTTGGAGTCTTGGTTTGCATTATTGGTGACTTGATGATATGACCTTGGGATAGCTAGGTGGCATCATAGTACACAGAGCGAACGACCTGGAGTCAAGAAGGCTCATCTTCCTGAGTTCAAATCTGGCCTCAGACACTTAGTAGCTGTGTGACCCTGGGCAAGTCACTTCCCCTTATTTGCCTCAGTTCCCTCATCTGTAAAATGAGCCAGAGAAGGAAATGGCAAACCACTCCAGTATCTTTAAGCATACCCCAAGTGGGGTCACAAAGAGTCAGATACAACTGAAAAATGTCTGAAAGACAACAAAAATCCCTTAGCTTTTCTGGGTCTCAAATCCTCCAACTTCAGAAAGGCTATTCCCCCACTCCTTCTCCCACCACTCTTCCCCCCATTTTTTATCATACTGGAGTAAACAGAGCCCAGGGACCTTCACATTGGACTCCTAGCTTTGAGTCAATCTCCTCTCCATTCCATCCTTCACACAACTGCTACATTAATCTTTCCAAAGCACCAGGCTGACATCATTTCTCTCCTCCCTGTGTGGTGCCCCGTTATTGTCTCCATGAGAAAATCCAAACTTTTCAATTTGAAAATCCTTCACAATGTGGCTTCCCTCTGCCTTCCTTCTTTCCCCTCCCTCCTCTTTGATATTCTCTGTTCCAGGCAAACCAGCCTGCTAGCTGTCCCTGGCACTGGCCATGGTGTCTCCTACTGCCATGGTTTGGTTTTGCTTTGGCTGTTCCCCATGCTTGACATGCCCACCTTCCTCATCTCCATCTCTTCCTTCAAGTCCTGGTTTGAGTTCCCTCCATGTCACTTCATGGTCGCCGTTTCCATACCATACCACCTGCCCTAGGGCCATGACCCTCCTGTCCCTCCTTTCCCCTGATTAGAACCTTGGATTCTGCCCTTGGAACTACCCTGGGCTCTAATGGGCAAATGTTTGCCTTTCAGTACCCAGAGCCAGACTTGTGAATCATCTCCCACCACTACTTCTGAACCACGCATGTTGCCCACCCCTTTCCTACCCCTTGCCCCCTTCCCTTTAGGTGTTACCCTCCCTCCATTGCAATGAGGGCAGAGACTGCTCATCTTATGTTTGAATCCTCAGCACTAGCATGGTGCAGGGCATATAAAATGTGCTTAATAAACACTGTCTCTTATCATCTCTGTCTCTATGCCTAGCTGTGCCTCTCCTGATTATGTATATATCTATCTGTGTACAGATTTTATCCTTCCAGTAGAATGCAAGTTTCCCGAGGGCAGGGAATGTTTTGCTATTTGTCTTTGCCGCCCCCCCAACACATCATCCTTTAGGAATGCAAATGCAACTTTTGTAAGGTGCCAATTGACGAAGGAAGCAGAATGTATGAGAAAGAATGGATGAAAGCTTGGTCATATGGTAACGACCTACTTAAGGGATTTTTAAAAAATGTTTTGAGAGTTCTATTAATTAAAAAAGCCTTTAAAGGAATAACACAATGAACCCTAAGTATTGTAGTACCATTTATTATGCAGAATAATAGGCATGAAAGGACCTGGAGAGATCATCTAGTCTGTTAGCCTTCAGGGGAGACCAAACTATTTCAAATTGATAACTATTATTTTTATTAAAAACAACCTCAGCTCTCAGGAATACAAAGTCCACAGCCTGTCACTATAGCCTGCCTATCACAGTGTCATATAATTCCCAAGCTCTACTTCGGTAATTCTATCATATCAAACCAAAACCATTCTTCTAATGATTCACACCAATTTATCCTTTTTCCTCCTTAATGAGAATAGAAAGGAGCTTACTTCCCAAGTCATTTCTTTTCCAATAGATGTCTGATTTCATCAGTTAAATGGTTCCTGACCTTCTCTGTAGTAAAAGGTGTGTCATCAGTTTTTTTTTTTCAACCTTCCTTCAGGCTCTTCTTTTCTCACCATCTGGAGTGGTGACCTTGGCCTTCTAGGAGTGAGGTAAGGATAGACACTGACCTCTGATTTCACTGGTATAGGGAACTCCTGCATGAACAAACACCCCCTATCAATATAGGTGAGCACCGTCTTGGAGAGTTTGTCTAGAACACTGAAATGTTAAGTGACTAGTCCAGGGTCAGTAGATGTCAGAGGCAGACTTGAACCCAGGCCTTCTGGCTTCTAAACTAACCCTACCTTTGTTCCAACTTGCTGCCTCTTACCTCTGGGGGTGAGGAAGGAGTGGATAGCGCAAGGTTCTTGATTAAGGCCCAGTGTGACCAAATCCTAGCCAACAGCTCGCTTATTTCTTCCATCAGCCCAAGGTGACAGCAGCTCTAACAGGAGGAATAAAACCACTACCTTCAAGGACTTGAGGAGCTGAGAGGTGGAAGAGGAATTATGTTAGTTCCATCTGGCCCCAAAAGAAAGAACAGGTGGAAATCAGAGTGGTCAATCAAGGCTTGATGTAAGGAGAAAAACTGAAGCCAAACCAGAAAGCTTCCTAAAGACTAGAGCTTTGTTGTTTGGCTAATTAGCAGCACTGTCTCCAGTAGAGCGAGTTCTTCAAGGTCTTCAAGCAAAGGCTGGGTGACCAGTTTTGGAAAAATTGTAGAAGAATTCTTTGGCTGGTATGAGCTGAGATGATGCTGAGCTCTCTCCTGATTCTAAAATCCAACAATTTTATGAATTACTGGAAGCTTTGAAGACAGATCTGAAACTGATTTAGGAATTGTAATAGAATCCTAGAGTCAGAGCAGAAAGGGACCTTTGAGACTGGAGGGTTGTAGAGCTAGAGTGGAAAGCACCTCGGAGGCCACTGAATCCAACCCAAGATGGGGAAATGGTAGCCCAGAGAAGGTAAGGTTGCCGAGGAATGAGTGTGGCAGTGTCAGGATTTGAACCCAAGTCCTTTGATTCCAAATCCAGCCCTTTTCCTGCCAGTCCTTATATGGCACTTGATGGTTTGCCAAGCCCCTCCCACATGTTATTTCATTTGCTCATCACAACACCCCTGTGAGGTGGGTGCTGTTATTAGCCTCTTTTTAAATAGGAGCAAACACTGAGGACGAGAGCGGGTAAGAGACCTGTCCAGGGTCACACAACCAGTAAGGGTCCGAGGCAGGATTTGAATTCCGGTCTTCCTGCTGCCCCCCCCTTACCTCAGATTCAGGGTTGACGGTTCTTGGCACAGCTGGGGAGAGCAGAAGAGAGTTGGACTGAACTGGACTTGATAACAAAGAACGAGTTAATTTCCAAGGTCCCATCTCACCCTATGACTCTGTAACAGTTAAGCCACCAAACTGCACTGGGGCATTTCTTTCTCTCCTCTACCAAAGGCCAGCTTTGATGATGAGGAAGGAACCCCTAGGGCCCCAGAGGCTTTGCCAGCTGAACTTCAGCTCTGGATGGCTTTATCAAGCAGGAAAGACTTTCATGGATGGTGTAGTCCCACTGATGTCTCAAGGTAGGGAGGGGATCATCCCAGCAGCCCTGACCCTGGAGGGGCCCAGGGCCCATGTGGAGGCTTCTGTTCAATGTTAGGAGCCACAGTCTAGAGAGAACAATGACAACTTGGAGATCACTTCCAAGAAGGGTCAGCCAGAAGAGTAGAAGGTCTGCACAAACATGGCACTCAAGGATGGACTGAAGCAGTGGGAGAGCTGTTAGCCTGGAGGGCAAAAGACAGAGAGGACAAGCCCTCTGATGGCAAATGTTTGTAGGGTTGTCTCATGGAAAAGAGATTAGTCTTGTTCACCTTGGCCTCAAAACATGAGAAATACTGGGCAGAAGTAGAAAGAGACACATTTAAGTTTGGTAGCAGGAAAATTTCCTGACAACTACAGCTATCCCAAGTTGGAATTGACTGCTTTGGAAAGTACTGAGCTCCCCTTCCTTGGAGGTCTTCAGGCAAAGACTGAATGACCACTCATTGGGCATATTTAGACATTGGGCATGGGTTAGACTACATAGCTTTTCAGGTCCCTTCCATTTCTGAAAGATTCTGAGATTTTAACATTTAGTATGTTATCTTCTATCTACTTGGTGTGTGGTGAGTATGTGTGCATGTGTGTGTGTGTAGTATGTGCCTATCTATTTACATGTAATTTCCTCCATTAAAATGATTTTTATCTTTGTAATTGCAAGCATGGTGCTGGGCACAGAATAAATGCTTGTTGATTGATTAGAGAAGACAGAAATTGCCCAGTCATTAGATGAATTCTTTGACCAAGAAGGAGATTACAAATCTAAAATGATGCTTCACACTGTAGTTGTCCATCCAGTCTTTTTGAAGACTCATGATTTAGTTGGTGTAGATCAGAGGTTCTTAATCTAGGATCTGTGACTTTAAAAAAAAATTGATAGCTATTTTATTTAATATAATTGGTTTTCTTTGTAATTCTATGTATTTTATTTTGTGCATTTATAAGTGGTATTCTTAGAAGAGGTTCATAGACTGATCAACAAAAAAGTCCAGGGCACACAAAAAATTGGTGAAAAACTTGTTCCACATGAATAAGCTAGCATTAATCTCTATGTATAGGTTAAAGTTCAATTTACGTTATTGTATAGATAGTACAAAAGGATATACAATCCAATGTAGTGATGATAGGTTGTGACATTTTTGTTTCTCTTTGTACTTGGAGGCTGAATCAGTTGATTCATTCATTTTCTTGGAGGTGTAAGGTTGGTCTGGGCTTATGATTTCGTTCTTGTGAGGGAACTCCCAGGATGGAGACTCTTTCCACAGATTCAGGTCAGCATAGAGACTATATCTAGTGTCTAAAGTCTCCAGACTTTGACTTGGGTTTCCATTGGTGTTTCCTTTACAGCTCTTCTTGAAGCCCAAGATATAGAACTGTACCTGAGACCACTGAAAAAACACATTCAGCATCTTAAGCAGACTGAGTTCCCTCACATCCACTTCTTGATTTCTCCTTTATTTCACACCATCTGCCTGATTTGGAGTCACTCCAGGTTTTATAACACACCTGCCCAGATAATCATCTTGCTGCAGGAGTTCTGCAATCTCTTTATTGACCAGGTATGTAACATTTGAGAAAAAGCTTCAAGAATAAGGAAGAGGATTTTCTCCCATGTTTCAGATTCTGATTAGAACTAGTGGGGAATAAAGAATTGGGGCAGAAATTGGGGGCCCAAGGTGACCCTCCTCTTTTAAAGAAAGGATGTTTATTCAGTAAATATTGACTTAGTTTCTATTCTCTACAAGCCCTGTCCTAGGAAGATAAAAGGCAAAAACAAAATATAACCCTTGCCATCAAGAAACTTATGCTCTGCAGGCACCCGGATATAAAAAGGCTTGCTTGTAACAAATGCTACCTAGCTTACATAGAGAGCCCATAAAACTCTAAGAGTCACTCAGCTCTTTCCTGTTGGGCAGTACATTCTTTTTTTAAAAATAATTTTTAATTTTATTTTTAATTTATGGAATAAAACAAGCATTTCGGTAATGTAGTACAATAAAAAATATGATTGTACAATTGTTGGGGCTGAGCTGTGTATGATGAGGTGATTCTAAAAAACAAAATTGGGTAGGAAAAGGTCAAAAGAAGAACTCATAAAAACAGGGCATGAAAGGAAGAACTAACAGACAGGAAGCAAGTGGGGTGGAGGGCTGGTAATATTGGAACCTTACTCTCATCTGGGTTGAAGAGGAAACAATGTATATATCTGAAGAGGTTTAGAAGTCTCCCTTTTGACTTGAGAAAGAACTTTGGCTTACAGGAGGAGCCCATGAGATGAAGAGAATGAGAAGAATCTGAGGAAAAAACTCTTCTCTATCCTTCTCCCTTCCTCTCTCCTCATCTTCTTTCAACTCTCCCCCTTCCCATCTCCTCTTCTTTCTCTTCCCCCTCCCTGTCTTTTCTTCTTCATTCCCTCTCCTCCTTCTGCTTTCCTCCTCCATGGAGAGAAGTTGCTTGGCTATCAGTGTTGCAGCATGGTCACAGGTGATGTTGGACAGCTCCATGGTGAGCTGGATGTGATCTAATTCTCTTTAAGCTGGACAAAATTGCTGTGAATTTTCTCATCTGTGTCCTACATCAATCCAAAAAATATTTTAATGTCTAGAAGAATGATTTACTCCAGGGAAATTTATTCAGGCACAGATAATTAATAAAGCTACTGAAATGGGAGGATATTGAGTCGCTGTGGAGAGATGTTCCTAAGTCCCTGATCTACTCCTGAATAATGTAATTATTATTTGTAATATATACACCTATGTAACAGGTGTGTGTATACATATGTTTGGTATATAAAAGTGTATACACATATGCTATAGGGTGTGTTATACCATACCATATATCCCATAGGATTGTAGATTTAGGGCTGGAAAGGACTTAACCCCTCCACCTTTTACCAGCTGAGGTACCCGAGTCCTGGAGAATCAAAGTGACTTCCCCAAGATCATACAGGGAGTAATTGGCACATCTGGGATCCACACCCAGGCCTTCTGACCCCCTCCCCCAATTCTGTGCTTTTTCCATTTTGTTATACTGTGATATGAAGCATGAGCCCCAGCCCACATTATAAAGTAGTAAATATCTAAAGGTCATCATGCTGGGGAGCTCTGAGCTGCCATCTTCTCTGCCCTGTGTGAAACTGACAGCTTCCTTTTTGATGACAATTTACTGTGTTTGATGGAAGATGAGGAATGGAGAGGCTATCTAGGAACTGGACACTTCTCGCCGGTAGAGTTTCTAGATGGAACGTCACCCATGCCAATTTGGCAGGTCGTTCCCCACTCCCTTCCATTCTTGAAGTCCTCGTCTAGAGTTTCTTTTCCAATGGGAGATTATTTTTCCATGCCTGGACGCCTGCTTTCTAGGCAGAGAGTCCCATCTTAAGTGGCTTAAGATGTCAGAGCTTAGCTCAAGTGGGAAGGGAGATAATAGGACACATAAATTGGGGCAGGAAGGAAATCCTTTCAACTAATTACTAATACATCCCACTCAAATGGATTCCATTACACTCTCCATTGAGATGTCTCTACTTTCTAAGGAGCAATCAATTAAGTCACAACATCAAAGTAGTGTGTGAGTAAATTAAACACAGGAGGCCCTTAGAGTAGTTGGGTAATAGATTCTAGAGGTTAGTCTATTAAATAAACACTTGTTAAACAAATATTGATTGAATGCCTACTATGTGCAATGCACTAGAGTATCCGGGATCTGAGGGGGCCTATAATAAGGATAATTAGGGAGGGACTGGAAAGAGTTAAGTTTGGCTTATGCAGCTTCCTCCAATCCTCCTCTGTGGCTCCTTTTCTTCCCTCCCACGAAAACTCGATTTGCTGAGACTGTTCTCTCTCAGCTGGGTTGGGGGCGTGGGGGCGGTATCAGATGCAATTCAGATGAGATTTTTAAGTGCTTGTACCTAAACTGACTTAACTAGTTAAAAGCCAGACTGTCTAAATTGTGGCCCCTCAGTGTAGACAACTTGTTTTGGTTTTTTTTTTATTTGCTGAGCCGGACGCTGCTTGCCACCCCAGTACTTAAACGACACACTCTTTTTGAGGTCTTTGCCTACAGAGCTGCCTTTCTCTAAGTGGTCAGTATGGCTTCTTCTCCGTACAGGCTGTGGATAATTGAGCTTCATTGCATCTTGGAAGAGTTTCTTCTCACACTAATAATTGTTGCACCATTTGCAGCTGTGTGGGTTTCCTGTGGAACTTTCTCCCCACACATCCAGCCCCGTGGACTTGGGTGTTGTTCAGTTGTTTTTCAGTCATGTTCAACTCTCTGTGACCCCATTTGGGATTTTCCTGGCAAGGATATTGGATCAGTGTGCCACTTCCTTCTCCAGCTCATTTTACAGATGAGGAAACTCAGGCAAATAGGGTTCTACGATTTGCCCAGGGTCACACAGCTACTAAGTGTCTGAGGACAGTTTTGAACTCAGGAATGTGAGTCTTCCTGACTCCTGGCTGGCACTCTACCCACCGAACCATCTAGCTGTCCCATAGGCCAATAAACCACTCTGAGGCTTTATGGGTTCAATCCCTGCCTCTGACAAACTCCTGATGTGTGACTCTGGACAAGTAATGTAATCTCTCTGTGCCACTGGCAAGTGCTGATCTCTGTAGAAAGTGCCTTACTAGGAGCTCCCTACACTGATAAGATCTCAGCTATGTTTAAAAATGAAAATGCTAGTATAGAGTTTGCCATTGGATTTTTCAAAAATAACTACAATATACAATTCAACTTGTACTCTTATAATATGTAGTAAGAGAAGCCCTGGGCTTTTTCTGTGGTTTGCTATCATTGAGCAAATCCCTTAACCTGGGCCTCAGTTTCCTTATCTTTAAAAGGAGGTGAGATTAGATGGTCCCTGAGATACTTTCTAGCTCTAGGTCCTTCCTCCCAAGACCAGTCTTTGGTCCTTATGCTATAGTGGCCTTTCATTGTTATTTTTTGTGGCATGTATATTTTGTAAGTGAAGTGAGAGTCATAAACTCCCTGGGAGGCAGGGGCTGCCCCTCGTACTTTTTCTGTAGATTAGATAAATAGTAGGTATTTAGTTAGTACTTGTTGAATTATGAAATTGTAAGTCACGTAAGTTTACCATTTGCATGTCTGGGATCGGTACTGGGTCAGATGCTTTCCCAGCAGGTGTGGTGGCTATCATCTCAAGGGGCTAGCAAGGATCGGAGGTCCAAGCTGGCCCCTGTGCTCCCCTCCTCCCACCCAGCCACCCAACCCCTACCCCTCTGGGCTCTGAGAACTAAGGTGACTTGCAGCACTATGAGGCCAGAAGAATTCTATGATGCTTGGGTAGGAAAGATCTCTACAAGACCCACACATTCAGCAAAGAAACTAAGGCATGGGCTCCAGATTCAGTCTGTTTTGTAGGGACGTTTATAGGTTAAGTGGTGCTAATCCCTGAATCCAAGGTAATTCTGGATGTCAGACGTCAATGGTGGCCAGTTGTGGTAGAAGGGGTGTGAAAGACTTGGGAGGTCAAAGGCTTTCCTGGTGTCCTTAAAAAGTGAATGACCACCTCTCTGGCCCTGATATAGGAGTCAGGGAGCTAATTCATGTAAATCCTCACCTCTGTTCTTGTAAATTGGGCCAACTCTTCTATGAAACAGGATGACACTTGTAGTTTGCCAGTTGTTAACAGAAAGGGAGCTTGTATACTCCGGCTTAGCACCACCACTGCCTTTTGTCTGTGCCCCAAGTTTGGTTCTCTCTTAGCATTGTCTTTATTTGTAGCAGGTGGCTTTTTGCTCTTTGCTCTCTGCAGCTCTTGGTGCAAATCCTCCCTTTTCTCGCACTGCAATTCTTCACACCACAAAAGTATTTCTTTCACTAGATCCTCCTTCCTCCAAAAGTGCCATTCTTCCAGGTGCTCAGCTTTGCCTCCTGGGAGCCATCCTTCACTCATCCTCGTCCCTCACCCTCTGCACCTGGGCAGACCCTGAGCCTGGTTTCTCCCTCCATTATTTTTCTAGCCACCAGCCTAGTTCAGAGGCCAATCACCTCTCCCCTGGGCTATTTAATTAGTCTTCCTGCTTCTGGGATCTGCCTGCTCCCATCTATCCTCCACACAACCATTAAATTCATCTTTCTTTGTAATAAACACAACCAGCCACATTTCCCCTCTGCTTAAAAAAGCAAAATGCAAAATCTTCAGCCTACCATTAAAAGGCTTCCACAGTCTGATTCCCTCCTCCTCTTCTCATCTGAATTGAAGCTCTTTCCCTTCATACGTTCTCTGACCCAGTCAAATAGACTCCCTAGCTGTTCCCTGGACATGACATTCCCTCTCCCACCTCTGTGGGAGCGTCTGCAGACTGAGGCTGTCTCATGTGTAGAATCGGAGTCTGCCCTTTATCACGGGGCAGCAGCCTCACCTTCCAAACTGATTCTGCCTTAACTCGCCTTCACCTGCGCAAGGCTTCTGCAGAACTGGCTTGGTTGCTGTTCCCTGAGCCTTTGCATGCATTGTCCTTTGGGCCTGAAACTCACTGCTTCCTCATCTCTGTCTCAGAATCCCTAGCATCCTTGGTTTAGGTGCCAATTCCTGATCCACTTAGCTGTTAGTGTTATCTGCCTCTTGGAATTACTTTGTATCGGGTTATGTGTAATCTTTACTTACTGGTCTGTGGATGTATTACTTCTTTCTAAGACAAAATAAGCTGCTCAGTGCCTTGCATAGCACCTAGCACGTGTTAGGTACCCAATAAGTGTTTATGAACTGAATTATTTACTGCTGATTGAATCAATTACGATTTTTCCTTTCCCTTACTTGCCCTGCCCTGTATCATTCATCTAAAACCCTTTCCAAGACTATATTGATATTTAGAGGTAATATGAGTGTATGTCACTTTATTATTATTATTATTATTATTATTATTATTATTATTATTATTATTATTATTATTATTTTAATTGGTTGGCAATTGGGGTTAAGTGACTTTCCCAGGGTCACACAGCTAGTCAATGTCAAGTGTTTGGTCCGAGGCCAGATTTGGACTCAGGTCCTCCTGACTCCAGGGTTGGTTCTCTATCCACTGCGCCACCTAGCTTCCCCGAGTGTATGTCACTTTAAAACAAATTGTGACAACCTCAACTACAAAGTGAAGCCAATGAAAAGTTGTTTCTGTATTCCTGACCACTGTGTTTCTCTCATTGCCTCTTAGGCAGTCACCTACCTTTCCCAGGATGAACTTTTGAAAGGAGAAGTTGAAGAATCCTTGGAAAGGGTGCAAGTGGCCATAAGCATCTTAAAGACTTTTAAAAATACTTTCTTCAGCTATAGGGAAGGGTTGGCAAGGTATTTCATCAGACGCCAGGAGATGAAGCCATGGGATTTCCGATCCCACATGGTGTTTTGGAGATTTGACAAGTTTTTTGACCGTTTGATGAAACTAGAGGTATTGTCTGTTGCTTCTTACTTCCTGTAGGTTATAGACCTGAAAATCAATGTATTTTCCAATGCCTTTAAACCTACAGGTACTATCATCCATGGGGTAAGTGAGAAATTTATTCTCTGAGTGATGCAGAAGATCGTAGGGAGAGCCCCTCTACACTAACACGTTATCTCCTCAGGTCTTCCTAGATTTTCTTTGGTTTCTATATCATTTTTTTTATTATTCTGTAAACATTGCATTGAGTACAGATGGAAATCCATATGTAATGAAAGCTAGTCTTTAAATAAAATCCTGAAATGGAATGTATCTGGTGCCCTGAAAAATTAGATTTTAAGGTTTGCAATGACATATACATGTCATTGTATGTCATTCCATACATAATCTCACTTGATTAGAGAGGGATAGAAAGCTAGCCCCAGAGTGAGGAAAACCTGAGGTCTGATATATTTTGACTGTTTTCTAGTTACTTGTCTACAATAGAATTTTTATTTCCTTTTCTTTTTCTGTGTACACAGAAATGCGGGTTTTTAAAGTGTCTGATTAAATGTTGGAAATGAACATTGGCTGAGCAGTTGGTTTGAATCTTTCCCATGTTATTTATTTGTCTATTACCAAGGACATATTTTCTACAATACTGGAATTGGAGAAGCTGGAAAGACTTGGGTTTGGCGGCACCAAGGGGACTGTTCTGAATGATGAGATTTGTGAAATGAGTGCAGAATTTGTGGAGATCTGGAAGGTTTTCCAGCGGAGAACTTATGATCCATGGGATTACAACAACATGGTAATATTGTTTTCTGAGTCTCATTCCATCAGATCTTAGAATAGAAGATCTGAGAGGGGTCTTAGAGACCAATCTCAACTCCAGCTCCTGAGGAAACTGATCAGTCAACAAGCATTTATTATGTACCTGCTGTGTGCCAAGTGCTGGGTTTATCAAGATGAAAATGAAAGAGTCTGTTCTCAAGGAGTTTACATTCTATGGGGGGAAAAAACTGAGTGAGGCCTCAGGGATTTAGTGACTTGCCCAAGGTCATGTAGGTAGTTTGATAGCAAAAGCCAGGATTGGAGCCAACATCTCCTGTCCCTTTGTTTGGTTTTCTTTCTTTCTCTCTCTCTCTCTTTTTTCTTCTTTCCTTCTTCCCTTCTTTCTTCTTTTTTTTCTTTTCTTCCTTTCTTTCTTTTTTCAATTTCTCTCTTTTCTTCCTGCCTTTCTACTTTTCTACCTGCCTTCCTTTCCTTCTGCTTTTCTGCCCTCTTTCCTGCCTTTCTTACCTGGCCTGGGGGTCAGCATTGCTCATTCTTCCTGTTTTTCCTTCTTGTGAATCACTTGAGACTCTTTTGCCCTGGATTAATCCTCCTTTTTCTCCTTGTTTAAGAAGTTTGTCCTCTGCCTTCCAAGCCATGATTTTTATGGTTTGGTGAATGGCTTCTTAAATTTCTTTTTCCATTTTACTCCAACCCCCCCCCCTTTTTTTTTCTTGGAAAGAGGGGAAAAAATCAGACTTGTAATCTATTCCTTTCCCTAAAGGGAAGTCATGGGAGCGATCGCTTTTTTAGCCTCTTCTAATCTTAGATGTCTTCCAGCATCTGGGTCTCTTGGGATTTACCTATAAGAATCCCCGCAGCACTGGGTTAAAAATAGCTCCTTGTTATCAGTTGTTTGCCAAGGTCCAATTAAGTACTGAGGGAGAACAGTGAACATCTAACCTTTTTCCTCATTAAGATTCTGTGACTTCTTCCATTTTTATTTTGAATTGAGCAATCTTCACTTTCACACATTTCCCTAACGTTTAAAATGTATCACAACAATAACAATAAGATGTATAGTCATATGTTTTATACAAATTAATGTAGTTTCTACATACATCATCTCATTTTATTCTCCCAATAACCCTATAAGCTTGGTCGTGAAAGTGTTGTTGTTTACAGCTCATTTTTGGCCTGGACTTGTGACGTCCTGAGTGTCTTGGTGTGAAAAATCTCTCTGCCAGTATAAATTGACACACTTTCCACAACTAATCATCTTAGGGAGTACCTGGAGATTCCAAGAGGCCAATCAACGTGCCTGTGGTCACACAGCCAATGTGTTTTAGAGGGAGACATGAACTCAGGTCTTCTTCACTCTGAGACTGGTCCTCTATCCATTACGTACATCTCCCCCCTAGTAAAGCAAGATGACATTTGTAAATCTCTTTGCAAACCTTAAAGGCTAAACTAATGGTAGCTATTAGGCAGCCAAGTGGTACAGTGGATAGAAGACCTGAATTCAAGGCCGGCCTCAGACACTCAGTAGCTGTGTGACCCTGGACAAGTCCCTTAACCTACTTTACCTCAGTTTCCTCATATGTAAAATGAGTTGGAGAAGGAAATGGCAAACCACTCTAGTATCTTTGCCAAGAAAACCTCCAATTAGATCACAAAGAGTCTGAAACAACTGAACAACAACAATGCTGGCTATCATTCTTATTATTCCCACTCCTGTTTCTCAAATGAGGAAACCGAGGTTTAGAGAGGTTACTGTCTAGCTCAGGAGAACACGACCTGGGTGAGTGGCAGAGCCAGGGCTTCACCCCAGATTTTCTAACTCCAAGTCCCATGCGTTCCCCATTGTGGTAGTTTTATAACAGGAAGTTACAGCCAAGAAAGTACAGCTATGGAGGGAACACCTAGAAGATAGGGGCCACGTGACCTCAGCCCCCTCAACCATCGGGCAGGAAGGGAAAAGGACATGGAGCCTTTCCAAAAGGCTCCGTTATTCCTTGTTATTCCTTGACTTGCCATAGGGATATAGAAAGGGGTGGGAAACAAGCCAATGATTTCAAGGGTATAGGGACCTCCCAGTGAGTAAACTTCCTCTACCAATGCTGGTCAGCACTTTGTCAGCAAGTTATCATCCTGGAGAGTTGCCTAGATCATTGAAAGGTTAAATGACTTGCCCAGACAATATATATCAAAGGTGGGATTTGAACTCGGGCCCTTCTGGCTCTGAAGCCAGATCTTTATCCACTATGCCCCTTTATGTCTATAATACTATATAATACTTTTAGTGTAGGTGGGCAAGACAGTCCAGACCTAGAATTTCATTGATATGAGAAACTCTTAGGGAGGAAACTCTTGTTACCAAATGCATGTTAGAAGTGGTTCTGAATTTTAAGTCTTAGGTGCCTGGGGTACTGAGAAATTAAATGACCTACCCAGGATCACACACTCAGGATGTACCTGGAACTTAAACCCAGGTCTTCCTGGTCCTGAGGCCTACTCTCCATCTATTCTGCCAGGCTTCCTCACTTCTATGACATTCATGAGAAGCATAATTGAGGCAGTGTTTGTTTGAAATGCTATTCTCTTTTCCAAGTCTTATGCCTGACTAACCTCAGCTGATTAATAGGTTTGAAAGCTTTGTCTTGGTGATGTTTGTGAAAAAGCTTGTCCATCACTCACAGACCTGGAATTACTGAGTGGTCCCTTATTTAGAACTTTTCTAGACCATTTACAGAATAGAGGGATTTTCTCAGGCTGGTTCCTGGAAAGAGCGTTCAAGTTCCCAAGTTATGATTAATATTGAATGAAATAGTCGCTCTTGATTTAACTTTAATTTCTTTCCCTAATGGACCAATGGGGAAAGGAGTAAGAAAGGTACCAAAACAAATGATCTCTTTCTTTTGTGCCTGTGCTCAGCGGCCATTCCAGCCTGTGCCAGGCTCTCAGCAGACTCGTCTTGTTGTCCCAGATCTCAGCTGATCAAAATGTGCCTGCTGTGGTAGCTTTCTGTCATGTACATAGAATAGTGCTGTAAAGGTTTCTCCAGGTATTTGAAATAGGGGAGGGGACCAAATGCCCAAGGGGAGGATGGAAAGCACAGACATTAGCACTGCTGAAAGGAAAGGCAATCAGGAAAATATCAGTAATGAGCAACCCCTGTGCTTACTTTCCCATTTGACAAACACCTATACATATACATCTCAAAGTGTTTGTAACTTATTGTTGTAAAGATTTTGCTGAGGTGGGAAAATGGGCATATGATGAAAGTAACTGGAAGGCCTTTGCAAATGATATTTATAGCAGCCCACATCTTGGCAGACACATAAGTGACAGAAAGAAATAGAGATGACAAGATTCCACCATATTGTTGATGGTTCCAGATTATTGCTGGAGGACTATAAATGAGTATTTAGTTCAGTTGAGCAGAATATGGCTTGAAGAGGTCTCCTCCAAAAAAGGAGGTCCCATGAACACGTGAAAGACTTTTAATGCTAAGCTGAGGAGTTTGCCTCAAGGCACCAGTGACACACTGAGGATTTTTGAGCTAAAGAGTGACAAGGTCAGACTATGTGGCAGACGACTGGAGTGGGGATAGATTTGAGAATGGGAGACCAATTAGGAAGCTATTGTAGTCATCTAGGCCAGAGGTGAGGCCAACTTGAACTAGGGTGGTGGCTAGGTGAATGAAGAGGAAGGGATAGGTGCAAATGATGTCGCAGAGGCAGAATTGTTAAATCTTGGCAATTAATTGACTATGAGGGATGAGGGAGAGGTAAGAGTCAAAGATAAATCTGAGGTTACGGACCAGCATGCCTGGGAGGACGCTGGTGCCCTCCACAGCAATTGGGAGTACTGGAGGCTGACGTTTACAAAGTTCTTTACATTCAGTGATCTCATTTGATTCTGGAAATGCTAAAAAGGAAAAGGAACAGTACTTAGCCAGGGAGAAACCCTTTTAGATTTATTCCTGAGGATAAGTCCTTGTGCTCTTTAGCTTCAGGATCTCCTCTCTCCTCTGTTGATGCCCTTTCTTTCACTGACCCCATGTCTCCTGCCTCATCACTGGGAAGGGGAAAACTCGCAGGTGTACCAGCCCCAAAAGTGAAAATTGCTTCAGGAACCACTGCATTACCATTAGGTTGGAGCTTTTGGTAATTAGGTCCTACTGAATACTTCTCTCTTGAGAGTGTTGGTGTACTCCCCAGTTAACCCCTCTCTCACACAAGGAAGCAGGAAAGACACAGTTCCTTCACAAGGGGCTGTTCAATTAATCAACATTTCTTAAGTACCTACAATGTGTCCGGCACTGTGCAGAAGTGTTGAGGACACAGAAAGAGGCAAATGACAGTCCCTGTCCCTACGGAGCTCACAATCTGATGGAAAGAGTCTAGCATTTCATTTTGTTGGACAATGAACAGAATGCTTATGAGGACTTTTGCCCAGTGGTTTCTCGTGAATCTGTGGTGCTGATGACCAATAGTTTGTAGTGTTTCCTTTTTGGAATGTGAAATTTTCTCCTTGTGCTAAAAAGCAAGGCTCCAGGGTAGATGGTATCAACAAAGTCAAACAGCCCTTTCCTCCCAAGCCAACCGAGTATTTACTCAGCCCTTTCAAGAATGTTCCAGGATCTCAGGTCAGCAAGTCTTGGGTGAGGATGTGGAGAGAAGAGATACATTAGACGTGTTCAGACTTGTTGGGGAAGGTCTGTTTTCAAAGACCTAATGGCATGTGAATGAAAAGGAATGACGTTTGTACTGATTTGGGGGAAATGGAAACTTCTTCCTTGATGCTAAATATAAATAAAACAAACCCTAGTACTTAATCCTAGTACTTAATGCTGTGGGCATCCAGGTCAGTGGAGATTCGAATTCTGCCTGATGGGGGGCACTTCTCAGTCTATGTGAGCATTAATTTGTGAATATTGGGATGTATATTTTATCTCCCCGGACAGCATGGAAGCTCCTCAAGGGGCAGGGACGAGTTTGTCTGTACATCCCTACCGTCTAGATCAAGTGGCCTGGCCTACAGTAGGTGCTTCATAAATATATGATGGTTGATTAATGGATTGGGTCAAGTTAGTCACTGAGCATTTATTAAGCACCTTCTATGTACCAGGCACTGTGTTAATAGCAGTTTCAGCATTAAGGCCATTTCATGGGGAGAGCAACCTTGAGGTGTAGCTTGGGGTCCCTGCCCCAATTTTTGAAGTCTTCATCCTAAAAGGGTATGGGAAGACCTTTTGTTCCTTCAAGGCCCTGTATCAGAAGCTGCTTCTGGGTAGAACATATTTCGTTTTTGATTTCTATGTGCCTTACGCTGAACACAGTGCCTGGGTGCGTAGCAGACACTTGCTATGTTTGTCGGTAAACAAGCATTTATTATGTACTTACTGTGTGCCAGGTATGATGCTGAGCATTGGGGATACAACGAAAGCAAAAAATATGGTCACTGTCCTCAGGGACCTCACCTTCTAATGCTGGCGGGGAGGGCGGAGATGCCATGTAAATAATTATGTACGTACAAGATACGTTGTTTGGTCATTTTTCAGTCATAGCTGACTTCGTGATCTCATTTGGGATTTTCTTGGCAGAGATACTGGAGTGGTTTGCCATTTCCTTCTCCAGCTCATTTGACAGATAAGGAAACTGAGGCAAACAGCGTGAAATGAGTTGCCCAGGGTCACACAGCTAGGTTCTGAGGCCAGACTTGAACTCAGGAAGAGGAGTCTTCCATACTCTAACCTGACACTCTATCCACAGCTCACCTAGCTATATACACATACACACGTCTTTTTTATATACCCACATATGAGAATTACATGTATAAAACCTATACACACATATATGTCTATATGTATGCATACATGTATATACACACAGTGTAAATGGGAAGCAATTTCAGAAGGGAAGGAAGCAGGGGTTGGGGGAAGAGGCCAGGAGGGGCCCTTGCACAAGCTGGGATCTGAGCTGAGTGTTGTTGAATGCTAGCACAGACTAAAAGCACCAGCAGCTCATGCCAAGATTGGTGTGATGCCCCAAAACAACAGCTTTAAATGTGGGCCTGTCAGCGTTCACACAGGCTCTCCATCAGCTTGGCCGCAGGGTGATGTGTTTTTGAGGCACAGTAACTGTTAAAGTGCTGACTGATTCACAGAGGGGTTGCAATCTGTCTTGTTGGAGGGAGCATCCACCTCTGTGAGTTCTGGGGTCTTGGAGCAGCAGGGTTTTTGAATGTATCAAAGTAATGGTGAATTATCTAGGGGAGCCTGAATTTTAGGATTTGCTCTTAGATTAAAAAAAATACAAATCTACTTGTTTTGTGTAGGATGTCTGTCCTAAATAAAAACTATGGATATTAGTATAAGAGAGAATGAAGTTAGATTGTCAAATAGCAGTGAGAATAAAGCTGCAGGTGGAAAAGGATTTTGTTGTTGTTGTTGAAGCTCTTCTTTCGTCTCATGCCCTATTTGGGCAGAAGGTGAGGCCTGGTGGGGAATGTGGCCTGTGGGTCCCTTTGCCTGGCAGGGTTAGCTTGTGAGCCTGTGAACCACAAAGCGATGTCTATTCGAGTATAGAGCTGCTTCGTCAGGCAGCCTGAGAATCTAGGCCGTGGGGCCTATAAGCTCTCTTTTACGCTGGAAGCCAGAGTATGTTCTGCCCATTGGACTCTTTCCCATCATTGTGGGCCTGGGTTAGTGAAAAGAACCCTGGCTTTGGAGCTAAGAGACCTGAGGTTATGCCTCGGCCTGCCACTTCACCAGCTGTCACCTTGGACAGCCTCTCTGAACCCCAGTCCTGCTGTACAATGGGGGCAATAATACCTGTGAGTCAGCGGCAGCATGGTGTAGTGGTCTGGAAGGCCTGTGTTCATGCCCTGTCTCTGACACATACCAGAAGCAAATGTGACCTTCATTAAGTCCCTTATACCTCGTAAGGTCATGGGCAAGTCTCAAAGATTTTAATTGCATACGAGTGGGTGGTCTGCATAGGCAGAGGAAGCTGTCACATTTTGAGTTTTCTATGCCAATTAAATCACAAGTTCATATATAATATATGTGTGTGTATATATATATATATATAAAATACATATATAGTACACATATATAGTATATATAGTATACATATGTAGTATAGTATACATATATATACATATATATATATGCATAATATAATCACATATGTGTGTGTTCATGTGTGTGTTTAGGTAGGTTCCTTGACAGCAGGTGCTGTTTCATTTTTATCTCCCTATCTCCAGGGCCCAGTATGGTATCTAGTATTCGTGTGGTACTCAATGCCTGCTTATTGATCAATAGATTGAATGAGATCACGAGAAGCCACATGGGAGAGTAGATAGAGGATCTATAGACTTGGGAGTCAGAAAGATGTGGGTTCAAAGTCTGTCTCAGATTCTGGGTTAATCTTTCTGAGCTTCATTTTCCTCATCTTTAAAATGGGGACAGTAATAATAGCGCTTACCTCACCAGGTGATTGTGAGAATTGGACATTAAGCACTTTGTAGATCTTGGAGGGGGATGCAAATTTCAGGTGTGATTGTGAGTATGTGGACCTACTGGCTGTTCTTTACTGAAATGGTGGTATCAAAGAAAGAAGAAGAAATAAATTGAATCCCATGTGGTTGCTGAGGTTTCACCCCCAACTTCACATGTAAATTTCCATGTTCCAGGAATTTGAAGAGGATTATACCGAGTTCAAGGCTGAAATTCTGGACTTCGACAGAAGGCTTGGCGCTGTCCTTTGTGCAGGTTTCCTTGACTGCTCAGGCTTAGAATCAGCATTTAAGGTCAGTACTGGCCTCCAATGATCAGCCAAAATGACTTTAATTGTTAGGGGAAGATAGAATCATCCAATAATTCAATCCAATCAACGTTCATCAAGAGTCAACTCTGCGTTGGGTACTGTGTTAGCTCTGGGGATACAATTAAGAAAAAGAAAACCAATTCCTCCCTTCAAGGAACTTAGAATCTGATTGAAGGGGGTGGGAACAACACACAAAAATCTTAGATTTAGAACTGAAAAGGAAGGACCTTAGTGGTCATTGAATCTAACTTATCATTTTACTTTTTATATAATTTTATTTTTTTTTCTTTTCAACTTTACAGTAAGTCAAGAATTTCCATCTAGACAATAGAAAAAAAGGTTGTACATGAAAGTATGAATTTCTGTTGTGTCCAGTTTGATTTTCTTTTGAAATATAAAATAAATTCAATATATGACTTTCAAAGACCTCCTGCTCATTGGTAATTCATTCTAGCCCTTCTTATGTGCTTTAAAAAGTGCTTTAATGTTCTTCCCCTCACCACCATCATCCTTCTGTTCTTCCTTCTTTTTCTCCCGATCCCTACACATATTGAAAAAAGAAAACTCTTGTAATGAAGGGTTCCAAGTGGAACAAGTGAAGGCCAGCAGAACAAATCCCCACACTGGCCATGTCTGAAAACGTGTCTTTTTCTCCACCTCGTATCCATCCCTCTTGGCTCAGGAGGTAAGCAGCAAGAGTCGTGGCTGGTCATTGCACCATCAGAGTTCTCAAGTCTTTCAAAGCTGTTTGCCTTCACGGTGTTGCTGTTATTGTGCGCATTGTTCTCTTGGGTCTGTTCCCTTCCCTCTGCGTCTGTTCAGACAAATCTTCCCGGGCTTCTCCAGAGCCATGCCTTCCACCATTTCTTATGACACAACAATGTTGCATTGTATCCCTGTGCCAGGATTGGTTCACCTACTGCCCGTTTCACGGCTATCCCTTAGTTTTCAGGTCTGCACTCTAATACAAGAACTGCTAGAAATATTTTTGCACATATGGATCCTTTTCCTCTTTCTTTGATTTCTTTGAGGTTTCCAGCCCCTTTATTTTACAAATGAGGAAACTGAGGCCCAGAGTTAAGTGACTTGCCCAGGATCACACATTTAAGTGATTGATGCAAGATTTTAATCCAGATCTTTTTGACTCTAGTCCAGTGTCCTATTCTTTATGTCACACAGACTCTGATTGTTTCATTCTTTGTCCAACATTGTTTGTCTGTTTCTCCTTTATTGAATCGATTAACCAATTAATCAGCAAACGTTCACTAAGTGCTTACTATTTTCCAGGCATTCTTCTAAGTACTGGAGATACAAAGAAAAAGCCAAAAGCAGCCCTTGCCCTCATGGAGTTTGCATTCTAACAGGAGAGAACATGTACATAAGTAGGAACATATAAGATCCATACTTACTATAGATGGGAGATAACCTTAGGGGGAAAGAAGGCACCAGAAGCTGGGGGGACTGTGAGTGGCACACGTTGAATGATATTCTAATAAAGCATCAAGCTTGCCCCAGGAAAAGTTATTTTTAGAGCATCAGTGCATTGAACTTTGCTGAGGTGCCCAGGATTTTATCTTCCAATTCAATTTTAAATAAAATTTGGTCTGCCCCAGGACCCACAGAGAAAAGCCAGGACCCTCCCTAATAGAAGACATTTGCATGCTCTTGCCAGGGTCACATCTGAACTTTCCTCTCTATTTTTTTCATTCTTGTTCATCAGTGTTAGGATCTCATGCTCAAAGTATGTCTCAGTTTGGGTACCAAATGGAGGAAAAGGTGTATAAAAGGAAATCAGTCTCTCCTAGGGGGGAGAAAAGCATTTTGAAGACCCCCCAATTTGAAAGCTTGATGGAAAAGGGAACAGGGAAGGAGGGCAGAGCTGGCACAGATTAAAAACCAATTTGAAGGGCACCCTGGAAGCGACTCCAAAGCTTCTTTAACCATGTCAGAGGGAGAAAGGCAGCTAGACGTCTGGGACCATTCATGACCATGCCCAGAGAGGACAAGGATATAGTAGAGAGAGCAGTGAAGACGGAAATAACTTATTTGAAGATAAGCAGGAGGGTCCCACCCCCAAAGTGTCTTTTGAAGTGGAAAAGTCCAAGTAACAGATCACTAGAGATCCGAGGTATCCTAGATCTTTGCAACTAAGTAAATGTAGGTTTGTTATGAGGCCTAGATGATGGATCCAGGGAAGAGCCAAAGAACAGCAGGGTGAAATTGTCAAAATGTTGGTGAGAGTGTGTATCTTGTAACAATGTAAACTGCATGAGATGAAGGGCTGCTTTGGGCTTTTTCTTTGTATCTTGTAACAAGTCTACTGAGTACAATGCCCACAGTATGCTAGATGTTTAATAAAAGCTTCTCGAATTAAATTGAATGCTTATAATATCGTAGATTTAACTAGAAAGTTCTTCATTTTATAGATGGGGAAACTGAGGCCCAGAGAGGTGAAGTGAATTTTCCAGGGATCTAACAGGTAGCAAATATTGACATTTTCTTCACCTGTTTTTGCCCTCCTCTCTGCAGGGCACATCCTAGGTGATTAATAAAGGATGGTTGACTTGACTGTCTACCAAAAGGAGAGAAGTACTCTTTTTCATCTGTTCCTTGGGACCAAAATTGGTCATTGCCATTGCAATGTCAGGCTGCTTTTTAATATTCCTCTTATTTAAAACCTTCCCTTATTAAAGGCTTTGAGTAGCGACACTCTCTTCTTTACTCTGCATCAGTTCGTATGAACCTTGCCATTTCTTTTCTTTTTTCCTTATGTTTGTCATTTTTTACTGCACACTAACATTCCTTTCTATTCATCTGCCCCGACTGGTTCATTCACCGCCCAGTCTGTGAGCATCCCCTTTGTTCCCAGTTTGGGGCTACCCAAAAGAGTGCTGCTGTGAATATCCTTTCCCTCATTTCTTCCTTGCAGTACATGCCCAGCAGTGGTGGCATAACTGGCTCAAAGGATGAGATGAGCTTGTGCTAGGTACATTGTACACTTTGATGTGGGCCTCTCAAACATCTCCGGGAAGCCGTGTAAGAGCTTGTCCTTGTGATCAGAGATTCAATGAGTGTTTAGAAACTCAAGGCTGGTGATAAATGTTTCTTTCCATGATTACTGCAAACACTTCTTGTGTTCTCCTGGAAGGAGTGTTTACCTTGGGGTTTGAATACTAAACACAAGCCTTACAAAATACTAGTTGGGTGGAGAAAGTTAATCATTGATGGCACGCAATTACATTTCCATCTTTGTTTTCATCCTTTCTTCTCTGGTGTGTGGAAGGTTCTTTTTCCAGTGAGTTTAGCTGATGAGCAGTACCTGACAGTTTGGGGGTTTTTTCATTGTCTTTATAATGGCTAGGGATCCGGCATTGGAGCTAGGAAGACTTGGGTGTAGATGGATTTTTTTTTTTAGCAGAAACAAGTTCATGGACTACAGATTAGGGGCTCCTGATCTAGGAATCTCCTATGGCAATGACATCACAGGTCTATCCCCTCTGTCCTTATGCTTATTCATCTTCAATCTTTTAAATACTCCAAGAAGGAAAGTGAAGCCTCATTCACTTCCCTTTCTCTCCCCATTACTCCATGTCCTCAACAGAGGTGGCAGCCTTATTAGAACAACACGCCAGGTGTATCTCCCACTTTCTCAGGAAAGAGATGTTGGTCTGAGTTTCTACTCCCCAAATAAAATAGCCCCTCAATTCCAAGAGATGCAGATGACATGAGCATGGTATGGGGGGAAGCCCCATGGTATGGGGCTGGAAGTCAGGAAGCTTGTCTCTTCGCCTTTTACCTTACACTCACTTGTTTCTTGACCTTGAGCGGGTTGGTCTCTGGAACTGCTTCCTTTGCCAGAACAGGACTTCTTAAACTTTTTCCACTCGGGACCCCTTTTCACATTTTGCTACCATTCCTTGGTGTTGCATGACCTGAGGGCATGCACAGTGCAAAATGTGCATGCCCTGTGTTCAGAATCAAGGCCGCAGTGAAGTTACATGATGAAACATGGGCAAGCGCTGCCAGAAACACCTTGGATTCATTGTGTATTTAATTCTGAATTAATTTTTGGTCATCGTGCATTCAGAAACCTTTTACTGTTGCCAAATTTTTCACCACCCATGGGGGTCACAATCCACAGTTTAAGAAACACTGATCAAGGCATCATAGAGGCACCTCAGAGTCCATCTAATCTAAGATTTCCATTTTACAGATAAGCAAATTGTGGCCCAGGGGAAGTTAGGTGAGCTTCCCAAGGTCATGCAGATAGGAAGCATCTGGGTGGAATCTGAACCCGTTTTCTGACCCTCTAGCCATCCTCATTTCACAGGACCCCGATGCCCTGTAATTGGGTGACTTGGTAGATATCGTGCTATAAAGTCAATGGAGTATGCATACATAACAGCCCTCTGTGTTACTGTTGCCATTTCATATCATGACCAAGTTGAGGAGCACTGCTGAATTCCGAATAGTGAGGATTGTTCACATCTATCGTTAGTGCTTTAAAGTTTACAAAGTGATTTCCTTACAACAATCTTGTGAAGTAGGTAATGCCTTTTATAGAGGGGGAAACTGAGGCTCAGAGAGATAGATACTCTGTTAGAGTCCCAGGGCTTTCCAATGGCAGAGCCCAGATTTGAACCCTGGCCTTGATTCTCAGTCCAGGGTGTCCGCTGTGGGTCTTGTGTCTAGAGACCAGAAACACAAGTGGCAAATTCAGGAAGCTGGGTTTTGTTGATAATTGTAATCTCAAAGCTCATTTGTTTGTTTAAGTAAGAGGCTCTACTTCAGCTAAGAAAAGTTGTTTCAGATTTCACAGCCATTAGTCAAACATGCAATGCCAAGCTTTTGTCTTTCCCAGGAGCCCCTGAGTTCCAGGGGAACCTGTGAAGACCTTGTCAGCTCCTGTCTGGCAATCTCATCCTGGCCTGGGTAGGCAGGGCTCTGGGCTCTTGAGAAAAGGGCCAGCAGAACCCAAACTCTGGCAGCAGTTGAGGCCTGGAGGTGAGGCCCACTCAGCATTGCATGTCCGCATCCACCGACGGGCTGGTCAAGTTTAGAGACTCATCACTAGCTTGGCCAGAGGCTGATGAATTCTTTGGCCAAGAAACTCTTGAAGCCCCAAGACAGGATCATGGGATCCCAGAATCATGAGTGTTGAGCAGGAAAGGGCCTCAGAAGCCAGTGGTCCATTGGAATCTCCTTGAGGGCAGAAACGACTTGTTTTTTTCCCTTTGTGTCTTCCACACCTAACACAGTGCCCTGCGTGGAGTCGGCCCTCATTAAGACCTCCCTGAACCAAAGGGCAGTGACCTGCACTAGTGCACAGCTCACCCCACAAAGGCATAGGTCACAGAGTTGTGGGAGATGAAGGCAGGAAGGGAGATCAGCGAGCATCGAGCCCAACCTCCTCATTTTAAAGATGAGTGAACCAAGACGAAGAGGAAGAAGTGACTTGCCCAAGCTCATAAATGTGGCCGTAGTTCTGTGCCCACTTCTTAGATGCTATAAAGTATATACAGATTGGGCTGGGTGCACTGGAATCAATCTACCCCCACTTTGTTCCTTTATTCTTTTAACTTATACGTCACATCCCTCCACGTACAGCTCCTAATGTAGCCTTTTCATACTTGGGAAAATACAGACACTGTCTTAATCTGCAGTTTCAATAAACAGCACAGCATCTGTCTCTTAGTAGGGTAGCAAGGCAGTGGGTGGTCAGTCCCATTGGCACAGATTGTCGTATACCTCTGACGCCTTTTGCTTTTGTTGGGGCAGAGGAAGTACGTGGCTAACTTTGAATCCTGGTAACTACTTTTTTTTGTAACCTAAAAAAATCATTAGGAACTTAAACACCAAAAAAAAAAAGAGACCATTTCCATATACATAGCAGAACTCCAGTGAGAGGATTCTCTAGGAAACCCTGAGTCTCCGTTTCATCATGGTCATGTTTTCATCCCTGCATGTGGACACAGAAATTCTGGGGAGAAACAAAGAACCCAGATTCTGTTAGCTTTGAGGGGATCACAGTGAGATGGCCATGGTTATGCTTGTGCCAGAGTTTTAGGGGGAAATTAGGAAATTGCTTGGGTATGCTACAAAGCCTGGATCTTCCTTTAATTTGAATTTTTGTTTAATAGCTCTTGTTCATATTTGGGAATTTTCTGGTCAAACCAGTTGTCATGGACATTTTCAGCCCTCACTATAAGAAGTTGTTGCAAATGTTTCATGAGGAGCTGGACCAGTGTAAGCACCTGTACAGTGAGCACGTGAAGCAGGCAAGTCTTAAAGTCCCTAGGAGTGCTTTTGGGTTTCCCTGAGATCACTCTTTGATGTGGGGAGGGGGGAGAAGAGGGGTAAGGGCAGAGTTTTAGAACTTTCTGAAGCAAATGTAGAGGATGACAGTATGTCCCACTTGGGTCTTCTGATAATCCATTCAAGCCATGTGCTTTTATATCTTTGGGCTGTTCTAAGAGAAGGAGGTTTGACAAATGGAATTTGCAGAGACAGACTAAAGCTTAGTATAAGGAAACACTTTCTAACAGTTGATGGTGTGGGCTGCTTTGGGAAGTAGTAAGCCTCCTGTCACTGGAGGTCTTCAGAGACTGGATGACCACATGATGGGGAGGTTGTACAAGGGGCTTTTGGTCAGCTACAGGTTGGACCAGATGGCCTCTGGGGCCCCTTTCCACTCTGACATTCTGGGACAGTCTAGAATTGAAAGTACTTCTGATTTAAGTTATTTCCCACTGACTGGTATAACAGGAGTGAATGAGGAATGGCCTAACATGTTTGAGTCACATTAGTTGACTAGACTTCCCCCCACCCCCTCACTCTTCCTACACGCAGGTTGAAATCGGGAATCCAGTTCTCAACAAGAATATGCCATTTACCTCAGGAAATCTCAAATGGGCCAACGAAGTACGCGGCCGCCTTGATGGATTCTGGTCCAACTTGGTGCATCTTCAGCATCCGTAAGAAATTCATATTTTAGGGCTTACTGGGCAGCAGAATCCCAGCAAGCCTGGTGGGATTATGTGAATGTGAGTGAGCTGATATTAATTCTCAGACTAACAGTAAAATGAATACCTGGCATTTACAAATGTTTTGATTTTGCTAAGTCCTTTTATTATTTGATCCTTACAATTACCCTGGGAGGCAGCTGCTGTAGCGATGCCTATTTTACAAGTGAAGGAACTCAGGCACATGGATATTAAATGACTTGCCCAGGATGTCACAGCTAGTAGGTGTCTGAGTCAGAATTTGAACTCTAGTCTTCCTGACTCTAGGTCTAATACATATCCACTGTGCCAACTAGCTGCTATGCTTGGGTAGAGTCCGCCAATCCTATGGGTTCTTCTACATAATTTCTCTCATTGTCTTAAATGAAATTAACGTGCTTTTCAGACTTTAAAGTGCTTTATAAAAACCAGCTCTTCTTTCTTTTTTCTTCTTCCTTTTTTCTTTTTTCTTCTCCCTTCTTTCTACTTCCTTCTTCTCTAATTTTTCCCTCCCTCCCCATCCTCCAGGACCATTTTAACACCTTTCTTAATTTCCCTGTTCCCATATCAATGTGGTTATTTCCTCATTTTTCCTTTTTCCCTTCTGTTGCTTGCTAAAAGTTTTTTAAAATAATAAATTAATAAAAATAAGATTAATTTTAAATTTAATTTAAATTTAAAATTAATAAAAAATAAATTTTCTATGCATTTCTTTGTTTCTGATTTTAAACTCTGCTCTGAAGGGGACCTAAGTTTCTTCCTTTTGCATGGTAAAATGTTCCATTGGCTTTAGAAACATTAACATGTCTGATCTGGTCAAAGCAATTTTTTTCTATGAATGCTTTTCTAAATTTTGACATTTTAAGGTTGATAGAATGATTAAACAATTACTGTTTTACTCTGTCAAATAAAGGTTTAAAATCATTTCCACACAGGATCTTGGAAGGACCTGATGCTATATTACTACATCAGAAGTATGTAGAAATGCTCAATTTACTTGACCAATTTGGGGATTGTATCTATGCAGAATGGAAAAGTTCAGTGGGTGAAATCTGTGAATTCAATTTGAACCAGCCATTGATAAAATACAATGCCACCCATGGTCTCCTTAGTGTCAATTTTGATCCAAAGGTATGGTTGATTTTTTAAAAAATATATCTTACATTAATTAAGCAAATAGTTATTAAATATGTAGTGTATATAAAGCTCTATGCTAAATACCAGTGCAAATACAAAGTGCCAATAAGAGTTGGCTTTTGCTATCATGTAGTTGACATTCCAGTGGTGGGTAATATGACATAAACACAGATAATAATTATGAGTTGGCACTTACAGACTGCTTTAAAGTTTACACAACACTTTGCAAATATCTCATTTGATCCTCACAACAACCCTGGGAGGTAGGTACTATTATTACTCTTATTTTGCAGAAGGAAACTGAGGCAGACAAAAGTTAGGTGACTTACTCAGGATCATACAGTTATGAAGTATCTGAGGTTAGATTTGAACTCCAGTCTTCCTGACTCCTGTAAGCAAAGTGTGTTTGAGGTCTGAGGGATGAGGATATTTCTAGCCAGAAAGATCAGGGAACGCTTCATGAAGGATGTGGCCTTTGAGATGACCTTCAAAGTAACATTAGAACTTCAGCAAGCAAAGTGGAGCATGGAGGGAATTCTGGAAAGAACAGCATAAGCAAAAGTATGGAGGTGGGAAAACACCAGGTGTGTGTTTGGAGGGGGTTAACTGTACCATAGAGGTTATGGAGACAGCACATTGGAGGTAACTGGAAAGGTAGGATGGCATAAGATTCTGACCACTTTGAATGTCATGCACAGGATTTTGAACTTTAGTTTGCAGTCAATTGAACTTTAGCTAGAAGTGAGTTATTAAAGACTTTCAAACAGAGGATTTCACATGACCAGGTATTTGCATAAAGAAGATAGTTCTGGCAGGGGTATAAAACATGGCTTGGAGGATGGAAGACCTACTTGGAAGGGATGGCAATAGTCCAGGCGCGAGGGAATGAAGATCTGGCCAGGACCACAGCACCAGGAGGACAGAGGAAGAGGCAGACACAAGAGATGTTGTGTGGGATTCAGTCACTGATCAGACATGAAAGATGAAGGACAGGGAAGCGTTAAGGAAGGGCACCTGGAATTCCAAGATGGGAGACTGGGCAAGCTGCGATCCCTCGAAAAGAAACAGTGAGGTCAGAATGAGAAGCGTTTTGTGGGGAAAGATAATCAACTCTGAACTGTAAAATAGGCTTTTTCTTTATTATCTTTCCAAGATGCTCACTTCTTGTTTTGTGATAAATGACTAAATACGAAAGTAAATTAAAATATCTGTAGCAAATCTTGCATTAATAATTCTTTTTAAGAGCTGTTACCCGACATTCACTGGCTTGATGTGTGTATACCTGTAATTATTTACAATATGAAATTCTGAATTTGAACCAATATCTAGCAGGGGGTAAGGCCTGGACATAGGATTTCATTGATTTAATGGGAACTCCCAGCGTGGGAAACTCTCTTTACCAACAAAAGTCAGAACCTTCTCTGCAACTTACGGTCTTAGTGTTGCCTGGAACACTGAGAGCTTAATGACTTTTCCAGAACCAGTGATTTGATGCTGCCATTATGTGTCATGAGCAGGTTAATCCCAGGCCTTCCAGAGTGCTGTGTGTGTGTGTGTGTGTGTGTGTGTGTGTGTAAAATCTAGGATTTAGGGAATCGTAGACTCATAGGACTTTATCCACCTAGGAGAGTATATAAGATCTGGCGTGAAGTTTTAGTCCAATGTCCTTATTTTACCAATGAGGCTTATAATGATGACAATTATGATGATAATTATTATAACTAACATTTATATATATCACTTTGAGTTTTGTTAAATACTTTGCAATTATCTCCTTTTATCCTCATAACAATCCTAAGAGGTAGGCATTATTATTAATCCCATTTTACAGATGAGCAAAGTGAATTAGACTGTGGTCAAGTGACTTGCTCAGGGTCGCACAGCTAAATGTCTGAGGCTGGATTCAAACTTAGATCTTCCTGACTCCAGGCCCAGTTCTCTCTCTGTTAGGTACCCCTTAGTTACCTATGAGGATCCATCATGGTATCAATGAAAGACACAGGAAAACCTAGTTTTGCTGTAGTTTATTTAAATTAAATTCAACAAACATTTATTAAGCATCTGTTGTGTGCCAGGCACTATGCTAGGGGCTGAGAATACAAAGACAAAAATGAAAATCATCCCTTGCCCTCAAGGAACTTACATTCTCCAACGACTTCCCAGGTGGACCTCGGCAGCCACTTGACTGTAAGCCTGTGCTTGCTCTGTGCTGACTCTGTTCTCCTCACCTTCAGATAACGTGGAGGAGAGTATGACACAGAAATGAAAGTCTTCTGACAGATAGATTTGGTGTCACATTGGTACCTCTTAAGATAGAGGACCTCAAGAGGAATTGTCTAAGCCCCTCCTTTTTTTAATAAATGGAAATAAACCATTCTCTCATCCCAAAACCTCTTTCTATGAAACATTACAAAGAGGGTTTTCCCTACTTTTTGTATTCTAGCTCGTGGCTGTATTGAGAGAAGTGAAATATCTCCTGATGCTGGAGAAATCAGATATCCCAGAGTCCGCCTTAGTCATCTATGGAAAAAGAAACATTTATTTAAAGGTTTGTGTCTTCAGGTGTTGGGACTTCTGATGAAGCTTCTGTAAAGGGACATCTTGGATCGGAATGCGATTGTGTCTGGGGACCTTTTAATATGTGCCCATAGATAAATGCGGCTGCTCTGGAGCCTCAGTGGAGCTGTTCTCTCCAGTGGCATGGAGTGCAACCTACCCATCGACACCTGCCTGTGTCCTCCTGTAAAATCCTCTGTGGGAGACCACTTAATATCCCAAAGGCTCTCCCCTCATGCTTTGTACAGCCACTAACTCTCTGAAACCAGCCTCAGAACCAAGTCTTCCTGATTTCAAGTTCAGCCCTTTATTTGCTCTGCCAACTTGCCTCTCATGATGGTTTCCTTTAACATTTGCTTTTCTGCTTCTGTTCAGTACATTAGAAGTCTCGAGCTTCTCGTTCAGGGATATAACAAGCTGAAACTAAGCCTTCTAGAGGTCGAGCAGCCTCTGATAGAAGAAGAGCTAATGGCCATAGATGGCCGGCTCCAGGAGGCAGAGCAGTCATTCACCTGGCACTCACCTGACTGTTGGGAGTACATGGAGAAGGTGAAGGCGGATGTCTTTGAGCTGCAGCAGAGAGTGGAGCAGACTCAGGAAAATGTCAAACTGATCCAGCAGATCATGAAAACTTGGGCTGAGCACACCCTCTTTTCTCAGCGAGATCATAGAAAAGAAGCATTTTTTAGTTTGGAAGGCAAAGGAGACACGTTCGCTCGGAAATACAGACTGATCCAAGAAGGTGGATGCCATATACACACTTTAGTAGAGGTGAGCAATGCTCTAGGAATTAGAGGGAATTTTTTCTTCTGAGTTTACTCCTAATTTCTTTTTTTATTTTAATTTTTTTATTTCATAATTTATTTTTTCCCAGTTACATGTAAAAACAATTTTTAATATTTGTTTTTAAAATTTTGAGTTCCAAATTGTCTCCATATCTGCCTCCCCACCTTGAGAAGGCAGGCAATTCAATATCTGTTATACATGTGCAGTCATGCAAGACATATCTGTAATAGTCATGTTATAAAAGAAAACACAGACAAAAAACCTCGAGAAAAGTAAAGAAAGTAAAATTTTTAAGAGTCTACTTCAATCTGTGTTCAGACGCTGTCAGTTCTTTCTCTGGGGATGGATGGCGTTCTTCATCATCAGTCCCTCAGAGCTGTCTTGGATCAATGGATTGCTGAGAGTAGCTAAGTCATTCGCAGCTGATCATCGTACAATACTGCTGTTCCTTTGTACACAGTACATTTCACTTTGCATCTGTCCGTGCACGTCTTTCCAGGCTTTTCTGAGAGCGTCCTGCTCACTCCTAATTTCTTTAGGAAAAAGTTAGTCAGTAACGATAGCTAACATTTATCTGATGTTTTAAGGTTTTCTATGTACTTTATAGATTCTAGAAGTTAGAGGTGATTTTTCCCCAAACTCCTAATTTCTTTAGGGTAAAGCCAATTGGTCCCTGAATAATGGTATCCAAGCTTTATCTCGTGTTTTAAGGTTTCCTAAGTACTTGACACATGTTTCTCATTAGCTATGGCATTCATGATGTAACTGACATGTTTGTTGTTGGTTTGTTGTTTGTTAGTTTTTACTATGCAATGGGGTTAAGTGACTTGTCCAAGGTCACACAGCTAGTAAATGTCAAGTGTCTGAGGCCAGATTTGAACTTAGGTCCTCCTGATTCCAGAGCCGGTGCTGTCCTCTGTGCCATCCAGTTGCCCCACGTACCTTCCATGTGGGCGGGCACTGTTTACGGAGTAGGAATACCAAGATAAAACTGAAACAGTCCTTGTCCTCAAGAAGATTACATTCTCTCAAGGGAAACAACGCGTGTATGTAGACAAATGAATATGAAATAAATAACAAGTTAATTTTAGCTGGTGACGTGTGTCTCAGAAGGTTTCTTGTAGGAAGAGGAGGTACTTTCTTGCGGTCCATAAATGCATGTAAGTGAACTACTAAGAGATTTTAGATCTCTTCTAGTCCAGTCAGTCAACAAGGTTTATTAAGCACCTACAATGTGCCAGGCACTATGCCGATCCTACCTCCTTTATTTTATAGATGAAAAAACTGAGGCCCAGAAAAGCTTATGGGATCACAGAGTTCAGGCTAGAAGGGAACTCTGAGGTCATCTAGTCTAACTCCTCATATTTCAGATAAGGGAATTGAGGCCTAGAGAAGGGGACTGTGATGAAAGTGCTTTCTTTCCAGTGATGAAAAGTGATCTAGAGGCAGGGAAGTCTTTCCTTTGTTTAGCCTTTTAACATCTGCAAAAATTACCACTGAAGTTCCTGAAAGAGAGACATGGAAAGTGACCCATGCCCAGTTGACTGAAGGTATCCAGATGGAATCATTCCCTTCTCCTTTTCTCCATTCATATCGGAATACTGATGAAAGCAGCCTTTAATGTCGGTCTAGCAGCAAGTAATTAGTAGCATTCGGTTTCTAAATAATTCTTTGGAGTTTTCAGTGCAAAACAAGTATCATATGGCTTATGAGATTCATGTTAAAGAGACAAATGATGCTGTTTTGTGCCATGATCCTGGGCTCAACTGGTATAGCCATTAGACTCTCATACCTGCTGATTTCAATTGCACCTCTATAAAGGTGCTCCAAGTGGTTCCACCTTTTTTTGAATTTTACTGGATTTCTGCATAGACAAAATTTTCAAACTTGTGGCTAGCCATTTTCAATAAGGCAAAAAATAAACAACACATGACTAGGGGATGGTAGGGAAAAGAACATGTAGGAAGTATCTGAATAGCATGTCAACTTGTCATATAAAGGAAATACCTACACTCAGTTTGCAAATGAGTTTCTATTTTGCCTTCTCCCACCTTCAAGCCTTTGGGACACAGACTGGGCCAGACACTTGGACCTTATTATTCCCCCTCACCTCCACTTCTCACAAAACCCAGCTTCTTTCAAGGTTTAGCTCAGGTGTCCCTTCCCATATGAATCCTTTCCTGATCCCCCACATCACCAGAGGTCTCTCCCCCCTCAAATGATCTTTTATTTACTTATTTGTTTATATACTGTATCTTTCTGGTAGACTATAAGCTCAATGAAGGGAGGAACTGATTCATTTTTGTCTTTTTATACCTTTGTAGTACCTAGCTCAGCTCCGAATGTACAGTGGATGCTTAATAAATGTTTACTGAATGCATTTGTTGTAACTAGAGGGGACAGATTTTTAACTCTTACCCAATAGAAACTTCCTATATTTATTTTTTTTTTAAGTTTTATTTTCTTTTAAAAAACTATCAAAAGTCACACCATTGTTTATTCCTGGTTGGTTTCTGGGATGCTCTGAATTATTCCTTCGTTGACTTTCAGGACACCTCTACAGCTGTTAATGCATAAGAATCTGTCTGATGGAGGACAGATGATGGATTACAATTAATTTCTTCCGTTAAATTTTCAGGATCTAAAGATTCACTCCCAAAACA
This sequence comes from Phascolarctos cinereus, assembly GCF_003287225.1. NCBI lineage: Eukaryota > Metazoa > Chordata > Mammalia > Diprotodontia > Phascolarctidae > Phascolarctos > Phascolarctos cinereus. Next base: position 13,439,410 of record NW_027555514.1, read on the forward strand.
CTAATCTGGGGGCTATAGACCCATAAGATTTATGAACCCTGATTAAAATGCATTGAAAATAGTCTCCAATGCAATTGCATAGCTCGACACAATTAACAATACAGTGCCTGTAACATTGAATTGGAAATCAGGTTGGGGTTTATCTGCTAGGAACTTGACCCTCCCCCATATTTCCTTGAGTCAGATACTCAGAAATTTTGAAATTGCCCTTCTCAATTCAAAAACAGGGGAAACAGTCTTTGGGGACCATGAGGAAGGAACACCACAGGACTTTAAAACAGAAGTAAAGCTGTTATTCATTTTCCATTTCTTGTAACTTTTTTTTTTCTAAAAAAGCATACTATTTTCTCCAGTACATGATTTTGACCTTGAGTCCCATCCCTACTAAGGAGAGAAGGTTCTTTCCCATAGTCTTGGCAAGATATCAGAGGGTTGAGCAGTTCTCCCCATGGCTTCTCCACTCCACGCTCCCCATCTGTGTATGGGGACAGAAGTCTAATGGCATTCAGGGGGTGTCCTTTGAAGACACAGGATAAGCCAGAGAGAGTAAGTGAGTAGTTAAGGGGCAGCAAGACTCCTTTCTCCTTTGAGAGATGATGAATCCCTTCATCAAGTGGAGGCTGGATAACCATGCACTAGGGTGATGGAGAAAGGATTCTGGTTTGGGCATAAGCCAACCCAAGAAGTAGGATGGATCAGAAAGAGCCCCAGATTTGGAGCCAAAGGAGCTGAGTCTGAATCCTGTCAATTTGTTTCATTTTTCTGGACTTGAGTTTCTTTCTCTGTAAAATAGAGGGATTGGGCTGAGAAAGTTCCTTTCAACTCTAAATCTGTGTTCTCGGGTACACAGAGCAGCAGGCTGGACTTCAAGTCAGGAACACTTGCATTCCAATGCTGCCTCTAACACATCACTAGTTACGTGATGCTGGGCAAGTTGATAGATCTCCTGGGGCTTCATCTGTCATAGGCAAGGCTTGGACTGAACATCTTGCATGGACAGTCATCTTTCCTATGGAACTGGAGCTCTTTGAGAGTAGGGACTGGGCTTTTACCTTTCTTTGGATCTCTCTTTGCCCAGTGCCTGGCACTTAGTAAGAGCCTGATAAATGAATTTGGATTGACTAAGACTCCAGGATTCCTTTGAGCTCTAAACACTGCCCATGGGTCATTGGGCAAGTCCTTTAACCTTTCAGACTCTCTACAACAAGAAGGAATTGGATCAGATAGGCCCTGAGGGCCCTTCCAGGGTGAACCTATTATTCTATGAGTCAGCTTATTGAGATCCTTGAGAAATCATCATCATCACAGTTTTTATAGCACTCCATTCGAAGTAGGCACTATAGGTAAGATTAACCCCCATTTTGCAGGTGAGGAAACTGAGACCGGAGAGCTAAGTGACTTGCTCAGAATTACATGACTAACAGGCAAACTTTGAACTCAGTTTTTTTCAGACTCCAAGACTGACCTTCTGTCCATATCAAGAGGCAGTATGGCCCTGGGGTGGAGTACTGAATTTAGAGTTAGGGAGAACCTGGGTTCAAATCTCTCCTTCAGTGTTTATTAGGGGTGTGACCTTACCATAAATCACTTAATTATTGTGAGCCTCTGTTCCCCGCCCCACCCCCAGAAAATAGGGATGGTCTTGATTATAGTATATACTTTCAAAGGTTTTGTGTGAGGCTCAGTGAGACTGTTTGCAACGTACTTTGCCAAAGGTCAGATGTTGTGCACATGCCTGTTTTAATGGCTGCCTGAGGCTTATCTTTATAAGGCCCTCACACCTGTCTATCTTTTCCAGCCCTGTCCATCACTCCCAGGTCAACCCATGACCTGTGTCTACCATGAGATCTGCTGGGCACCCCTGTCCAGGGCCACCCCAAGGGGAGACTGAGCTGGCTGAGCCAACAGGGCAAGTTTTCTTCTATGTTTGAAACAGCAGGATTGGTGTCCTGTTTGTTCAGGTTTTAATAAGCTTCATTTTGGAAATTAGCTTCCCCCTTTGCCTTCATCATAGAATACTGCTTTCTACTCTCTTGTCCTATGCTGTTGATAGCAACATTCCTTCATTCAGTAAAATTTTATTAAGTGCCTACTGTATGCACAATCTTCTAATGCCATCCTCTGATGCTTCATTGTGGCATGGAGGTGACAAGCAGAACAAATTCAATTCCATCCAGCTCAACAAATGCTTATTTTTTAAATAAAATTTTGCTTTCTCAATTCACAAAAATCAATGTTCTCCCTCACCCCATTGATAAAACCAAACTCTTGTAATAAATATGAATAGTTGAAAATAACAAAACCCTGGACACCATGCCCCAGAAAAGTGTCTCGTTCTCCCCACCTGAGTCCATCATCTGCCAGGAGGAGGACAGGTGGATGCTTCATGATCAGTCCTCTGGAATCATGGTTAGTCATTACATTGACCAGAGTTTTGAAGTTTTTCAAAGAACCAACATCTAGTAAGTGCATCCTACGTGCCAAGTGCTGTGCTAAGTGCTGGGGATCATTGTCCTCAAGAAGCTTCCATGCTAGTGAAATGCCCCAGCAGCACCAGCTTCCATCTGCTCACTAACGGCCGCTCTCTCTGATCAGTTCTCCTCAGCTTTTCCCATATCAAGAAACTAGAGTAGATTTCTCATCTTTGATTCAGTTCACCATGCACTCGTTAAACACCCCTTGTGTGCTAGTGGACTAGGTCCTGGGAATACAAAAAACAAGAACAAAATGGCACCCGTTGTCAAGCATCGCATTCTCCTTGAGTATCAGTGCAAACTCTGAAAAGTTCTCCCAGCTTGGTGAAGCCCTGCTCTTTTGGGGGAGGGATATACACATGCGCGTATATGTGTGTGTGTGTGTGTGTGTGTGTGTATGTGTATGTATACGTATGTGTGTGTATGTGTATGTATACAAGTGTGTATGTATACGTGTGTGTGTATACGTATGTATGTGTATGTATATGTATGTGTGTGTAGACATATGTGTGTATGTATACGTATGTGTGTATGTATACGTGTGTGTATGTATATGTATACGTGTGTGTGCATGTGTATGTATATGCATGTGTGTATGTATACGTATGTGTGTATGTGTATGTATACATATGTGTGTATGTGCATGTATACGTATGTGTGTATGTGTCTGTATATGTATGTGTGTATGTAGATGTATGTGTGTGTATGTATACGTATGTGTGTGTATGTGTATATATACATATGTGTGTATGTGTATGTATATGTATGTGTGTATGTGTATGTATATGTATGTGTGTATGTGTATGTATATGTATATGTATATGTATGTGTGTATGTATACGTATGTGTGTATGTGTATGTATACGTGTGTGTATGTAGATGTATGTGTGTGCATGTATACATATGTGTGTATGTGTATGTATACATGTGTGTGTATGTATACGTATGTATACGTGTGTGTATACATGTGTGTATGTATACGTATGTGTGTATGTGTATGTATACATATGTGTATGTATATGTATGTATACGTATGTATACGTGTGTGTATACATGTGTGTATGTATACGTATGTGTGTGTATGTGTATGTATACATATGTGTGTGTATGTATACGTATGTGTGTGCGCGCACGCACACGCACACCTATATTTAGAGACAGAGAGAGAGGAGAGGGTGAGTTTAACATGGTCTTGTTGCTAGATCTGGGGCTATTGATCCAATGGCTCCACTCAGGTATAGCAAATACTTGACCAAACTGAAATAACAATCAACTCATCTTTATCCAGAGACAAAGCCCGTTATACAAGTATAGACAGTAAATAAATGAAATTAAATATGAGGAGGAGACTTTGAAGTAGACAAGATCCGTTCACCAGGCAGTAATGAGGCAGAGGAAGAGGAGGAAGCAGAGGGGAGAAATTCACCAGCTCCCAGGGTGGCAGCAAGTTCTGCCCGGCCCGGTTGTTCTATAAGTGGGTCAAAGAGTTGGACAAAGCTCCACGTGCTCATAATTATACTTAGCTTGGGGAAGTAGCCCCTCCCTTTGTCCCTGCTTGCAGCCCACTCTCCTCCCCTTCTGAGAAGCTCAGACGTCCTGGTGCTGCTTCCTCGTCTTGTGCCTTTCCCCCTGAATAGAATCTAAGTTCTCTTAGGGTGGGGACTGTTTTGTCTTTGTCATTTCCTCTTTGCTCAACATGGTTTCTGGGTTCAAGGCCTCTATTCAGCTCAGTGCTGAGGGAGATACATTGTTTAACAGGTGGTGCTTGCCTTCATGAAATTTACAGTCTAGTCGGTAGATAAAATACAAACACAAAGACAACTTTGATTAAAAAACAACAACAACAACATAGCTAGCTCCACGGCCACTGTTGGCTTCTCCTCGGGGGATGTGAATCAGTTGAACAATTCCTTTGATCAAATGGAATTTTGTGATTTTATATTAGAATTCTGTGTCCCCAGGATAACTTGAGGCTCTTCGAGGCCAGTGCCATGTCAGACACCTGGAAGATCTACCTGGAGTTCCTGGATGACATTGTAGTTGATGGCTTCTTCAATGCCATCATGCATGAGTTAGATTTCTTCTTGATGAACACGGAGAAATGTCTGAAATCTGCTCCATTCTTTCAAGCACAAATGGTCCTCATGGCTCCTGAGATCATGTTTAAACCTCCACTAGAAAGAGAGGCTGGGGAGGGCCTGTATGACCTTGTGGAAGAGATTTTATGCAATATTTTTAGGATGTCTAGCCAAATGAAGAGAGTGGCATCGCATCTGGAAATCCCAAATTACCAGGTATTTTCCTTTTGAAAAAGGTAATGAGGTGTGTGGGGGTGGGGGGTGGAAGACATTGTCTATTAGGGAGGGAAGGAATCCTGGAGATACAAAAAGAGAGGACATGAACAGAACATTAAAAAGCAAAGGGAAGAAAGAGGAAAGAAGTTCAGACATTTTTTTCCCAAGGCAGATGATTACTTAAAAGGTTTTTATGGGAGGGCAGGGAGGCAAAGCCTCTATTTCATTAGTATGAAGAATTGCTTAAATGAAAATTCTTTCCACAAACACAGATTGACACACCTGCTTGCCATATTTAATTTTATAGAGTTGTGGAGGAGGTTAAATGACTTGCTCAGGGTCACACAGCCCAGATGGTTCAAAGGCAGGACTCGAACCCAGGTCTATTGTCACTCTGAGGCCTGCCCTCTATCCCCTGAACCAGGCTGCCTCTTTGCTTGGAGATGAACTATCTGTCTATAGAATTATCTATTTTGAAGGGGTAGAAAAGGATTCCAAATCTAAGAAAAAGCCTAGATGATTTCCAATTTTGTCAACTTGATAAAATCAGACCTCTGATCATGATTTGTGGTAACTCACTATTTCTTTTGATGTTTAGAATGACATGGACCATATGTTGGACCTCATAGAGACCAGGCAGGAGATCATGAACAGAGTGTCAGGAGTGATCAACAAGGTTCTAGACTATAAGAGCTCTCTGGATGCCTACTCTTACCTCTGGGTGGACGACCGAATAGAGTTCATGAAGCAATTTCTTCTTTATGGTCACCCGTTAACTGCAGAAGAAATGGACATTCAGGCCAATGAAGGCCTCCCAGAACAGCCACCCACCATCGAGCAGTTCAAAGAACAGGCAAGGAAAATGGCAAATGGACTGTGTAGGCGGCAGGACTTTCAAAGCTGGTTGGTGCTGAACTTTATGTGTCCCTTTTCTTAAACTCTCCTGTAGATTGACATCTATGAAGCTTTGTATGTTCAGATGAGCAAATTTGAGGACTTCCGGGTCTTTGACAGCTGGTTTAAGGTGGACATGAAGCCCTTCAAAATGAGCTTGCTGAACACGATTAAAAAGTGGAGCTGGACGTTCCAAGAGCATCTTGTGAGATTTGTCATTGACAGGTAAAAGCTCTGCTCATTTCATCCAGGATGCTGGATCTGCTCAGATGAAACTGCAGATCTTTCCTTCATATTCCCTTGGGTTACCATTGACTGGGCTATGGATTTAACAAATTTTGTTTGAGATGCCCTATTGATATTACGCTAAGTATCTTTAAAAGGGTCATTTATATACACAAGTGGGATAACAGAGAGCATTCTTATGTTGAATGTTCTATATAACTTGAGAGTTCCTAGGATCATTGTCCAAGAGCTGCAAAGGAGCTCAAAGGCCTCTAGACCAACTCTTTCATTTTAGAGATGGTACCTAGGGACTTACCCAGGGTCACACAGTTAATTTTGATCAGACGTAGGATTTGAGCCAAAGCTGTCTGAAGTCAAAATCCAGGCTCTTTCCACTGAACCCTTCACTGCCTCCTCTACATCCTGCCACTCCTCAGTTTTATAATGAATAAAAGCCATGGACAGATTGTTGGACTCTCTGATTCTGGGAGATCTCTAAGACTTATCAACTTGTTTTTCAGGGGGATGAGACCCCATGCCGATGAAATCACAGAACCTTGACATGATTATTTATCACAACCTGAAGTGATGAGAATTTCAAATTATATCTTATACTAAGAAAAGGTTTGGTTTTTGGTTTTACTGAACCAGAGCTGTGATTGCATTGAAACAGAATACTAACTCCCAATGAGGAAACCTCTCTTTGCCAAAGAAGACAGGTTCCTGCTTAGCAGTTTATAACACTGGAGAGTTCTCTGGGATAATGAGAAGTGAAATGACTCACCCAGGGTAATGCGCCAGGTTATGTCAGAGGCAGGTCTTGCACCCAGAGTTTTTGACTCCAAAGCCACCTCCGTATTCCACATAACAGGTTTACTGAACATATTTGGTAAGAGTCTTTCTCTGTTTCTCACTTTTTCCCTCTCTTTTGCGCTCGCTCTCTCTCTCTCTCTCTCTCTCTCTCTCTCTCTCTCTCTCTCTCTCTCTCTCTCTCTCTCTCTCTCTCTCTCTCTCTCTCTCTCTCTCTCTCTCTCTCTCTCTCTCTCTCCCTCTCTCTCCTTCCTTCTTTCCTTCCTTCTTTCTTCCTCTTCTTCCCTCCCTTCCTTTTTTTTCCTTTCATAGTCTGACTGACCTGGAAGAGTTTATTAAAGTGACAAATGCTGGATTCTGCAGAGAGCTGAAAGAAGGTGACTATAATGGCCTAGTAGAGATCATGGGCCACCTCCTGGCTGTGAGAAACAGGCAGGGAGCTACTGATGAGCTCTTTGACCCCCTCAAAGCTACCATCACACTCTTGGAGAGCTACGGACAGAAGATGCCTGACCACGTTTACGTTCTCCTAGAGGTGAGTGCTAGTACCTCAGTGACTGGTGTTATGCTTTCTGTTTCTAGTGGGTTACTTTCTGGTCCTCATGCTTACTTTCACTTTCAAAGCTGAAATTCACCACAGCTCTTGAGGTCTTTATGTCCCCATGTTGAATTTCTCCATCTGTGAGATGGCATCCATGAATTATAGAGCCAGTGCTAGACGTGAGCCTTTCTGTGGGTGCTGTGTAGGATTCATGCTGACGTACAAAAAAGTGGTAAAAGAGACTGGTTCTCCAGGGCATTTATTGTTGTCCTACCATTTCCTGATGGAATGGAACTACTTAACTAAAGCAGAATTCATGTTTATGGGTTATTCTCAGCTTTATTAGAACTCTAGGGAAAAAATTGAAGTTTGCATCTGAGCATGTGTATGCATATATGCATTTTATATTATAAAGAACAGATTTGCATATGCATGCTTTGTTAATTGATAAGGGGAATGGAATGGAAAAGCATTTATTGAGTGCTTACTGTGTACCGAGCAATGTGCTGAATGCTGAGCTAGAAAAGTGAGACAAACCCTGCTCTCGGGGCTCACATTCCAGTGGGGGAGGCAATGCACACAGGCGAGTTCAGGTGCAGCTGTATGCGTTATGTTCATAAGTATATGTGTATGCGCACATACACGTGTATACACAGTATAGCTAAGACTCATGATTTCATTGATGCCAAAGCTCCTTCTGCAGATGTAAGCTACCAATAACTTAGCATCCTAGAGGGCAGGTGACCATATTTTGGGCATGTCGTATCAGGTTTTCCTTTGGTGTATGGATTAGACTAGATTAATTGGTTGGTTGTCCTTCGTTCTCAAAGAGGACCAAAATGGCATCATTACATTGGGGTCAAGGATCAGTGTGTCCAGCTGTGGTTGATCAGATGAATAGGAGCTTGGGTGCTCTACCACAGGTCAGGCACAAATAGTCCCTGTGAACAGTTGGGGTGGATTCTCTAAATTTGAGTATTTTGGGTTTCTTTTGAACTACTTCACTTCTGCTTTGCTCACAGAGCACAGCACCTTCTTTGATGAGAGTGTGCCATGTTGGGCGGTCCTTTGCCAGCATCTCCCATGTCACTCAACTCCAAATGACTAGACTAGAATGATTGGACTAGATGCCTGCTAAGGTCTCATCCACCCCTCAGAGTTCTCTGATTTTATCTGTGGCTCTGGAAGATCTGCCCAAGGCTCAGGGAGCCGGTTTGCTTCTGCTCTCCTGCCTAGTTTCAATTCCATGGAACAAGACACCCCTCCCAGGTTAGCTCATCACTTCTAAGCCCATCATTATGCTGCTTACTCAAGGCTTGATTGATACCACCCCCCTCAGCCTCTTTTCTCCTCTGAATGGAGGACTGGAGGGCAGATATTCATTACATCTCCAGAGCTTAGCACAGTGCCTGGCACATGCTAGTCACTTAATAAATGTTTCATGGATTGGATTGGATAAATGACTTGTCCATGGCCACCTAGCTAGTGAGCATCTGAGGTAGTTCTTGAGCCCACATCTTCCTGAGGCCAAGCACAGCACTCTATCCACGACACCGCTTCAAATTATGGATGCACTGAAGTTCTGTTGGTGATTTCTTCTTGGTGAGTTTTCTCTCTACTGCTCCCTCTGACTTGGCATACAGGCTTGGTGACTCACTGTGGCTCAATGTTTAATCATTCTGTGGCCAAGATGGTCCTCTCTAGTGTCCATCTTGGGGTTGGACTCCCACTGGCCTAGATGAAAAATCCAAGGTCAAGTCCATATGACATTGAATCATTAGAGGAGGGTTTCAATATATGTGGATATACTCTCTCCTGTCAGAACATGGACTCTTCCCTGGGGTTTGGATGGATTTCCTTAGTACTTCTGGACATTTCCAAATTGTGCCACCTACGTACTGGTCATCTTCCTTATCTGCCTCTTGATGAAAATCAGCCTGTGCCTCTGGAACCTTGTGTTCTGATAAGTGATCCTTCACCTGTCTTGCCTGGAGTCAAGCCAACTTCCTGACAGTTTCCAAATCATGCCCTTCACAAATGCCCCCTGTGCTCTGCACCTCTCTCCAGCTCCATTTCTGTATTGCTCTCCTCATTGAATGTAACCTCCTTGAGGACATGCATCATCTTGCTTTTGTCTCCTCTGCATTTAACACAGTGCCTAGCACATGGTAAGAGCTCAATGAATGATTTTTCATTCATTCATTCAGAGCGTGTATTGTGTATGCTTTGCACTTAGCAGATCTCTGTGTTAAAACATGTTTCTATTAGTGATCACACATCTTTTCAGCTTTGCTTGTGTCCTCAGATGTTATGCATATGGGTATTATACTAGGAAAAGAATTGTGGAATGTACTTCGTATGTCTGTGTGTACCTAGAAGCAGGAGATTTTTACATTCTAATTAGAAGTTGCCTTTCCTTGTTCCCATACTTAGGTTGTTCTTTGATCTGTACCCACAGCTCCGACAACCTTCCTTTGAGGTTATGGTAGTCTGTGAGTCATATTTACAAAGAGCAGGGGGAACTTGCCCTCTGCTTTGGGGGAAGCCTATCACTACCTCCTAGGAGCATTTTAGTGAAAAGTAACTTGTGTGTTGTCTTTGGAATGGTTTTCATAACATTGTTTTAGTATTTATAGATCAATTCTAAATTATTTACAGAAAAATACCATAATGAAAGTGTCACTAATAACAACACAAAAGCAATTCACATTTCACAGAATCGAAGAAGCTAAGCACTGGAAGGGAACTCAGTCCATTCACAAAAGGAATCCCTGTTATAACATACCTGACCAGGGCCTGTCAGGCTTTGCTTTATCAATCAATTAGTAAGCATTGCTTAAACACCTACTGCAAGCTAGACATCGTGCTCAGGGAGCATCTATTCTACTAAGGGGCATAAATCAATCCACAAACATTAAGTACCTCCTGTGTACCTGGCACTGTGCTAAGGGATACAAAGACAAAAAAAAATCCTTGGCTTCAAAGACTTTATGTGCTAGAGAGAGGAACAACACATACCCATGTAAGTGTGTTTGAAATAGATCCAAAATGCGTATAAGAGGAGGGCAGTAGATACGGTCTTATGTAGAAGGTGATGTCTGTGCTGAGCACTGAAAGAAACTTGAAATTTTTAGGTGAGGTAGCGTGCATTCCAGGTATGAGGCACAGCCTATACAAAAGTCCAGAGGTCAGAGATGGAAGGAGGCATCTGAGGAGTTGCAAAAAGGCCCACAGTACTTTTGGTTTGTAAACATACTTTCTTCCCAAGCCCCTGAAGAAGGTAGAGGTAGTGTTATTGCCCATGTACACATGATGCTCCGCCTTCATCCTCATCTCCCTCCCACTGGCACCTTGGCTTCTGCCCCCTCCTTACCCCCTTCCCCAAGCTGGGCTCTGAAAACTGCTGAGTTTTCCTCTCATCTTTCCCAAACCAAGTCTCTGTGCACTTCTCAGCCATCTTCAGCCTGCATATTCCTTCCCCACTTTCTAGTTTGACATGTGTTGTCTTTCTCATTTAGCATGACAGGGGCTTGCTTATATTTGTATCATGTTAGCACAAGGACTAGTACAGAATAAGCTTTTACAAATCCCTGCTCTGTCTGTCTCTGCAAGGGTGGATGGACTTCTCATGTACTCAGTGGATGCCTTCATTGAATCAATCAGTTGGTCAAAGATATAAGCTAGGCATGAACTGGGAAATGAGAGTCAACCTTGGGGAGCACTCTGGGAATGTGGCCCCCTGTGCTTTTACCAGAAGGCAACAAGAAGGGTAGTAATTCCAGAGGGAGCATGACATTCTCTCTTTATCCCTTGCCCCAACCCACTCCCTGACCATTTTATTGGAGAGACTGAACAAGTAGCAAACAATGCACCAGCTGGGCACTGAGGACAAACAAGCCAGATTGAGGAAAGGCAAGTTCATGAGGATTCCACCAAGGGAGACTTAGGACTTACATCTTTGCTACGTGTGCCCTTTAAGATCAAGTCTGTTTCCCCCAGGACTCTATATTTGTGGGAGAATGTGTCTCTCATATACTGTCCCATCAGACTCCCACATACCTTTGGGTAGATGTTGTTGTATTTTGATTCTTACTGTAGATTTTCTGTAATATCTCTTTGCAAGAGACAATTTTTGTTCATTGATATGGGAGGTGTTTGTAAAAAATCATGTTTGTTAATTGATATGTTAACTGATTAAATTGTATTGGGTAGCACACTAGTGGGGGCTTATGAGTTATAGTCCTAGTACCCCTTCCATTTCCTTACATTATTAGAATCCTGAAAGGATAATCAGCCATCCCCTAGGGTCCCAGCCTGCCAATGTGAGTGGGAGTTGGAAAGTAGCCCCAGAGCCTGCACTGCCTCACTATTGTCCTCATTTTACAAATAGAGACCCTGAGACTCAGACCGTGTGGACAAACCACACAGTTAAGTACCTTGTCCATGGCCACACAACCCCCTTGATTCTGAGCCCTGTTTTCATTCCACTACATGATTATGTCCTGTTCATTTTCCTTTCTTCTTGTGGACCATTATTCAATTTATAATTGGCCACTAAAGCCAACAGCAGTAAACACATATTATCCAAATTTAGAGTACTATTCTGTTATCACAATAATGGTAACTGGTACTGTCTCCTTTGATAATGGGAACCTAATCATTGTTTAAATGAAAAGGGAGCAGGAAGCATTTATTACATGCCTACTATGGGCCAAGCACTGGGTGGGATGGAAGAACTAAATGAAAAAGTCCCTGCCCCACATGGAGCTTTTATTCTAGTGGGTCTGGAAGAGAAATCTATGGAGTTGAAAATGTAGCATCACGAATGGAGAGCTAGAGAGGACCCCCAAGGCCATGTGGTCTAGTCCTCTCATCTTCCACAAGAGGAGCTATCCATAGATAGCTCATCACAGATTTATACAGATGAGAATTCCTTTTCTTGTGTGGATTGGACTAGATGGTTTCTGAGGTTCCTTTCAATTTAAAAATGCCATGATTCCATGAAAATATATAAGAAATAAAGGCATTTACTATTTATAAAAAAATTAAGTGTTTAATCCAGTAGATCCCAATTAGAAGTGCCTGTTGTTACATGATGGGATGCTCCATGGGTCACATCACACCTTGCCAAATGTAATACAGCAATCAGGAAAAAAAACCCTACCTTATTCTTACATGGTTAGCTTATAAGGTGAGAGTATTCATCTCATTCCATACTGTCTGACTTATAAAAGTTCCAATACATACCCAGGTAATGGGAACATTTCCCTCCCACCTCACTGTGTACCGTATGCCAGGCACTGGGTGAGATGCTGGAATACGAAGTCAAAATAGATCTTAAGGAATTTTCCTCCAACCCTACAACAATGGATGAATAAGTCTGAATCAGCTGGAGAGGATTATAGGGCCTTGGTCACTGGATGAAGGCAATTGGCAACACAGAGAAAACCTCAAGTGATTGGGTAGGAAGATTAGTCATGCCCTTTGGGCTCACATATGAAAGCAGAGCCTTTCAGCAGGCTCAGGAATGCTTGTAGAGGCAGACCTCTTCTCCTGTATTTTAGGGGGGCAGCAAAGGGAGTGGGTGAGTAGGCATTATCTCCTCTCATGCCATCTCTGTGCCAACAGTCCCCTTGCCAATCTACTTCCCTGGGGCCCTGCTGTCCTGATGAGTGCTTGTCTCTCCTGGAATATAGTTTTATCTTTTTTGGGGGGGCAGGACAATTGGGGTTAAGTGACTTGCCCAGGGTCACAGTGTCAAATGTTTGATCTGAGGTGGGATTTGAACTCAGGTCCTTCTGACTTCAGGGCCAGTGCTCTATTGTGCCACCTAGTTGCCCCTGGATTATAGTTTTAGGAAAACCCCATTCATGCTTCATTTGGATTCCTCTCTCCAGTGATCTCGTCATCAACCACCTTGCACCCTGCCCACCCTTCCCCATTCTGTGTCCCTCCCAACATGGTGCTTTGTACATGGTAAACACTTTATAAATATGTTACTGTTCATTCATTTGTCCATTCAAGCCCATGGGAGCTCTTGAACAAGAGAAATAGAAGAAGCACTCATGAATTTGCCCCTAGAACCCAAGGTAGCAGCTACTCTTTGATAGCTCCACCCAGTAGGGAGGGTACAAGTTGGGGAGAGCACTTGAGTAGGTGTGACACTCAGATACTGTTATTCTTAGGCCATGGTGGGTCAAAACAACTGGCCTGGTTTCTTAAATCTACAGCCCTCATGGATATAAAATGAGGAAAGAACTTCTCAAATGATGCAGGAATTTAATATGTTAGGAAAAATGTATGATGGGGAAGCCATGACCAATGATACTGGTGGAAATTTAAGAAAAATGTAGTCCTCTTCAGGGTAAGTTTGATAGCATTTTATGCCTGCAGTAACATCTTTCTCTAGGACCTTGAGGTAGCGTGATGGTCATGGGGATTTTTCAAAGGCCCCACCAATGGAGCCCAAGCTTTGCTAGGCCCTATTGAATTGGAAAGGCTTTGAAGTTGAGATGAGATGCTAGGGCCACAGAAGGGTAGATTTTTTTTTTCAGTCATGCAGCAGCTCTCAAAGTTCTCTGCTAAGTCACAGGCAGGTGTTGCTAGAGTAGGGGACACAGGACCCAGAACCACAAAAATCACAGGCCCTGGAAACATTGCAATAAATATAATCATGCAATTGGCCTGGGAGGAAGAATAAGGTGAGGATGCCCTAATGCCAACTCAATGAAAGCTACTTGTTGTGGGTTGAATTTCCATGGCAACTGTCCTGGTCTCTCATCATGTACTTTTATTTTTCCTAGGAATTGCCTGAAAGATGGAATACTACCAAAAAGAATGCTGTGGCCACGAGACATGAAGTTGCTCCCCTTCAGAATGCAGAGGTTACTGTCATCAGGAGAAAGTGTGTTCTGTTTGATGTAAGTGAGACCAAAGCCTCCTGAGCGAAGTGTTTTGACAAGACTGTTTTATGTATTTATTCATTTAAATTTGAATTTTCTTTCAAAAATGGTTTATGGATTTTTCAAGGGGGCAGGTGGTATTTTACATCACACTTACTCACCAATAACTGCCCTTCATCAAAGCAATTTCCTTTGTAATTAAAAAAAAATAGATAAAACAAATCAATACAATATGTGCAAAGTTTCATACCCGTAGTCCACCACCTCTTTACCAGAAGAAGAGATGAGAACATTTTAAAGAGCTGTTCTAAACCTAACTTATTTAATGAAATTCTCTTCTCTAATCTTATTTTTCTTCTTTCTGTATCAGGGGAAACAGGTGGAGTTTAGAGAGAGATTCAGAAGAAAAGCCCCATTCTGCTTTAATGCAGAAAAGCCATATGAAGTCCTTGACAAGGTAACAATCCTGAAGTTGGTAATGGGTTATGTCAGTAGGTAGACATTGAGGTTGGGCACGTTAGCTTCAGGGCCAAAGACCTAAGCTGGACGGGATGTTTGAGACCATGTAGCTCAACTCGCTTTAGAGATGAGGGTAAGCCCTTGCCCAGAGTCACAAGGGTAGGCTGTGTCAGAGAGAGTTTTGAGCCTTTGGCCTTCAGACCAAGAGCCCAGGCTGTGCCTGCTGTTCTAAGCTGCCTTTGCTGATCGCATCCTTCTACAAACTGAGATTCAGCTTCCTTAAGTCTGAATTATCCAAATGCTGCACCCCTTCCTGGGGTCTTAGAATTTAGAGTTGCAAAATACCTAGGGCTAATTATTTAATCCACCCCCATCATCTTACAGGTGGGTATAAAGGCCAGAGAAGAGAAGTGATCTGTTCAAGAACACACAGCTAGTCACTGATCATTTCATCAGATAGGTAGTCAAATCACATCTCCAATCATCCTCTGTGTCTCTCTCCTCATTGCAAGGAAAGTCAACAGATGTTATGCTCACCAACATTAGGGTGCCTTTTTGATCCCCTTCTGTGATGTGTTACAGCAGCAGCATGCTGGGAAATGTTTAACAACTGGCTCTCCAGGAAAGCACTTTACACACGGCACACTTTTAGCTTAATCTGTGTTGTTAGTATTTTCTCTGTCACTTTCTTAATTGTAGATAATAAACAACAACAAAGCCCTGATCTGTGGTGTTTGCCACTTTCCGAGGTGTAGACGCTCACACAGAAAGTTGAACAACCGCGTCTTAAGAGCTGGGTCAAGGTGCCTAGAAGAATGTAGTCTGTTCTCTCACTTCTGGTGAAGATGCCTAATAATAATGCGCCAACAAGCATCCATTTAGTCCCATCAGGTCAAGAAGCATTTATGAAGCACTTTGCAGCTTGCATTCTGCTGGTGGTAAAAGGCAGTCCCTGCCATTGAGAAATGTACAATCTAGGAGGGCAGCACCAGTATGTACAAGATATTACAGTAAACGAAAGGTCATCTCAGGGGGAAGGCGCTGGAATTAAGGGTAATTGGCAAAGGCAGAAAGTCAGCTTTTGGTCGAGATTTGAAGGAAGACAAGAGCCCTGGAGGCAGAGATGAGGAAGGAGAGAATGTCTGGTCTGGGGCATTGCCAGGGAAAAAAATGGAGAGTCAATCAATGGGACATCCAGGAGACCAATGGCAGTAGAGGGAAGCAAGGTGTAAACAGGCTGGAAAGACAGGAAGGGGCCAGGCTGTGAAAGGCTTTGAAAGCCAAATCGAGGATTTTGTATTTGATCCTGATGGTGTTCGTTGAGTAGGAGGCAGTGACAGGGTCAGACCTGCACTTTCGGAAGATCACTTTAGTGACTGAATGGAGGATGGACTGGAGTGGGGAGAGGCTTAAAGCAGGTGGACCCCCACCCCAGCAGCTATTGATGAAGTCTAGGTATGAAGTGAGGAGGCCTGCACCAGAGTAGGGGCTTTCCGTCTCTTTGGTGTTTGAAAACTTATTCAAGCAATTCTCCAAATAGCCAAGTGCGTTTGCAGACAGTAATTTCCTCTATCTTGCATTTGACTTCTGGGAAGCTGAGTCAAGTCAGTACCTGATCCCATATGCTGTGGAGTAGGAATAGGGAGAAGAAATTCTTTGATCATCTGGGAACCTTGTTCTGGTCAAGAGTTTAATGCCAAACTTGATACTAGTAATTACGTTGACCGACTTGACGATTTTTCTTCTGATAAGAGGTGCTGCAGTGGATAGAGTGCTCGGCTAGGAGTCAGGAAGGCCTGTCTTCAAATCCCATTGCTGACACTTGCCAGCTTTGTGTCCTTGGGCAAGTCTCTTGTTGGTTAAACTGGCCGGTTCTCTGTTTCCTCATCTGTAACATGAGGGGGCTGGATACGGCTACTTCTCAGGCCCTATCAGGCTTTGCATCAATGATCCTATGAACCTGCTATTTCATTGGCATAGGGAAATCCAACACAGAGCAACAAGTGTTTAGTGGGTTAGCCTTGCGGAGTTGTCTGGTGCAGAGAGGTTCAGTAACTTCCTTTGGGTCGTACTGTGGCACTTGTCAGAGGCAGGACTTGAACCAAGTCTTTTGGACTGTATGTAGTCATCACTGTGTTGCATCTCATGATTTGACGTAGATATGCAGATAAACTGAAGGGGTGAATGATTAAGAAACAACACATCTGGTTTCAGAAAATGTTTTCGTTGCATGTTGGAATTTGTAGGAATGCAGAGCACCCCAAACAGAGCACTACACCTCTGGTGGGCAGGTCTGCCTCCGACGCTTTGGAGCTGTCCAGCTTTCCTAGCTTTCCTCCTTGACTGTCTGCCCCAGCCATTCTGGGAGTGAACTCGTCACTTCTGACACCAGTGCAAGGCATGGACAAGCTGAAAGTAGGACTGGGTTCTCTTTCGAAACTTTTTGTTGGAAGGTGACTTGGCTAAAAAAGTCTTCTCTTCTAGTTATGACCTGATTAATCAAACAGAACATGTTGAAAAGGCATTTAACTGAAAGAGATGGCATCTTTTGCTATGAAATGGCTGAAGTCAAGATGTTATTTCAGTTGTTGAGGTTGGTCTGGCCCAGTTGGCCTGGGTGAGCTCTCAGGTGCCTTCCAGTACTAGAGCCTGAGAGATCAGAGAAGCACCAGCATCCTTATTTGCCTATGGCAGACACATGCTTTGTTTTCATGTAACTCATGCTCTGATTTTTAAAAATGACTTTTTAAAAAATGACATTAAAAATGACTTTACTAATATTTGGGATCAATGTCAACTTGAAAATTAGGCTCTGATAGAGTTTTCCAGGTATCTCTCCTTGATACTATACTATTTACCTTTTTTTTAATGACTTGGATGAAGGTAGAGACTGCCTGCATGGTTATCACGTTAGCTGATGATAGGATTTGGTGGCATTTTGCAAGATAGAACTAACCAAAGATGAATGTAAAGTCCACCTATGGTCCAAAAATCATTCACAAATACAGTATGGGGGAAGGGTGGCCTCCTATTTCTAAGATACTTCTCAGCACCAGTAGCTAGAATTTGAATCAAGAAGATGCAATTTCAAATCTTGCCTCAGATACTAGCTATGTGGCCTTGGACAAGTCACTTAATCTCTCCTGGCCTCAGTTTCCTCATCTGTAAAAGTGGGAATAATAATGCTACCTATCTTGAATAGTAGTTGTGAGGACAAATGAGATAACATATTTCAAGCACATATATAAATGCCAGCTAGTGATGGTGGTGGTGGTGGCCGTGGTAGTAGTAGTGGTAGCAGTACTCTGTGAGTTTAAATTTCACCTCATCTTGAATACTATATTCAGTTTTGGGCATTACATTTTGGAAAGGACATTGACAATAATAGTCTAAGTATTTAGCATTGTACTGTACTTTCACTTATGATGTTTTTATGATATGTTACTTAAAGTACAATTGAGTGTCATTGTTCATAAGAGTGACAGTTTTTAGATTGTTTTTTTCCTCTAAATGTAGAGTTTTTAAAAAGACTTGCTCCATTCTTAAGTATGATTTTTATCATCCCATGGAAACAATTTTTTCCAGTAAAGTGTTCAAATTTGCAATGAAAATCAGCGGGGAAAAAATAAGACCCCTAGAAATTGGCTTCTCAAAACACTTTGCTGGGGGCGGGGGCTGTCAATTCCATTAGTAGAATCTCTAAGAAAGTTTTCAGTGAAGGAAGCTGTCAGTCTCATGACCATATTTGATGGTGCTTTACTCTCTCATTTTTATCATGGAATGATTATTAAAGGTGGCAGGATGAAGTCCACCTGGCCACCACTTACCTAAGGGACTAATTACCTTGTGGAACTTTTCAGATGCTGGATGTTTCCATACCTGAGCAAGAGCATCAAGCAGCCTGGGCAGGCTTGCCTGTTTCAGGTGGTTTCTTTTTTGACAGGTAGGATGAGTGAAATGTGTTTTTTTTTCTTCAAGGAAAATGAAGAGCTCGAGGCATTAGAAGAAGAAATGTTGCAGATGCAAGAATCGACAAGTCTTTTTGAAGTGGCCTTTCCAGACTATAAACAAATCAAACAGTGCCGCAGGGAAATTCGGCTGCTCAAGGGCCTCTGGGATCTGATTATTTATATCCAAGTGAGAGTTTGCTTTTTAAAATCATTGTCTTATATCCCTTTGTCTAGTCTTCTTTCTTGCATGTATTTGTATGTAGGTGAACTTAAGGGTGCTTATTTCTTATGGCATTAATAATTATATGGCTGTCATATTTTTTTCAGACTTTAATTTTTCTTCTTTTTTTAAAAGTCAGTCTTTGAGTTATTCACATCTCTCTACTAGAAAAATATTCAGTTGAAAACATCACTATTTTTCATTTCAGCATTAACACAACATTGCAGAGGGATTCCTGCTTTAACCCCAAGTTATTTTAAAAAATGATTTGTATTAAGCACTCTTCAAATGATATTAATTTTCTGTGGAAAATATTTTGTTTTATTTGTTAGAAGGGAGGGCACCATTGTGTATAGGGGTAAGGGGAAGCTGAGCTAGTGATAAGTGATGGGGTAATGGAGTATCAAGAAAATATTGAAAATACGCAAAAATGTGGAAGACTAAGTAAGGAACCCAAAACCAAGGACGACAGCAGTGTGACAGCCTGGTAACTGGAATAGATGCTCTTAAAAACCCTCCACAACTAACAGAATTTCATGGTGCCATGCCCAATTTTTTTTTTATTGTTCATCGTATGTATTTTTGGCAATTATTAAGTTAATAATAAAAATTTTTAAATGGTTGGCTTTTTTCTTTTACTATATTTATATGCATTATAAGACATATCCCTTGACTCAAGTCAGTAACCATTTGTGAAGTGACTGCAATGTATCAGGCATGGTGCTCACTGCTGGGAAATCAGTGGAGTCCTACAATAACTATGACCACAGAGACCTATAGTATCAACAGGAGACCTCAGAGTACAAAGTAACCATTGGAGTATGAGATAGAGCACGGTCCCGAGACCCAGAATCTGACCAAGACACCTAAGAGCAGAGGCTGGCCACTGATGAATTCAGATTATGTTTTTGGAAGCATGATTCTGTTTCATTTGAGGATCAAAAAGTACTAGGGTTTTAGTCAGTCAATAAACATTTCTTTTTCTTAAGGGACTTTGAGTCGGGTTACTAAGAAGGCAAAAAACAATCTGCAATCAAGGAGTTGAACATATAAATTGCTAGGTACAAACAAGATATATGCAGGTTGGTAGAAGATGCTCTCAGTGGGAAGATGACTGTAGCTTGGGGGACCCAGAAAGGTCTCCTGCAAAAGATGAAATTGGAGCTCAGTCTTGAAAGAATCCTGGGAGTTTTTAAAAGTCATGGGAATATTCTTCTTCCAGATGTAATTCTAACTAAATACCTGCTGCATACATGATAACATCAATAGGTGTCTGTAACTTTTCACCATGATTAGAAAGTGATGCATCAGATTGTTTTGGGGGTACATCTGACCCACGCCAATAACTTCTTGTTCTAGACTTAGGGGGGATTTGACAAGGACAGTTAATATTAAAGAAATTGGATTTCCACTGGCCAATGGTGCCACTGTGTATCATCAATTTCTGTGCTATGTTGCTGAGACTCACTTTCACCAAATGTTGTTGACACTTTTATCTGCTCCTCTGGTTTCAGAGAAGCATCGATAATTGGACTAAAACCCAGTGGAGACAGATTAATGTGGAACAGATGGATGGAGAGCTGAGAAGGTTTGCCAAGGCAAGTTCCGAAGCTGTCTACTACCACAATTTATTTTTCTCGACACCGCCTCTTTTCTGTCTTCCCCTACCCGGGCTCTGATGGGTTTTTGGCACATGGACTTGCTTAGCTTGAACACGACCATCTGAGGTGGTATTTCT
Organism: Phascolarctos cinereus; assembly: GCF_003287225.1. Classification (NCBI taxonomy): domain Eukaryota; kingdom Metazoa; phylum Chordata; class Mammalia; order Diprotodontia; family Phascolarctidae; genus Phascolarctos; species Phascolarctos cinereus. The sequence continues at coordinate 13,459,917 of NW_027555514.1, forward strand.
TTACTATCATCCAGTCACACTCTTAACCAGAACTGTCTGTCCATGAATAGCTTGGTTCAATTTTTCTGTAGTTCATGAGTTACAAGTCACCCCTGAGGGTATGAACATTCTTCCTTGTAGTCGGTGAGGAGAGTGAAGGTGACTGGAGATGTGAAGGGCTGTACGTGGAGGTGGGAAAGGGCCTCAGATTGTGGTACCCCTTGGCTTCTTTTTTTTGGAAGCAACAACTAAGCCAAATATGGGGCACTTCTGTTGGTTCTAGAACGACTGACGGAAGTATTTCCTCTCTGGAGAGCATATGGAACCATCTAAATCCTATCCAATGTGACAAGCATCTATCAGGCACCTACTGTCACAGGACATTAGGCCAAGAACTGGGAATACAAAGAAAAGATGATGAATTCTTGCCTTTATAGAGTTTATATCCTGCTGGACAGTGGGCATGTTATATCCACTGATAAACTGAAGATAAGGTCTGATAACAGTAATGAAGAGAGCAGGTAATAAAATAGAGGAAAGCTCCTTTTGAGGACAGTACAGACTCAAAAGGATCATGGTTCTCAGGCCAGAAGGGACCTCAGAGGTCATTTAATCCAAACCACTCATTTTGCAGAAGAAAAAACTGAGTCTCAGAGAGCTCAAGGGACTTGCCAAGGTCACACAGGTCACAGGATCAGAGATACATAGTCAGAACAGACCTCAGAGGTCAAGTAGTTCAAACCTCATTTTACAGATGAAGAAACTGAGGCCTAGAGAGGTTAAGTGACTTGCTAAAATCATGAGCGTAGTAAACACCAGAGGTGAGATTTCAACTCCAGAACTGGGGCTTCTTCCAGTGTATATATTTACCTGAAATTAGAATATGATTGCACTAAGGTTTTGGGTGGGAATTGAATGATGGAAGCATCCTTAATTCTCTACTTTCTTTACATCCATAGGCACAGCTTTGCTAGGAAGTGAATGCCTTCCCACATAAAGGAAGCATATTAGCAAAAGCAAGCCAACCGTAAGACCCAAACATTACAAATTCAGAATCACAACATCTGAGAGCTGGAAGGGGCTTAATCCAGCTCACAGCTGAACAAAATTCTCTTTTCAATGTCTTTGGTCAGGATCACTCAGCCCTGGGTGGAAAACATCCAGTGAGAGAGAACTTGCTCACCCCAAGGCAGCCCATTCCTTGGTGAGAGTTAGACAACCGTCTGTCCTGCTTTGTGACTTCCACCCACTGTTACTAGTTTTGCCTGCTGGGAGCAAGCAGAAAAAGTCTAATCCCTAAAAAACCTTTTGTCTTAATTTTTTACAATTAAGATACATTTATTCATTTCTTACATCCCCTAATTGGGGGTTGGGGTCCTTGTAACAAATAAGGATAAGCATAGCCAAGCAAAAGACATTCCCATGTTAGACAATGATCCAAGACATCTCCAAAAGACTCACAATGGAAAATCCTGTCCACATCCAGACAAAGGACTATGGAGTCTGAATGCAGATCGAAGCAGACTATTTTCCCTTTTTTTGTTTTGTTCTTTCTCATGGTTATCCCTTTTTGTTCTGATTCTTCTTTCACAACATGACTAATGTGGAAATATGTTTAACATCATTGTACATGTATAACCAATATCAGATTGCTTGCTGTCTTGGGAAGGGGGCAGAGAAGGGAGGAAGAGAGAAAAATTTGGAACTCGAAATCTTACAAAAATGAGTGGTGAAAACTATCTTTACATGTAATTAGAAAAAATACTATTATTAAATGCAAAAAGAAAAGAAATTCCCACATTGGCCATGTCCAAAAATTATTTGTCTCGATCTGTTCTTTGAGTCTATCACCTCTCTGTCGGGAGGTGAGTAGCATCATCATGGGTCCTCTGGAGACACAGTTGGTCATTGGACTAATCAGCATTCTGAAATCTTTAAAAGATATGTTTTTAAAAATAATTTATTCATTTTTAGTTTTCAACATTAATTTCCATAGAATTTTGATTTTGATTACATTTTCTCCCCCCTACTTCTCCTTCCGCTCCCCAAGACGGCATGTAATCTGATACAGGTTCTACTTTCATACATATTAATATGTATTTCATACATATTTCATGCATTCATATTAAACATATTTTCCCATCAGTCATGATGTATGGAAGAATTAGAACTAATGGGAGGAGACATGAGAAAGAAGAAATAAAACAAAACAACAAAAGAAAAGGAGAGCAAATGATATGCTTCCATCTGCATTCAGACTCCATGGTTCTTTTTCTGGATGTCTTTTCCATCATGAGTGTTTTGGAGTTGTCATAGTTCCTTGCATTGTTGAGAAGAGCCTAGTCTATCAAAGTCAGTCGTTGTACAATGTGGCTTTTACCATGTACAGTGTTCTCCTGTTTATACTCATTTCACTCAGCATCAGTTCGTATAAGGCCTTCCAGGTTTTTTCTAAAGTCTGCCTGCTCATCATTTCTTATAGCACAGTAGTATTCCATTACATTCATACATCATAACTTGTTCAGCCATTCCCCAATTGATGGGCATCCTCTCAATTTCCAATTCTTGGCCACCATAAAAAGAGCTGCTATAAATATTTTTGTATGTGTGGGTCCTTTTCCCATTTTTATGATATCTTTGGGATACAGACCTAGAAGTGGGTATTGCTGGGTCAAAGGGTATGCACAATTTTATAGCCCATTGGGCATAGTTCCAAATTGCTCTCCAGAATGGCTGGATCAGTTCACAACTCCACCAACAATGCATTAGTGTTCTAATTTTTTCCACATCTTCTCCAACATTTATCATTTTCCTGTTTTGTCATGTTAGCCAATCTGATAGGGGTGATGTGGTACCTCAGAGTCGTTTTGATTTACATTTCTCTAATCAATACTGATTTAGAACATTTTTTCATATGACTATAGATAGCTTTAATTTCTTCCTCTGAAAACTGCCTATTCATATCCTTTGACCATGTATCAATTGGGGAATGACTTGTATTCTTATACATTTGACTCAGTTCTCTAGATATTTTAGAAATGAGGCCCTCATCAGAGACACTGGCAGGAAAAGTCATTTCCCCGCTTTCGGCTTCCCTTCCAGTCTTGGTTGCACTGAGTTTGTTTGTGCAAAAGCTTTTCAATTTAAGTTGGTCAACATCATCCATCTGGCATTTCATAACGCTCTCTGTCTCTTGTTTGGTCATGAATTCTTCCCTTCTCCATAGATGTGACAGGTAAACTATTCCTTGCTCTCCTAGTTTCCTTATAGTATTAGTTTTTATATCAAAATATTATGCCCATTTTGACTTTATCTTGGTAAAGAGTGTAAGATATTGTTCTGTGGCCAATTTCTGCCACACTCTTTTCCAGTTTCCCCAGCAGTTTTGTGAGTTCTTATCCCAGAATATTGAGTTCTTATCCCAGAAGCTGGGGTCTTTGGAAGTTGTTGTTCTTATACTCATTCTTCTCCTGGTTCTACTCACTTCCCTCTGCATCATTTCACACAAGTTTTCCAGGTTTCCCTGAAACTTTCCTTTTTATCATTTCTTAGAGTACAAGTGGATACCATAATTTGTTCAGCCATGTCCCAAATGATGGGCACCCCAACACCAATTTCTAATCTCTCTTCCACAGAGAAGATAGCAGTTATTTTGTCCTCTGGTCCCCCAAATCTTCTCTTATCCATGCTAAATGTTCCCAGATCCTTCAATCAATCTTTATATGTTATAGTGTTGAGACCTTTCACTAGTGGGTCACTGAGCATTTATTAAGTGCTTCCAATGTTTTAGTCACTGGGCTAAGGGCTAGGGATATAAAGGAAAGCAAAAAAACCATAACTGTTCTCAAGGAGCTTACAGTCTGATGGGGGAAATAACATATAAATCATTAGAGACAAATAAGCATGTATGCACACATCTATGTGTCATATACAGTCATTTGAAAGTAAATAGAGAAGGAATACAGTCATATTGAGGGGAACATCTTGCTTTACTCTTTATAGAAGTCTCTAGTTTATCAATGCTCCCTAAAATGCAGCAATCACAAATGGTCCATGGCATTTCTTTGGTTAGACATAAGAGACAACGACAGTGAAGATGACAACAATAATGATGATGATGACAAACTCTAGAACATTCCAAGAGCTGCTTGCAGTCCCTAACCAAAACATTTCATTGATCTTACATGCTTTCATTTCCTTGCACTGAAGTTGAGAAAGTGTTTCTTCCACAGATGAGAAGATAATGATGATAACAATAATAACTAGAATGTATTTAATGCTCTAAGATTTGCGAAGTACTTTACAATTCTCATCTCCTTTGATCCTCCCAACAACCTTGGGAGTAGGTGCTATTATTATGTTTTATAGACGAGAAAGCTAAAGTAAACAGAGCTTAAGGGAATTGCCCAGGGTCACACAGCTAGAAGGAGTCTAAGGCTAGATTTGAACTTAGGTCCTCCTGACTCCAGGCCCAATGATTAATCCACTGCACAACAAAATACAGGAGAGATGGTTTAACAATTTGCAACAATCTCTATTCCTCAGGACATATGGTCACTCGATAAGGAAGTCCGCTTCTGGGATGCTTACTTGGGACTGGACTTGATGGTGAAGAACCTGCTGGCATCTCTGAGGGCAGTGATGGAGTTACAGAACCCAGCCATCAGGGAGAGGCATTGGCACCAACTGATGGATGTCACAGGGGTGAGGATCTCGTGAAGTCAGCCAGTTCAGGAGCATGATGAGGGCACTGAAGTATTCCTTGAAAGCTACCTTCTGGCAGGAAATAAGGAAGGTGCCTGGGGGGTGTTGATCAACATTGAGGCAGGAGTACCATGGAAAGTGGAGCCTGGGGAAAGATGGAAGGTAGCTGCGATCACTTTCATCATCCATCAGGAGAAGTGGCTCACCATGATGTGGAGAAATGCTTCTAATAGCACAGCTGTTTTATTGTCTAAAGATACTTGATTTTACATAAGTCTCCATGTTGGTTAAAGTTACTTTTCTTGTTCTTCCAAATCTCATGGCTGTTTTTTTCCCCCTCAGTTTTATTAATAACTTTTTTTTTATCACAATCAGTTCTTGAAACATCACTTACCCCATCCTAGAACCAAACCCTTCCTTTTAACAAAGAACAATTAAGCAAAAATACCCAATATAATGAGCTCATTTACCAGTTGGTGCAATATTCTGCCCTAATGGTTCCCCAGCTGAGAGAGGAATGACATATATCATGATCTGCTTATCACAGTCTGTGTTTGTGTGTGGTTTTGTTTGTTCCTTAAGAAAGAAAAGGGACCAAACTTACAGAAAACTTCACTCTGAACATCAGGGAAGCAACCCTTCTTATGAGTTTGAAATGGATGAGACTATTGAACATTGTGACAGAAATGTCAGAGAGTAGACTTCTTGCTTTTAAGTTGAGAAGTGAGAACTATGATGTAGGGTTAGTTAATGAGATGGAGAAGGAAATGATGAACCTGTCCAAGATCTTTGCTGAGAAAACCCCCAACTGGGTCACAGAGAGTAGGGCATAACTGAGTGAACAAAGAGAGATCTCAGGGAAAAGATCAGGGTCTCTGGGATAGTCAGCAAAAGAGGTCTTTAACAGGCATGGTGGATGGTACAGGCTCCAGCTAGCTTTTGTTCCCCAAAGAACCTCTGTGGGGTTTTTGTGCAAGAGAAATGTGTAGAAATTCTAATGTTAGGCTTTAAAATAAGAATCCTAGATCAATTTATTGACAAAGTCTTGGTGAAATTAAAGAAATGACTGGAAATCTTGTTAAATGACTCCAGTAGTTTAGAATGAAAGACAAGTGAGACAATCGCTGTGTTCTTGGGATGTAAATCGGATGTTAACAAGTGACTTGGGTGATCCTTCTGTAATGGGCTTTGTAGACAGAAGAGATGAGAGAAGTGTGTGGTAAAAGAAAGGAAAAGCATGCTGTCAGCACTGAGGCTGCCTCTTTCTCAGTGACTACATGTCTTGAATTCAGTGTCTTTCAGACTGTGAAGTGAGGAACTCTGAAACATCTCAGTTTTTTTTTTAAATGAACCTTTTGTACTTTGTTAATAAGCCTTAAAAATCATAATTTTGGAGGATTTGATGACCACAGTTTTTCCAACATTTTGTCTAGACTGAAAGATTCTGCTATTATTCGAGTATTTAACAGTCACACCTAGGGCCTCGAGGCCATGTGGGACCCTCTAGGTCCTCAAGTGCTGCCCTTTCAATCCAAACTTCACAGAACAAATACCCTTAATATAAGGGTTTGTCAAAGACTAGGAAAAGGGCTGAACTTGAGGGCCTAGAGGGCCACGTGTGGGCTCTAGGCCGTAGGTTCCCCACCCCTGCTTCTAGTCCTTACGCATATCTAGGAACCAAGGCTGAGTTCCATCTGAAATTTAGAGAAAGGCAACATGGTATAGGAGAGCAAGTGTTGGACTGGGAACTGGAGAACCCAGTTCTGTTTTTGCATCTGTCTTAACAAGGGGTGTGGCCTTAGGCCCTGGTTTCCTAATCTGGAAAATGCCTGGGTTGGACTCCATGGTCTCTCAACTCCCTTCATCCTCAGTCTGTGTTTTTATATATGTTAATTGTCATCCTGACTGATTCCTTTGACCTTTTGTTAAGCTAACTTTAGAAAAAACGTTTTCTTGAATTCCTTTTTTTATACACAAAATAGATATATTCTGTGATGAATGTTACCCCTACCCAGCTTCCCAATAGAACTGTCCCTTGTAATAAAGACAAACATGGCACTCTCCCTGCTAGCATGCGCACTGGTGGGCACCCCTAAGCCCCCATCTCTGTGCAAAGAAGGCCGTGCATTTCATTACTTGTTCTCCAGCAGCAAGGTTGGTCATTGTATCTAATCCATACTTGACTGCCACTTAGGGCTGCTTCTGTTTATGTCATTGGGGTCATTTTGGAGGCTTGCCTTCTTGGTTTGGCTCTCTTCCTTCTGTAACAATACTTCCAAGTCTTCCTATGTTTCTCTGAATTTTTCATATCACACAATAATATTTCATTGCATCATTCTGTCACAATTTGTCCAGTCAATGGCACCTCCTTTGTTTCATTTTTTACTATCACAGAACTTGCTGCAAAGAATATTTGATCACATGTGAGACCTTTCCATTGCTGACCTCAGAGTGTGTGCCTGCTGGTGCCATTGCTAAGTCAAAGGACATATACATATATGCATACGTTGTATATATTCCTATAGACATGTGTGTATACATGTGAGTATAGCTGAGAGCTTTTGTCACATGATCCCAAATTGGTTTTTAGGAAAGGTTGGACAAATTCACAGTGCCATCACTGGTATACTAGAATGCTTGCCTTCCGTCACTCAATCACCAGGCATTTTATTACACATATACATCGGTGTACCAGGCACTGCCTTTCCACAGCCTCACCAGCATTTACTACTTCGATCTTCCTTGCCTCTGCTAATTCAATGGGCATGAGGTAAAGCCTCAGAGTTGTTTAATGTTTTTCTCTTATTAGTGAGGTGGCCTCTTGCTCCCTTTCAAGGCTTCTAACACTCCACTCTCTTCTACCCATTCTATGTTTCCCTTTCCTTACACCCAACATTCCATCCACCAACTCTGGGCCCTTCTGCTTGGCACATGGTGAAAGCTTGTCAATGACATGGTCAATGACTGACTGACCATTCCCCATTCCTGTAACGATCTCCTTCTTCTCTTCTACCTCTTAGCTTCCTTCAAGATTAAGCTCCAATCTCCCCTTCTGCAGGAAGTCTTCCCCAGTCTCTCTAGCTGCTACTGCTTTCCCACTGTGATGACCTTCCATCTACACTGGACTATACACTCTCATTGTTTCCTTCATTAGAATGTGAGCTCCTTGAGGGCAGGGACCTTGTTTTTGCCTTCTTCATGTCCCCGGAGCTTAGCACAGTGCCTGGAACATAGTAGGTGCTTAACAAGTAGTTTGAGCTCTCACTTGGAGCATTTTTTCATATGGCTGTTGATGATTTGTATGTTTTGACAAATGTGCATTCTTCTACTTATCAATTGAGGTTTGCCTCTTAGCTATTAAGCTACCTTTAAAAATATGTGTTTAGATTTCAGATTTTTCTTGTTGGTTTCTTCTTTTCACTAGGTTAAGTTCTCAATCAATGAAGGTACAGTTTTGGCAGACTTATTGGGACTACAACTACATAAAGTGGAAGATGAAGTCCAGAGTATTGTGGACAAAGCTGTGAAGGAGCTGGGGACTGAAAAGGTAGAATTTTCTGATTTTCATCCTCATGTTCTTGATGGTGGCCTATTTCTGTACAAAAAAATGCATACTCAGGGAAAAGTGCCTATGGCATGGTAGAAAATGCACTGGATTACTACTGTTCTATAAGAAATGATGAGCAGGTGGATTTCAGAAAATCTTGGAAAGACTTACATGAACTGCTGCTGAATGAAGTGAGCAGAACCAAGAGAACATTGTATACAGTAACAGCAACACTGTGAGATGACTAACTTTGATAGACTTATCTCTTCTTATTAATGCAAGGATCTCAGGCATCTCCTAAAGTCTCATGATGGAAAATGCTATCCCCATCCAGAGAAAGAACTGTGGAGTCTGAATGCTGATAGACGCATACTATTTTCACTTTGTTTTTCCTTTCTCATGGTTTTCTCATTTTGTTCTGATTCTTCTTTAACAACATGACTAATGTGGAAATATGTTTAGCATGATTGTACATGTATGGCCTACGTCAGATTGCTTGCTGTCTTGGGGAAGGGAAGGAGAAAAATTTGAAACTCAAAATCTTACAAAAATGAATGTCAAAAACTATCTTTACAAGTAATTGGAAAAAAATAAAATATTAAGTGCAATAAAAGAAAAAAGAAAATGCACTGAATTGGATATGAAGGTTTAAATCTTGGCACTTTCAGCTAGGTGGCAAAGTAAATAGAGCACTGGGCCTGGAGTCAGGAGAAGCTGAGTTCAAACCTGGCCTCAGACACTTATTAGCTGTGTGACCCTGCGCAAGTCACTTAATCCTGTTTGCCTCAGTTTCCTCATCTGTAAAATGAGCTGGATAGGAAATGCAAACCAATCCAGTCTCTCTTCCAAGAAACCCCAAATGGAACCATGAAGAGTCAGACATGACTGAAATGACTGAACAACAATTTTCAATTACTAAACTGTGAGTTATCTCAGATGAGTCACTGAAGTTTTCTGAGCCTTAGTGTCTTCGTTTGTAAAACAGGTATAATATACGTGCACCACTTACCTCTCCTGGTCCTTAGGAAGAAAACACTTCTTATAAATTTTAAAGAAGCCAAGCTTGTCCTAGCTCTGAGAGGCAGAAGCCTGGTGCCTTGAAAGTGAGCTCTGCTCTTAGGCTCTGCCAGAATCATTGGTTTCTTCACACCTCAGTGTCATGATTCATGCAATGGGAGTAATCACATGTAACCTGGATATTCTTTGGAATTTGCAAAATGCTTTGACAGTGAAGTCTGTTTTATATGATACTAAGCCAGCCAATTCATCCTGTTTCTAAACAGATTCTTACTGAGATCAGCTATACTTGGTCCACGATGGAGTTTTCGTATGAAGACCACTACCGAACAGGCATCCCTTTACTAAAATCTGATGAACAACTTTTTGAGACTTTAGAACACAATCAAGTAAGATGCCTTTCTCTCACCCCTCCTTCCTTTACAGAAACAGTATTCTTTTTAAATGGAGATTTGAGACTTTTGAGCTCCAAGATTGAACAAGAACATAGATTTTCCCAGAATTCAGTGAACATTTCTGGTCCCAAGTCAGGACAACCTCATATCCTATGTATTTTTCCAACAGCTGCAGAGCCACATGGTCCTATTTACCACTGACACATTTACACGAGGGAGAGATTTACTTGCGTTGTTCATTCCAGCAAGAGACTTTTAAATGTGTGCCGAGTGACTTGCACTTCGTTATAATCGCGTTTGCTGCTTGTAATTGCATGCCCTCCTTCTTAGGTTCAGTTGCAGACGATCCTACAAAGCAAGTACGTGGAATATTTCATCGAGCAAGCCTCGGGTTGGCAAAAGAAGTTAAATGCAGCAGATGCCATCATCTTCCTTTGGTTGGAAGTCCAACGGACCTGGTCTCATTTGGAGAGCATCTTTATAGGCTCTGAGGACATCCGAATCCAGCTCGATGAAGATGCAAGAAGATTTGATGGCATTGACACTGACTTTAAGGTAGCATGAGGATGCTGTCAGATGTTTTCAGGGGATGAGAGCAGAGATGAAGTAGCCAAGGCTTCTTAACTGTGGCTCATCTCTTCACTAACCCAAAGATAGAAGAGGTGGAAGGAACCTCAAAGGCCACTAATCCAACTTCCCCATTTTATGGATGAGGAAACTGAGATCTAGAGACAGCTTAAGTCATCGTCCCCAAAGCTATATGGGTGGGAGCAACAGATACAGAATCATAGTGTTATAGAATCATAGAACCAGAAATGAAAGGAATCTTAGAGTACAACTTCTTCCTCATTTTATGGATGAGGAAACTGAGACCCTAACAGGCGAGATACCTTGCTTAAAACTAGGTGGGGTGGTATGTGGCACATGAAACATGATAGGATCATGGGATACTAGACCAAAGCTGGAAAGGACTTCAGAGTCAGCTAGTCCAACCCTCCTTACAGAGAAGAAAACTGAGACTCAAGGAAGTTGTGAGTTGCCCAAGGTCACATACAGAGAGTAAACATGAGAGGCAGGATTGAAACACAAGTCCTCTGAGCCCTGAGCGTCCTTCCGTGATGGTCTTTGAGGCCTCCTTGCACTTAAAAAATCCATCACCCAGTGGCCAGTGCAGTGGCAAACCACTGTGAACTTAGCAAGGCTGGTCCTGAGATGCCAAACACACAGTATGAGTCATTGCAGGAGGCTGACGCCTCTATCAGTCTGTGGCCACCTCCATACCACAGAGATGCATCATGAGAGATTCCTGGAAGACTGCAAAGGCAATTAAGGTTTTTTTTTAAAAAAAGCCCTGACTTAAAGAATAATTGGCCCACATCCTCAGCCATCACCAAGTTGTGAGATACAGTCTTTTCTTCCTCCATCTCCCCCTGGGGCCATTTCTTTCTCCCATTTTGAAGCAGGGCAAAGTGTGACCAATTTTTTTCTGTGCTATGTATCTATGCCCTGTTTACTGTGATGTGTACTAGGCAGCTTCTGAAGACTGGTTATTAATTCCCTTCCTTTTTTGTTTGATTATTTTGGTAGAAGCAATGATGTTGGGTACTGCCAGGAATGGTGGTGATACTCAAAGGATTTCTTCAGGGAGAAAGCATCTAGCCTTGTTCCTTATGAAATTTGTGATCTCTTTCAATCAACAGATGCTAATTAAATGCCAACTATATGTCAAGCACTGTGCTGACCACTAGGGATACAAGTAAAGTCACCACTGCACTCAAGGAGTTTATGTCCTGTCACAGGAGATGTCAAGTAGATATAAAGCCTGTACAAGATGGGTGGCCAGGTGGTGCAGTGGATAGAGTGCCAGGCCACAATCAGAAAGACCTGAGTTCAAAGCCGACCTCAGATACTAGCTATGTGTCCCTGGAGAAGTTACTTTACTCTGTTCGCCTCAGTTTCCTCATCTGTAAAAATGAGCTAGAGAAGGAAATAGCAAAGCACTATAGCCTCTTTGTCAAGAGAACCCCAAATAGGGTCGTGAAGAGTGAGACATGACTGAAACAACTGAACCACAAAGTAAAAGACAGACCCAAGGGATGTTTGGAGGGGAGGACTTCACTAGCCAGAGCCATCAGGAAAGGCAGAAGGTGGGGGTGGGGCTGGAGCTGAGGGATGCTGGGAAGCAGAAGTCAGGAGGGAGTACGCTCTAGGCACCAGGGACGCAGACAGCTTGAAGCCCAGCAGAGAAAGGAGCAGGCTTAGAGAAAACCTTGATGCTGATGCCTGACTCACATTCTTCCGTGCAGGAATTGCTGTTTGACACCGCAAAGATGAAAAATGCTTTGAAAGCAACGGGGCGACCCAACCTGTATGAAAAACTGAAGAACTTGCAAGACAGGTGAGGCTGAATGGAGAATATGGAAATAGTCACTAATGGGCTCATAGCTCTGCAAGGTTTGAGGAGCACTTCTTGGGTCCATTATACCGTGTCTCAGCCTTACTACAACCCCTGAGGCCAATTCTAGGGTAAGCGCTAATAGTTCTTTAAGGTTTACACCATGCTTTATGTATGTTATCTTTTTTGATCCTCACAACAGACCTAAGTAAGTGCTCTTATCATCTTCATTTTACAGATGAGGAAACTGAGGCATAGAAAGGTCAAGCGACTTGCCCTGAGCCACACAGGTAGTCAATGTTTGAGGCCAGATTTAAATTTAGGTCTTCCTGACTCCAGGCCCAGAGCTCTATGAATGCTTCCAAGCTGCGCATATTTTACAGATGTGGAAGCTGAGGCTCAGAGAGGGCTAAGTGACTTTGGTTATGGGGATATACTGCTAAATGTGCCAGAGGGGTGACTCTAACTTGGGCCTTCCAGACTCTTCTTGACTCTGTGGCCAGCACCCAGGCCTCTCCAAGGTGAAGTCTAGAATGTTGCAGGGCACATTTAAGCAAATTTAAATATGAATCAAATGAAATCAAAGTGAGTCCCTCCTCCTGAAATCCTAGGCTGAAGATCATAGAGTGATTTCTCTAGCAGCAAAGAAAGCAATCTGTTTCCTTGTTGGGAACATACAGGTGTGCTGCTTTAAACAGAAAAAAAAGTTCGTTTTAATCCAAGAACCTGTTTTGTTACAGGGGTTACCCAGCCTCACACGGGAGCAGCTCAGTAAATGTTTGTTGAATAGAATCAAACTAGAGGCAGAACATAAAATGAAATTAATTCTCCAACAGAAATAATGTTCACAGTTGAAATAGACTTTGATTAAAAGGGGGAGGCAGTAAGATTTCTGAAGGAGTTAATTATTTCTGATTAAATTCCATGGAAACTAGCAGTGCCTTGAGCCCTACTCAGAGGCCAGGCCCAGGAGCAATGTAACAGAAAAGGGAAATAAGGCCCACCCCCCTCCCATGCCAATAAACAAACTTCTGAGGATTGAATCAGTCCAATGGAGAGTGAGCTGCCCTGGAGGCTGGGAGGGGATATCCTCTCCCTGGAGGCCAATCAGTTAATATGTAAGTATTAGCTTAGGGTGTTGGGTGCTGGGATACAGGGACAAAAGCTGCTGACCACTTGTTGGGGGTGCTGTTGGAGGGATTCATGAGGATGGAAGAGATGGCCCCTGTCAGCTCTGAGATGACGGAATTTGGAATTTTGTGCATCCATCTCTGCTGCCTGTTATAGGGTGGAGGAGCTAGGTAGGAAGGGGGTGGGGGAGGGAGACAGAGCTGTGTTTTTACTTCTCTAAGTAATGCAGGTCCACTCCTGATCATACCCTTAGCATGACTGGAGCTGGGTGGCCCTCCGAGCCATGATGTGTCTGACATGGGACTTAACCCCGGGTCTTTCTGGTTCTCCAAACATGACACCATGCTTGAATAAGGGGAGGAAACAGTGGAAACCTGTTTGGATGGCGGGTTCATCATTGGGATTCCCCAGAGCACTGGGAGCTTATTATATCCATTGGTACTCTGGAGAGCGTCTGTAGGGCAGCCTAATGGTCTCTCTGGAGAAACTGCCACCAATAATAACATGATAAAGCATAATTGTAATAATGATAACAGTATAGACATCGTGTGGCAGAGTAGATAAAGAGGCAACCTTGGAGTCCAGACAACTCGGGCTCAGGGTGCTGAACAAGCACAAGCTGATGTCAGATTTCCAGGGTGAGCATTTATGCCTGGAAAACTGGCCAGTGCTTCAAATCAAGGCTGAATTAATTATTTGTTGTTGTTGAGTCCTTAGACTGAACATGATGGAGAAAATATTAATGATGCAGATTAAACCTTGGAAGTGGGTCATGTGGACCTTTTTTAGGAGAGCCAGTTGTTAAACATTTACTAGCACACCCCCGCCTGTGTACCAGCCCTCCCTTTGACACAGACCAGCTGTGGGATCCTGGGCAGTGACCGCGCTGCTTCCTAAGGCTCTAAGTTGTGGGCAGGCATCCACCAGCATTGGTTGTCCTTCTGTAGAGACAGGAGCCGTCTGGGTTAAGGATCACTCTCCAAGAAGATGGTGGGAGAGGAAGAATGGGGAGCCCTCCCTCTTTGGGGCCAGGGAAGGAAGGTCCTGGGTTGAGAAATAAGCCGCTGGCCCAGACCCAGTGTGTCATTTCTCTTCTGTTTTGCAGGCTCATTCTTTGTGAAAAAGCTCTCTCTGAATACCTGGAGACCAAGCGCCTGGCTTTCCCTCGGTTCTACTTTGTCTCTTCTGCTCACTTGCTTGACATTCTCTCCAACGGGAACCAGCCAAAGCGGGTAATGTCCCCCCTGCTTCCCCTGCTGGGACCGAGCGTCCCGTGATGGGACATTTAGTGGGGGCAGAGTTTTGGTATGCCCTGCTGGCTCCCACAGGGCAGAGGTGTGGCTGAGAAAAGCAGGAATTCTGTCAGAAGAGGCAGTGTGGGGTGGTGTGGAGTCAGGGAGGGTTTGTGTCCTGCCTCCAACACCTCCTAGTTGGGTGACCCTGGGCCAGTCACTTTCCTGCTCTCTAAAGAACAATTTTCCAAGAAACCTCAGAGATCATCTGATCCAACCCCCTCATTTTATAGATGAGAAAACTGTGTGACCTTCCCAAGGTCACATAGGTAAGATGGGAGAGCCAGGATTCAAATACAGTTCAAATTTTGACTCGGAATCAGCTACTCTCTCCACTGTACACATGACCATGCCTCCAATTCAGTCAATAGGTATTTATTAAGCACCTATTAGGTACCTGGCATGATCCTTGGCACTGGGGATGCCAAGATAAGAATGAATAAACCAATGGTTCCCTTCAAGAGCCTTACATCTGGTTGGCAAGAAACACACATTACACAGATAATTAAATACAGTTCATACATGTATGGATATACATATGTATATACACATGCACATACATATTTATAATTATATATTTTATATAAATAGCTAAAATAAAGATATAAGTAGAGTTTACATGTAAAATAAATATATACTTATTTATTTATACGTTTTTTTGGTTTTTGTTTAGTCATTTTCAGTCCTGTCTGATTCTCTTTTTTTGGTGAGGTAATTGGGGTTAAGTGACTTTCCCAGTCACACAGCTAGTGGGTGTTATGTGTCTGAGGCCGGATTTGAACTCAGGTCCTCCGAACTCCAGAGATGGTGCTCTATCCACTGCACCACCTAGCTGCCCCAATGTCTGATTCTTCATGACCCTATTTGGGGTCTTCTTGGCAGAGATCCTGGAGTGGTTTGCCATTTTCTTCTCCAGCCCATTTTACAAAGAAGGAAACAGGCAAACAGAGTTAAGGGACTTGCCCAGGGTGACCAGCTAATAAATGTCTGAGGCTGGATTTGAACTCATGAAGATGTTTTCTTGACTTCAGGCCTGGTACTCTGTCCACTGCACCACCTGGCTGCCCATGCATATACATACCTACACGTGTGTCACATATGCATACATACGGATGATATATATACATGTGTAAGTTCATGCATATATGTATATACTTAAATATATTATCTATACTTAAAACTACAGAGTAATTGGAGGGGGGGGTCAGGAAAAGCCTCACACAGGAGGGCCGTACTGGAGCTGAACCCTGTAGGGAGCTAAGAATTTTAAGGGGCCAAGGGGGAGGGCAAGGGCTCTTTCAGGTGCAGTCACAGTCAGAGCTGTGGAGGAGGGAGCTGAGAGGCCAAAGGCTGGAGGGGAAGAAAGGCTGCTTTGATTAGAATGCAGCGTACCTGAGGGGTCTGGAGTCTGATTGTGAAGGGTTTAATGCTGGATGGAGGACAGTGTGTTTTATTGTCACAGTGCTAGGGAGCCACAGAAACTTCTTGAGTAGAGAAGGGCAGTGGACAGACCTGTACTTCATGAATATCAGGAGATATAAATTATGAATCTCTGAGTCTTGGGGCAAAAGAAGAGTGCTTAGAAGGGCCTCTCCCCGACACCCTCACTTGGGCGGGCTACTCTCCATCCAGGTCCCAGGGGACAGTGAGGAAGGGGCAGCAGCCACTTCATTCCAGCTAATCCCTGGGCCTTGAATGAAGGCCATCTATCTGGTGGGGAGAAGGCTGCATTTGGAGTTAGAGGACCTTGATGGACTCCTGGGTCTGTGACCTCAGGCTTGACTTTTGTTCAGGGACAACCAGGGGACTGGGAAGTTCCTTCCAGATCAGAATTCTGGCATCCCAAGTCCTTAGCAGCAGGAGGGAGGAGGGCAGGCCTACTCTGCCTTGGTCACCAAAGAAATCAAGATGGAATCAGGGTGACTTTCTGGGCTGGCCCAGTATAATTTCAGTGATCAGGACTCTTCTAGTCCTTGACCCCTGCTCTCTACTCCCCATCCCACCCCCAATGGAGAAAAGGGCCTTTTAGTTTCATAAACTCAGAGGTGAAAGGAACCTCAAGTGTCATGGTAATAACAGCTAGCACTTTAACATTTGCAAAGCACATTACTAACATTATCTTATGGGAGGGGAAGTGCTGTTATCAGCCCCATTTTACAGATGAGGAAACTGAGTCTAAAAGAGATTAATTGACTTGCCCAGGGTCATAGAACTAGTAAGTGGCTGAGACTGGGTTTGAATTCAGGTCTTCCCGATTCCATTTTATAGATGATAAAACGGAGGCTCAGGGAAATCATAAGCTTATAAGACCTAGAACCAGGAGGGTCCTCGGAGATCTTCTGCTCCAATTTCAATATCTAGACTTTTTAAAGGGGGAGGCAGGGTAGCATCAGGAGAAGGATACCACAGGAAGAAGTCTAGTTGTAGAGAAATGGCCCCCAAATTAGAAGCCCTTCTGCTCCTAACTAGCTGGGTGATCAATTTTTAATATGAAGACTAATGGGATTTGCAAAATTGGACTTACAAATCACTTGCTATATGCCTACTATGTGCTTTATTGTGCTAGAGACAAAAAGAAGACAAGAACCAAGCAGTCCTGTCCTCAAGGAGCTTGCATTCCACTGGGGAAAACAGTGTGTGCACAAATAAGTATATGCGAAATACACCTGAACTCGTCTGAAATGGTGTTGTCAGGGGTGAGGTGGAGGCAGTCAAGGGAACACTAACAGCCAGGGGGATCCTCTAGGAGCTAACTCCTGAGCTGTGCTTGGAAAGAAGCTAGGGATTCTATGAGCTAAATGAGAGAAGAGGCCTATGCAAAGAAATGGAGGTGGGAAGCGGATTGTAGTGCATGGGGCCAGGATGACTAGGAGATAGAATGGAAGGAGAGTAACGGGAGATGCCTCTGGAAAAGTAAATTGGAGCCAGATTGTGAGAGTCTTTCAGTGCCAAGCAGAGGAGCTTTTTTATTCTCTCCTCGAGGGTGTAAGGAGCTACGGTAGCTTCTTGAACAGGAGAGTAACATAGTCAGCCCTGTGCTTTAGGAAGATTAATTTGGGAGGGTGTGGATTGCTCCATGAGGTACAGGAGGGAGAAGGGCTGGGTATGATTACAAAGTTAAGAACCTGAGCCACTGGAAAGACAATGGCGTCCTCAGCAAAAACACAGAACTGAGGAAACTGGGCAAGTGTTGAGAAGGGAGATGAGTTCTGTTTCTCAGTCATGGATTTTTGCAGATCAATAGCATCATTTTTATCCATTTTAAGGTCCCTCCCAGCTCCGACCATCTTTGATGCTGAATGATTGTGCCTCGTTCCTGGGATAGATGGATAATTAGAGTATATGAGAGTTGCAGGGGGGTCAGCCCTGAGGATGTGATTGATGGGAGGCGTGTTAATTACACTTCCTTTCCCCCTGTTTTCTGCGAGAACAGATGTGGGTGACAGAGCAGATTGCTGAACGGACTTGCTGTTTTGAAATGTTAATTTCCCCAGATGTGAATAGCTCATTGCCACATAGACACAGGTCCCAGAGGCCACCTTGTCGATAGACGGATGCACTGAGTTCTTGTGAGCTCTGGGAATGGGATGTCATTAAATCTATGTGTGTGTGTGTGTGTGTGTGTGTGTGTATGTATGTGTGTATGTGTATGTGTATGTGTATGTGTATGTGTGTGTGTATGTATGTGTGTATGTATGTGTGTACGTATCCTTCTGGAAACCTGCTGAGTGCTTGATGGAAATAACGGCTATGATATTCCTCATCCTAATGAAAGGCTACTCAAGCTACTTACTTCTCTTTGGTCTCAGTTTCCTTACCTGTAAAATGGGGTTTGTATTTCATCAGGGGTTCTTTAACCTAAGGTCTGTCAACTTGTTTTTAAAAAAAACATTTTGATAATCGTATGTTGACATGACTTGTTTCCCTTGTGACCCTATGTATTTTATACATTAAAAACCTTGTTTTGAGAAGGCATCTCTAGGCTTCACCTTATTATTGCCAAAGGGGATGGTGCCAAAAGGGTGATGAGCTCTCAATCTCAGCTAGTTCTCAATTGATGATTCTCTGAAATGGGTCTGAATTGCTAATTGCTGTTTTGTTTTTTTTTTTTTACCATAAGCTATGTCCCACTTGACAGCTTTTACTTTTAATTTGTCAGCTCCACATAGTACTCTTCTCCTCCCCAGACAACCCTCCTCAGCATTGAGTCCTCTCTGCTAGAATAGTTGTGAAGCATCTTATTGAAAAGTCATAATTCAGAAAAAGAAGATATCTTTCATGCTAGACAATAACAGGAAGGAAAAACCCATTAAAGAAGAAAAAAACCACTAAAGGAGGAGACAAAGCCCTTAACTTCTGTTCATTTCAGTTTCTTCATCTATAAAATGGGATAATAATAGCATCTACCTCCTGTAGTTATTGTGAGATCAAATGAGATAATTCCAAATTGCTTAATACAGTGCCTGACACGTAGTAAGCACTATATACATGTTCACTATTATTAGCCATTATTAAGATGAAAGATCTTCCAGTTCCCTACAAAGCTCTCAAGAAGGTTGAACTGGCAAGAATTGGCTGAGTGAGTGAAGAGCAGTGCATTCTTCCCCTGACTGAGCTGCTAGCCATGGTCCTACTCCTGTCAGGGGACTCATCAGTCTCATTCCTTCCCCAAATCGACAATCCTGAGTTTGTGTGATGGTTAATGCCTCGTTTATATGGCTGCTCTGCACTAGAATATTATCCAAGCCCTTTGTACTGCATTATCCACAAACCACAGAATGGCTGAGCTCCCAATGGCCACTTCAGTGTGACAATAAATTGTCTGATCATTGGAGAGAGTTCTTTGTGTCCAGAATCCCAGAGGGGCCATGTACAGAGATGTGGGAGGATGAGATCCCTCAAGCAGAGACCAGGACACAGCAAATCAATTCAAGTTTAAAGAAAGCCAGAGTCTTAAACACTCATCCTTTTCAAACTTTCACCAGGTTTTCTAAAGTGATTTCCTCCCCTTTTCTCTGTTGACAGCGAATAAACTAGAAAAAACCTCCAAGGTTGGAGCCCAAAGATGGCCTTCCTCTCAAGGACGGTAGAACCATCAGGGTTGGTTTGACATTTGCAGAGTAGTCTGGCCATGTGAGGCAGACTTTGGCTTTTCTGCCTTAGTTTACTCACCCCCATAAATAATCTCAGCCCCTGGAGGAGGCAGCATAGTGGAAAGAGCTTTGGAAGTGGAGTTAGAGGGCTCTGTCACTCATATGACCTTGGGCAAATCATCTCCCCTCTCTAATCCTGTTTTCTTCTGTATGAAATGGAGGGAGTTGGAGTAGCTGACCTTTGAGGTCCCTTATACCTATAGAGCTATGATCTTATGAGTTACTCTTCTCTCATATTTCTGGAACACTATGTTTTACATTTCTGTGATATTTCAAGAAAAAGTCAAGGGGAGGGCTGTTACCTCTGTAGAATAAAATCAAAGGTATCAATCTCTCCCCATCCCATGGGGCTTAAGTAGGAATGTATATTCTCTGGCCCGGATGTAGGGCCCAGGAAGAAGAAGGTCCCAGACAGCTGGTCTTAGATCAGTCAAGGGTGTTATTTTAGTAAGTTTTCTCATTGTTAAATCATAGAAGTGTGTTCTTATGTACAATAGGATAGAAGAAAATGTGAGAAAATACCCAGTTCAGGGGGCAGAGGCAAGATGGCGGAGTGAAAGCAGTGACTTGCTTGAGCTCTCCCCCAAACCCCTCCAAATACTTGTAAAACATGGCTCTAAACAAATTCTAAAGCAGCAGAACCCACAAAAAGACAGAGTGAAGCAAATTTCCAGCCCAAGACAACCTGGATGGTTGATCAGAAAGGTATATCGCGCCAGGTGGGAAGAGGAGCGCAGTGTGGCCTAGGCCACAGACCGCAGTGAACCTGCAGCAGGCCTCACAGGACTGAATCGTGGGCAACTGTGGAGGTTTCCACACTTATCAACCCATGAACACCAAAGACAACTGAGAAGGTCAGTGGGAAAAGTCTGTTTCTGCAGTGCTGAGAGGAGCACAGGGTCACAGCTCCATTTCCTGAGAGTGCAGAGCATGGCCCCGGGGGTAGCAGCTGCCTCTTGAGCTTCTGGCCCACAGACTGAGGGGGAATCAAATGGCTGATCAGAGGGGGATTGCAGAGATCTCTTTGCCAGTGCTGAGGCAGGAATCTCTTGCTTTGCCCGTGCTTGGATCTGGGTCACAGTTCTAGGCGGCAGTCCTGGGGTGAGGAGGAGCGCTGGAGTGGTCAAGCTTATAGTGGCTGTACAGAGAAAACCCTCCTCACAGTTCCAGGACAGAAAAGAGTGCTTGTGGTCACTAATAAACCACAGCACAGGCCAGGAAAGGAGTAACACCTCACACCTTATCATACCACCTTGCAAGAACTGAAAATTTACAGGTCCCTACAAGTATCTCTGAAAACAGCTGTACAAACCCCTGAAGCTTGGGACAGTACATTCTCCACATTGGAAGCAGACTCTTACCTTAACAAAGAGTTTAAAACTCAAGTAATTGGCCAGGATCATGAGCAAGCAGCACAAAAAGAGTCAGACTATATTATCTTACTTTGGTGACAAAGAAGATAAAAACATACAACCAGAAGAAGACAACACAGTCCAAGCCCCTACATCCAAAGCCTCCAAGAAAAATATGAATCAGTCCAGGCCTTGGAAGAGCTCAAAAGGGATTTTGAGAAGCAAGTAAGGGAAGTAGAGGAAAAACTGGGAAGAGAAATGAGAGTGATGCAAGAAAATCATGAAAAACAAGTCAACAGCTTGCTAAAGGAGACCCAAAAAAATACTGAAGAAAATAACACCTTAAAAAATAGCCTAACCCAAATGGCAAAAGAGGTCCAAAAAGCCAATGAGGAGAAGAATGCCCTAAAAAGAAAAATTGGCCAAATGGAAAAGGAAGTCCAAAAGATTACTGAAGAAAATACTTCCTTAAAAATTAGAATAGAGCAATTGGAAGCTAGTGACTTTATGAGAAATCAAGATATGAACAAATCCAAAAGAATGAAAAATTAGAAAACAATGTGAAATATCTCATTGGAAAAACAACTGACCTGGAAAATAGATCCAGGAGAGAGAATTTAAAAATTATTGGACTATCTGAAAGCCATGATCAAAAAAAGAGCCTAGACATCATCTTTCAAGAAATTATCAAGGAAAACTGCCCTGATTTTAGAACCAGGGGCAAAATAGAAATTGAAAGAATCCCAGATCTCCTCCTGAAAGAGATCCCCAAAGGAAAACTCCTAGGAATATTATAGCCAAATTCCAGAGTTCCCAGGTCAAGGAGAAAATATTACAAGCTGCCAGAAGAAACAATTCAAGTATTGTGGAAACACAATCAGGATAACACAAGATTTAGCAGCTTCTACATTAAAGGACAGGGCATGGAATATAATATTCCGAGGGCAAAGGAAATAGGATTACAACCAAGAATCACCTACCCAGCAAAACTCAGTATAATCCTTCAGGGGAAAAAATGGTCATTCAGTGAAATAGAGAGCTTTCAAGCATTCTTGATAAAAAGACCAGAGCTGAATAGAAAATTTGACTTTCAAGACTCAAGTGGAACATGAAGAGGTAAACAGGAAAGAGAAATCATAAGAGACTTATTAAGTTGAACTGTTTACATTCCTGCATGGAAAGATGATATTTATAACTCATGAGACCTTTGTCAGTATTAGGGTAGTTGGAGGGAAAAAATTATATGTATGTATATATAGATAGATAGATAGATAGATAGAGGGCACAAGGTAAGTTGAAGTTTAAGGGGTCATATCTGGAGAATAAAATTAAGGGATGAGAGAGGATTATACTCAGAGAAGAAGGGAGAGGTAGAATGGGGTAAATTATCTAAAAAAAATAAAAAAGAAAAGGCTCTCAAAGTGAAGGGGAAATGGGGGAAGGTGAGAGGGAATGAGTGAATCTAATTCTCATCAGATTTGGCTTAAGGAGGGAATAACATACACATTCGATTGGGTATGGAAATCTGTCTTACCCTACAGGAAAATAGGGGGAGAAGGGGACAAGAGAGCAGGGGGATGATAGAGAGGAGGCAGATTGGGAAAGGGGGTAATCAAAAGCAAACACTTCTGAGGAGGGACAGGGTCAAAAGAAAGAATAGAATAAATGGGGGGCAGGATAGGATTAAGGGAAAAAGAGTTAGTTTTTCACAACATGTCTACTCTTGTGTTTTCAATGAGGGTGGGTGGGGAGTGAGGAAGAGAGAAAATTTGGAACCCAAAGTTTTAAAAACACATGTTTAAAAAAAAAGTTTTCATGTGCAACTGGGAATTAAGAAATGCAGGAAATGGGGTACAGAAGTCTATCCTGCCCTACAGGAAAATAGAAAGGGAAAGGGATAAGAGAAGAGGGGTAGAGATAGAAGAGAGGGCAAACTAGGAGATGGGGTATTCAGAATGCATGCCATCTTGGGGTGGGGGGAGGGATGAGATGGGGAGAAAATTTGGAACTCAAAATCTTGTGGAAGTAAATGTTGAAAAGTAAAAATAAATTTATATTTTTTAAAAAAAAGAAAAAAAAGAAAATTCCCAGTAGAGGTGGAGGTCCTCTATTGTGAGGTTGTTAAGTGAAGAATAGAGAATCTGAAGGGTTTTGATATTCACCAGGCTAGAGGCAGAAGGCTGGACTAACTATTATTACTGTGTTTGGTTAGACAATGCCAGGGGGTCAGCACCTGAATGGAAGGCTGGTGGCAAAGCCTGGAGGCAGAGCAAAAGTTTGTATTGAGTTCAGGATGGATCAGGACCTACAGTCACCGTACCATACTGTGGCTCAAACTCACATAACAGGTCAAGGCAGCAGAGATCAGCAGTGGTCATGCAGCAGCAAACCAGGGAAGGGGAAACAGGCAAGGACTCCCAAGGGGATCCTGTTAATATGATTTCTACTGAGCAGAATTATAGCCAACATTCATGCAATATTTTATCGTAGTAGTACAGTGGAAGGGTTCAAAGGAGTTGGGTTCAAGCTCTGCCACTTGCTAGCTGGGTGACTTAAGGTAACTTCCTTTAGTTCTCTGGGCCTCAGTTTCTTCAAGGGTAAAATTAGGGAGATGAACTGAACTAGATAGTCTCAAAGCCTGCTTCCAGCTCTAAAATCTTTTATCTCATCATTCTAACAACTTTGTGAAGGAGACAGGACAGGTGTTATGATAATACCCATTTTACAGAAGGGAAACCCCAGAGGTTAGATATTCATTTCCAACTTTTGTTGATTCTTGAAATGATTCAGCTGACGTAGGGGAAAAAAATGACTCACCATTTCAGCAAACATTGATTGAGCACTTAGTCTACACACCGCACAGGGCCGAATTCTGAGCTTTGGGCAATTAATAATCAAACACTTATCATGTGCTAAACACTAAGGACACAAAGACCAAAGTGAAGTAGTCCCTGCCCTCAGGGAGCTTCCATTATGCAGGGAGAGAGAAACAAGTAAGTGTATAGGAGCATGCACATAATTGATGCAGCTGGAGAAGGGTCAGGAAGCTTCATGAAGAAGGCGGCCTCTGAGCTGAGATTTGAAGAAAACTTGAGGTTATAAGAACTGGAGCTGAGGAAGGAGTATGTTTCAGGAATGGAGATGGAGTTTCATGGATAAGAAACCAGTTGAGCTGGACCATAGAGAGAGTACATGAAGGGGAGAAATGTGTAATAAGGCTGGAAAGATAAGTTGAGGCCAGGTTGTGAAGGGAATTGAATGCCTCACCAAGGAGGATATATTTGTTTTTAGAGATAAGAAGTCAAAGGACTTGAGCACTGGAATGATATGGTCAGGCCAGAGCTTTCAGAGAAGCCTTTTGGCAGCTGTGTGGAAGATGTGTTGTAGTAAGTGAGGCGAGCCTGGAGGGCCCAAGGAAAAATGTCAAAGTCCTTCCCCTCCAGGGGCTTGCTTGTACCTGGGAAATAGTGACAGATGTTACAATTATAGATTTAGAAGCTAGAAGACACTCAATGACCCCTAAGGTCTCAGCCTTCCCATTTTACTGATAAAGCAACTCAGGCCTTAAGAGTTGGAATGTGGCTTGTCCAAGATCATTCCAATGAATCAGGATTTGAACCCAGATTCTGACTCCAAATCCTGTTCTTTTTCTGAGGCATCTTATTGACTCTGGTTTGTTTTAACAAATCATTTTAAGAAAAATGCTGTTACCTCACCCTCTTGCCTTTCCCTATTATTCTAGAATACTAGAATCTTTAGTTTAAAAAAAATACCTTCTCATTCTGTCTCCTTGCTTTGTTCTAGGTCACGAGACACTTGACCAAACTCTTTGACAGCATCACAGATCTGCAGTTTGAAGACAGCCAGTGGCCAGCAGCCAGCAGAGCCATCGGGATGTACAGCAAGGAGAAGGAACATGTTCCCCTCTATACTGGATGTGAATGTACAGGCCATGTAAGCAAAGATTCAGGAGTTACTTTTCTAGAGGGAATGCTGCCTCCAGTTTCCCAGAGGCTGAAAAAAAAAGTGCTCTTATGGCAGTGGAAAGGGAGAAAGGTTGTGAGTCACAGGACCTGGGTTCAAAGTGAATTGCTACTACTTCCCACCTTTTTGTGTATAATTTTTATTTATTCACCCCCATCTATCTTGGTTAAATTTATTTATCCTCCAAACTTATTTTGTTTGTTGTTTGATATAAAGATTGACATAGGGACTGGACTTGTAAATTCATTTACATAAGGAACTCACAAGTGAGGAAACTCTCTTTACTAATACAGGTTGATACTTTCTCTACAATCTATAGAGGGTTGCCTAGAGCACTGAGAAGTTAAATGATTTTCCAATGGTTACAAAGCCAGGATGTATCAGAGGCAGAACCTGAAATTATTGATTGTTTCCATGATTTGTTCTTTGACCTACTCATTTTGGGGATTATTTAATTTCTGTTTAATTTTTAATCTATACTTTCATGACTCTTTATTGAAGGTAATTTTGTTTTGCATTATAGTCTGAAAAGAGTAAACTTACAATTTCTGCTTTTCTCCATTTGGTTATGAGGGGTTTTTTCTTTGCCATAATACATAGTCCATTTTTGTGAAGGTGCCATGTACAGCTGAGAAAAAGGTATCCTCCTTTCTATTTCCATTCAGTTTATTTCTATCATATCTAACTTTCCTAAAATTCTATTCATTTCTTTAATTTCTTTTTCATTTATTTTATGGTTAGATGTATTTAGCTCTGAAAGGGGAAATTTGAATTCCCCTACAAGTATAGTTTATTTATTTCTTCCTATAACTCATGTAGTTTTTCCTTTAGGAATTTAAATATTATACCTTTTGAAGCATATATGTTTAGCATGGATATTATTTCATTATCTATGGTGCCTTTTTGCAAGATATAATTTCCTTTGTCCTCTACCCCTCCCACTTGATTCTTCTGTATCAGTTCTTTTTTTCATGCTTCTTTTGTATGAGATGATTACTTCTTTTCATCTCTCCCTACAGTTTTATTTTTTTAGAATCACCTGGTCATACACAGCTCAGACTAAGCCTTTTTTTTTTTCAAACTACCCAAATAATGACAGTCATAAGAATACTGATATTTTCACATATAAGAAGTAAACAATTTGACCTTATTAAATCCCTTATAATTGGTCTTTAATGTGTACATTATATTTCTCTTGGTTCTCACATGTTGAATTTTCCATCAAGTTCTGCTGTTTTTGTTACGAATACCTGAAAGTCTTTCAGTTAGTTAAATTTCTGGTTTTTTCCCATTCAGGATTATACTTAACTTTGCTGAATAAGTTACCCTTGGTCGAAACCCCATCTCTTTTGCTCCATGAAATATAGTGTTCTAAGACATATGGTCCTTCAACATAGTAGCTGCTTGGCCTTGTGTAATTCTTTTTGTAGCTCCATGATACTTAAATTATTTTCTTCCTATTTGCTTGCACTATTTTCTCCTTAACCTGGGAGCTTTGAAATTTGGCTATGATATTCCTGTAAATGTTCCTCCTGTGATCTCTTTCAGGTGATGATTGGTATTTTTCCTATTTCTGCTTTGTCTTCTTGTTCTAGAACTTTGGGCAATTTTCCTTGATAATTTCTTATAATAGTGTATCATGATCCTTTTTTTATTGTAATTTTCAGGTAGTCTGACTATTTTTATATTGTCTCTCTTTGACCTGTTCTCCAGATTGCATATTTTTCTTATGATGTATTTCATATTCTCTTCTATTTTTTTCATTCTCTAGATTTTGGTTTTATTTTTTCTTGCTGTCTTATAACATCATTAACTTCCCATTGCCCAATGCAAGTTTTCAAGGAAATATTTTCCTCCTTAAGTTTTTGATTCTCTATTTCCAACTGGTTGACTTTCTTTTCATAATTTTCTTAATTTTCTTGAATTGCTGTCATTTTTTTGTAATTTTTCCTCTATCTCTCTCATTTGATTTTTAAAGTCTTTTTTAAAGTTCTTCCAAGAACTTTTTTGGAGATTGAGACCATTTAACATTTTTCATTTAAAAAAAGAGAAGTGATTTTTTAGTCCTACCATTTTCCTGTGAACAGGAACCCAGATCTTTTTTTATCCCCATAGTAGCTCTCTATGGTTGGGTCTCTCTCCTTTGCTTACTCATTTTTATTTTTATTTTGTTTTTAGCAGCTATTATTTTAATCAAGTTCTAGTCCAAAGGTATGGGGAATGATGCCCCAAGCCTCAGGTGCTTCCGACTGTTATTTTCTAAGCTCTGGCCTGGGGCCCAACCTTGGGCACTCCTGCCCACCCCTGAGCCACAAGTAGGGCCTCCAAAAACACTATCCTAGAAACTTTATTGCTCCTTGTGGTCCCTTTTGTGGCTGCAAACTACAGCTGTCCTCCCTGCCCTGGTTTCAGTTCTATGACTCCTATGTTTGTATTTTAAAGTATCTGTGCAGTTCGTGTCTTTTCATCAGGAATCCTTGGAAGTCCTCTGTTTCATTAAGGGCCCATTTTTTTTCCCTCTGTGGGATTAGACCCAGTTGTACTGGAAAAACTATTCTTGGTTGTAAATCCATATCTTATGCCTCATGGAATATTGTACTCTAAGCTTTCCACTCTTTTAAAACAGTGTTTTCTATATTTTGTGTGATCCTGATGGTGGCTGCTCAGTACTTGAATTCTGTCCTTCTAACTGCTTGTAGTATTTTTCTTAGACATGAAAGCTTTGGATTTTTACTGTAGTATTTCATGGAGTTTTCATTTTGGGGATTTTTTTCAAAAGTTGCCTAATAGTTTCTTTCTATTTCTACTTTACCCTCTGGTGCTAAGAGATTTGACCAGTTTTCTGTTATGATTTCTTGAAATATGATGTGTAGGTTGTAGGATTTTTCAGTCATAGCTTTCAGGTAGTCTAAGATTTTTACATTTTCTTTCCTAGATCCATTTGCCAGGTCAATGTTTTTGCTATGAGGTACCTTCTATTTTCTACTTTTTTTAGTCTTTTTACTTTGTTTTAAAATTTCTTGTTGTCTCATGAAGCCATTAGCTTCTATTTGATCCATTCTAGTTTTCAAGGAGTTTGTTACTTGGGTAATGTTTCATACCTCCTATGCCAAGCTGTTAATTCCCATTCTAATTCTTTCTTCCTTAGCTCTCATTTCTTTTTTTTATTTTTTCCTCTAGCATGCTTATGCCCAGTGATTTTAAAATCATTTTAGTGCTTTTCGAAAACTGTTTTTCATCTCTTCCAGGAATATTAGTTGTACTTGTGCCTAAGTTGTATTTTTCTCTGAGATTTTGTTTGTGGATATTGTGGAGTCATTCTTTTCTTCTGGGTTTGTGTCTTGAGCATCCCTGTCACCATAAAAGTTATTATGGTGGGATTCTTTTTTTATTTATTCATTTTTCCAACCTACTTCTTGACTTCAGACTTGATATTGGGGTAGGGCTCAGCACAGTTCTGAAAGGAATGTCTGGGCTAACCTTGTGTCAGCTTTGGTACTTGTGCTACTTTCTTGGGATGTTGTGTTATTCCAGGATTTCAGGGACTGCTCAGGCTGGGGGTGTGCAAACTTTTAGAGCTCCCAAAGTAGTCTCATCCAGGGCAAAGTCTGAACATTGTTCTCCTGTTGTGAAATGTACAAGCTTCTGACCTGAGTTTGGTGCTGCACCACACAGCTATGGGTTTGCCCTTGGTTAAAGTTTCAGTGAACTGCTATTGGATTCAACCAACTAGCCAACAAGAAAGATCTACAGGTTCAAAGTGACAGATTGTCAGGTCCCTTTTGGTCTGGGCTTTCTGTCCTAGTTATTCTACTTCAGACTAGACTGGAGGCTGAAGCTGAGACCCTGATCCACAATAATAAGGGTTTTAGCCACACTGCTACTATTTGTTTCTGAACTTGTTCCTTGCCTACACAGTACATAGCCTAGAGCTTGTAAGTGCCCTTCATGCCTGACCACCATGCCTAGACACAGGTCCCTTCCTCAGCCTGTCCTGGATCTTTGACCCATAACTGAGTAGTGAGCAACAGAGTTGCCAGTTGGCACCTGTTCTTGCACCCTGCACAAGATTGAAGACCCATGTATGGGTCTGGGACCTCTGCTTTCCATGGTGCAAAATCATGTCTCTCAGTTCATGTGAGCTGAAATATTCCAGCTTGCTGGAGGCTAGCCCCCATCCCCAATATCTGCAGACTTCTATGTCTGTCTCCCTATACTGACCTGGGCTGGAAATGTGATTAGTGTTATTTTTTCTTGTTTGATCATTACTCAGTTTGATATATGTTCTAGACTTTTGGTTGAAGAGCAGCAGTGCTTAGGGCTAAGTTGGACTTCTTCCTGCTACCTGCTTCATTACCCATCCTACTTGTCTTCTAGATTTGTGGAAGTGATGAGACTCTCTTTACCAATTCAGATCATCACACCCTCTGAAACTTAGTGTCTTAGAAATTTATGAGGTACTGAGAGATTGTGATTTGCCCAGGGTCATATGGGCAGTATCTGTCAGAGGTGGGATTTCAATCTAGGTATTTCTGACTCCAAGATGTGCTCTCTACCCACTAGGCTCTGCTGCCTTTGGCATGCATAACTGCCATATAGTAGAAGCTTAGTAAATGTTTGTTGATGTTAAACCAATTGAATTCAATCAAGTCCAAATAAATTCAGCAAGAATGTATTAGATACTTTGTACTCTGGGTTGGTCCCTGTGCTTAGGACCCTAGTGGTACAAAGATAAAAATGTGATACTACTTGTTCTCAAGGAGTTTACCGTCTAACAGGAGTGTGGGTAGAGGGAGACATGGACACAATAATGATACCAGAAAGATGGAAAGGCCTTTTGAAGAATCTGGTGATTGAATTGAATCTTGAAGGAAGTAAAGAGATTCTAAGAGGGAAGGCAAAGAGGATGAACATTGATGCAGGACACAGGGAAAGGAAAGGGATCCCTATATGTGAGAATAGGCCTAGATGGCCCAATCACAGAGTGCACGGACAGGAATAAAGTGTAAGAAGAATAAAAAAGTACGAAGGGTCCAGGTCATGAAGGGCTTCAGAAACTGAACAGTGTTTCTATTTGATCCTAGGGATAATAGGAAGCCACTGGGATTTATTGAGTAAGAGGAGGGGTGATGTAGTCACACCTGCACTTTTGAAAAAAGAATCGCTTGTGAGCTGAGAAAATGGTTTGGAGCAAAAAGTGAAGGGAGGAAGGGAGCAACTACAATAGATTGGAGTGGAGAGGAGTCTATACTGGCATTATTGGAAACATGAAGATGGGGTGAGGGCAGAAAGGCATAGGGCATAGAGAGTAACAAATACAGGCAGAAAAGACATTCCAAGGATCAGTGTTAAGGCTGGAAAGGTAGTCAGTTCCAGTTGAACGCCATGATCAGAATATTGTATTTTATTTGGTAGATAATAAGGAGAATCTACAGGTTTTTAAGTAGAGGAATGATTTGAAAGGAACAGTTCAATGGGAAGATAACTGGGTCAGTAGTTTTGAGGATAAGTTAGAGGAAAAGATAAACATGAGGCAAGATGACTGGAAAAGGTTACTGTAACTTGGACAAGAGGTGAGGGCATGTATAAGCAATATCCAACTGCTTGCCTTCTCAAGAGCAGGGAGCGTTGGGATGGGGACAGAATTTTGAACTCAAAATTTTAAAAATTGAAATTAAAAAAAAATTTAATGAATGTTAATTTTTTATGTAATTAGGAAATAGTTAATGAAGTAAATAAAGTCTATTTTTAAAAAGAGGTGAGGACCTGAGCTAGGCTCATTATAGCATGAATAGAAAGGAAGGGAGATGCAAGAGATTTTAGTGAGGTGGCATCAACAGGAGTTGACAAATGATCATATTTGAGGGTGAGGTAACAGGAAGCGTTTCAGGTAGAGGGTCTAGGTGACTGGGATGATAGTACTGACATAAACAGAAATAAGGAAGTCAGGGGAGGGGGAGTTTTAAGGGGAGTTAATTTCTGAGCTTGATGACTATGAGGGACAAGAGGAATGCCCAGGTGGAGGTATGCAGCAAGCAGAGGGAAATCTAGGATTGGAGTTCAGGGGAAATGTTGGGAGTAGAGCTGTAAGTTTGGGAGTCATCAGCCTTAAGGTGATAATTGATGCCCTGGGAGTGGATCTGAGTACCCAGGGAGAGAGTATATGGAGAGAAGAGAAGGGGCCCAACTGGATAGGCTCAGAGCCAGATTAGGACTCCAGGTTCCTCCTGACTCCACATTTAGTGTACCACACTCTGCAATACGTAATTGGCTTTCAGTAAGTGTTACAGTCTCCCAGGTAGGGATACTGCCTTAGTCCCTTCAGAGCATCTGCAGAATATGCTGGTGTTGGCGTTATGTCAGTAATATAGTGTTTCTATTGTCAAAAGGTAGAAACATGGCTCCAGAGTCTTGAAGAAGCCATGCAGGAAACAGTACGCTGTTATATCACAGATGCTACAGCTGCCTTTGAAGAGAAGCCCAGGGAGCAGTGGATTTTGGATTTCCCAGCCCAAGTTGCACTGACCAGCTCACAAATTTGGTGGACCACCGATGTGGGGATAGCCTTCAGCAGACTGGAAGAAGGATATGAAACAGCCTTAAAGGATTACAATAAAAAGCAGGTATGCCCCTGAACCCCCACACCAATTCCAACTCGTGTTTGTCTAGATGGTACTTGGAGGTCTCAAAGTCTAATCCAGTAGAAAGCAAGCTCATGAAGGTCTTGCCAAGGTAGAAAGACTTTGAGTATGACCTGGTAACAGACCAGGTAAGTGTCTGTCACCCGAGGACCAGCCAAGAAGCTCAACACCAAGTAAGCTGAAGGGAGACACATTTTCCTTTCATTTTAAGTCACAGAGACCATCCACTGCACCACAGAAGGCTTATAGTCTGTGGCAGTAAAGAGAATATCTATGCTAAGGAAATTCCAGCTCCTTTAAATACTGTTGTATTTCATTGTCATAAAATCATAGGTCAGGAGAGACCTTTGAGGGAAACTCACTTAAACTCTTGCTTCTCTGCCAGCCTTTCAACCCATAGGCACTTATTATATACCTATTGTGTGTCTGGGACCTACTGGGTGCTGGGGCTACAGAAATGAAAACTAAATAGTTCTTGCTATCAAGTAGGTTACATTCCATCAAAGGAGTCAGGATGTGCAAATATAAATGAAGCTATTCTATAACTACTCCAGGCAGATGGTATTCTATCCTATAAAGATGGAGGTCATAACATAAAACTCTTTTAATAACAACAACTAGCATTTATTTAGCCCTTCAAGGTTTGTAAAATGCTTTACAAATATTCTCATTTGATCCTCACAACAAACCCTGAGAAAGAGGTGCTTATGATTATCCCAGTTTTATAGATGAGGAAACTGAGGCAGGCAGAGGATAAATGACTTGTCCAGAGTCCCTCAGCTAGTAAGTGTCTGAGACAGGATTTGAACTTGGGTCTTTCTGACTCCAGGCGCAGTGCACTATCTACTACACCATTCAGCTGCCTGATAGTAATAATAATTATTCTTACATCATTATATATAATAATTGTATTATTACACAACATGTAATTATATTATTTTTTTAACTAGACCTATGATTCTATTGGTATAGGTCACAGGGGTTAGGAACCTGCAGCCTGGAGGCCACCTGTGGCCTTCTAGGTCCTTGGGTGTGGCCTTTTGATTGAGTCCAAGTTTTACGGAACAAATCCTTTTATTAAGGGTATTTATCCTGTGAAGTTTGGATTCAGTTAGAGAGCTGCACTTGAGGACCTAGAGGGCCGCATATGGTCTTATTTTCCCAAATAGTCTATATAGTATTGGAATTAATTGTTCTTTAAATGTTTGATAGAATTCACATGTAAATCCATCTGGCACTGGAGATTTTTTCCTAAGGACTTCATCAATGGCTTGTTTAATTTCTTTTTCAGAGATGGGGTTACTTAAGTATTTTACTTCCTCTTCTGTTAATCTGGGCAATTTATGTTTTTGTAAATGTGTATCCATTTCACTAAGATTGTCAAATTTGTTGGCATATAGTTGGGCAAAATAATTCCTAATTATTGCTTGAATTTCCTCTTCCTTGGTGGTAGCTTCACCCTTTTCATTCTTGATACTAGTAATTTGGTTTTCTTCTTTTTTTAAATTAAATTAACCAAAGGTTTATCTATTTTATTGTTTTTTTTCCATAAAACCAGCTCTTAGTTTTATTTATTAGTTCAATAGTTTTCTTAATTTCAATTTTATTAATTTTTCCTTTGGTTTTCAATATTTCTAATTTGGTGTTTAATTGAGGATTTTTAATTTGTTCTTTTTCTAGTTTTTTTAGTTGTATGCCCAATTCATCGATCTCCTCTTTTTCTGTTTTATTTATGTAAGCCTCTAGAGATATAAAACTTCCCCTAAGAACTTCTTTCACTGCATCCCATAAGTTTTGGTATGTTGTCTCATTATTGTCATTCTGTTGAATGAAATTATTGATTATTTCTATGATTTGTTGTTTGACCAAATCATTTTTTAGGATTAGATTATTTAGTTTCCAATTATTTTTTAGTCTATCTTTCCATGTCCTTTATTGCATATAATTTTTATTGCATCATCATCTGAAAAGGATGCATTTAATATTTCTGCCTTTCTGCATTGGATTGTGAGGTTTTTATGCCCTAGTACATGGTCAATTTTTGTGTATGTGCCATGAACCACTGAAAAAAAAAAGTATATTCCTTTCTATCCCCATTCAGTTTTCTCCAGAGGTCTATCATACCTAAGTTTCCTAATGTTCTATTCACCTCCTTAACTTCTTTCTTGTTTATTTTGTAGTTAGATTTATCTAGTTCAGAGAGGGGGAGGTTGAGGTCCCCCACTAGTATAGTTTTGCTGTCTATTTCTTCCTGTAACTCCCTGCACTTCTCCTCTAAGAATTTGGATGCTATACCATATGTGTTTAGTAATGATATTACTTTATTGTCTATGGTGCCTTTTAGCAGGATGTAGTTTCCTTCCTTATCTCTTTTGATAAGATCTATTTTTGCTTTTGCTTTGTCTGAGATCAGGATTGCTACCCCTGCTTTTTTTTTACTTCGGCTGAAGCATAATATATTCTGCTCCAGCCTTTTACCTTTACCATGTATGTGTCACTCTTTTTCAAATGTGTTTCCTATAAACAATATATTGTAGGATTCTGGTTTTTAATCTACTCTGCTATCTGCTTCCATTTTATAGGAGAGTTCATCGCATTGACATTCGCAGTTATGATTACTATCTGTGTCTTTTTCTCCATCCTTTTTCCCTCTGTTTATGCTTTTCTTTCTCCTTCCCCCCCCCAATGTTTTGCTTCACATGTGGTTTTGAGGCCACAGGTTCCTCGCCCTTGTGCTAGGCCTTCCCTACATCTCCTCTGAACCCCAGTCTGTAACATAATATTCTGGATAGTAGGCAAAGTGTCTTTTTTTTTTAAGTTTGTATTCCCCACACCTGGTAGGACATTTCTAATGGGGAAACTCCCTCTGCCAATGCAAACTGGGAGCTGCTTTGTAATCTCTGGTCTTAGAGATTGGCACCTAGAGATGAAGTGATTTGCTCACAGCTCCAGAGTCCAAGGGAGGATTTATCCCCAGGTCTTCCAGCCTCAGGCTGGCTCAGGATCCATTCTGTTGCTCACTCTGAGTCACTGACATTTGCATGGTACTTTTGATTTCTGAAGCCCTTAACCTACACAACTTCACCAAGGCTTTCCCACCAGCCCTGCGTGGTGGGCACTAAAGACTAATAAGAGAGCCAAGTCTCAGGACAGTCACCTGCCCAGCATCACCAACTAGCCAGTATATGTCTGAGGCAGGATTTGAATCTAGGTTCTTATGACCCAAGGCCAGCTTTCTCTACCATATGTGGAGCCAGATGGAACTTTGCTATACCATTATTAATAAACTACAGACTGACTGTTTTGGAAATTAAAATTGCATTCAATTTAAGGAACCTTCATCAAGGGCCTACTCTGCTATCAGCTATGAGCTAAGTTATAGAGGTGGCAAGATGTTGAGAGAATACTCAGTCCCCACTCATGGAGTTGACTGTATAGCAGGCTTATGATGTACATGGATAACTCTACTGCAAAATAGTATTAGGAAAGTTTATGGGGAGGGGTAGGGAATAGATATAGCTGGGGGAAGGATGTTGGTGCCTAAGGAAAATTCAGGAAGACTTCCTGGAGGAGGTTGCATTTTAATTGGATTATAAAAACAGGTAGGATTCAACAAATATGTGGAGGGAGACAGAGGAGCGTTGCTGGCCCAGGAACAACACAGCATGTACAAAGCCTCCAATGTAGGAAAACGTGGCTTTCTAAGAGGCACAGTAAGATGTCCACTTTGGCTGGAATCTAGAGTGTGTCAAGGGCGGTAATATGAGATTAGACTGGAAAAATAGGATGGCTTCAGATGGCCAGAGGGTCTGAAATACCAAGTTAAGGAGTTTGAACTGGACTCAGTAGGTAAAAGGGGGGGAAGGATCAAAGGATTCTGAGCAGAGAAGTACCTAAGGAAGATGAGGCTGGGAGCTCAGCTCTTTTCCTGGTTTAGAAGACTGACCAAAGACACTCTTTCCAGTGGCTCACTCCAGCTTCCTTAAGTGGCCTTGGGCTGGAGGTTTGTTTGTTTTCCCCTTCTTCTCTGAACATTTGAATGAAGTATTTTGTTTAAAAAGTATTCCCTTTGTTAAATAGAGGCTCCCTCTCATTGGATATAGGGACTCATGTAATAGGCTCTTCCTCCTTCTCAGCTACCAACTATTTCAGCCCTTAGTAGAATGCAGATCCCCATCCGCATCTCTGGGTGAAGCCTTCTCTTCTGGCAGTCTGTCAGTAACACCTCTGCCACAGCAGAGACCCTGAAATCAGGACTGCCTCCCCTGCCTGAGACTGGTCTGCTGGGGAGGTGGGAGCCCACAGCTTGATGCCTCCTTCAGTGGAGTTCAGGGAAGGTGGATGTTACCTGCTGTTCGGTTTGAAAAGGGACCAGCTGCTAGAGGGCTTTTCTGATTAGCATCATTCTTACTTATGTTGGGGTTTTTATTTTCTAATGGACTTTTAACCCTTAAAAACAAGCTTAATATTGAAAGTGAGATCAGAGTCAGCCCTTCCTCACCCCGCCCTCCTGCATCCCCCCAGGTCTCTGACATGTGCTGGTAGCACAAGAACTAAGCCAAGAAAATTGTTCTGGGCCTTGTTTGTCCCTGGACTTATGAGGATCCAATTTTAGGAAGAAAAAAACATTCTACCCATTGTGCCAGTGCATACGTATCTCATCAACTTCTCTGAGTTGATGCTGGCCAATGAGTGGGGGTTGGGTCATTTATGTTTTATGCTAGTGGGACTTGACCGTGTTACTGCCCTGCTCAAACGTCTCAGGGGCTCCCTATCGCCTTTAGGAAAAAACACAAAATGTTGAACCCAGCGTTTAAAGCCCTCTCCGATGTCCTTTGTAACCTCAGCACACAGCACAGTGTTTGGCATGCATTAGGCACTTAATAAATATTTATTGACTCACCTTTCCGCCTAGATTTCCTATAGCTTTCCTTCACATGTGTGGTATTCCAGGAAAATTGTTGTGATCTACTATTCTTGGGATTCCTTTTATTCATGGGTTGGATGAACTCACATTTATTGATTCCATTCCTCATACAAAACTTCCATTTCCCACCTCCATGTCGGGGGATGCACTGCCCACCTCACCTATACCGCATGGACTCTAGTTTCCTTTAGAGCACAGTTCAGCTGCCTACATCTCCAAAAGGTTTTTCCCAGTCCCCTAATAGTTAAAAGTCTCTCCCTTTTAAAGTTGTTTAGCATATTTTCTTTCCTTTGTATTGAGATATATACATATCTGTATACATATTGTATTTCCCAGGAGAATGTGGGCTCTTTGTTTTTTATTTTTTATTTTTTGCGGGTAGGCAATGGGGTTCAGTGACTTGCCCAGGGTCACACAGCTAGTAAGTTTTATGTGTCTGAGGCCGGATTTGAACTCAGGTCCTCCTGAATCCAGGGCCAGTGCTCTATCCACTGCACCACTTAGCTGAATGTAGGGCTCTTCCAAAGCAGAGACTACTTTATTTTCTTCCTATCTATCTCCAGCACCAAGGACAGTGCCTTGTACTTTATTGAAATTGAAGGTCTTCTACCACTGTCCAGGTCTTCACATCCTTTGCTTCAATGTTTGTGGTTTCTTGTGTGATTGTGGGCTTTGGATATGGGCAGATAGACTCAACTGTACCTATTCTCACACAAGAAGGTTTGTATTTGTACAACATGCTTGGTAGGACCCAACATGATAGAATTCACAGGGACCTATCAAACATCGTGGGCATCATGAGGCAGTGGAAAGAAGACCCAAAGGGGTAGAAGTCAGGAGATCTGGGTTCTAGTGAATCAATATAACAATAATTAAGTGCCTACTGTGTGCTGGGCACTGAGCTCCCCCCTGCTGCTAGGTATCTGTGTGACTTGATGCACATCACTTCCCTTCCCAGGCCTTCTGGGGTGGAGGAGTAGAGCTGTATTAAATCATCTCTAAGTGACTGCCCAGTTCTGACTTTCTCTGGTCCACCCTAGCCAAAGGAGAACCTTCCTCCCTAAACTGATACTTCTCTGTTTCAACTCTCCTATGTGGTTTTCCTCATTTTAAATATTCAATTGTGTATATATGTATATGTATATGTATATGTATATGTATATGTATATGTATATGTATATGTATATGTATATGTATATGTATATGTATATGTGTGCACGTTTGTGTGTTTGTGTAAATTGTCCATGTGTCTGCACACTCAGTCGGACTACATCTGGAGCAAAGTGTTCTGTCCTGGGTTCCCCCTTTGAGGAAAGATATTAACAAGCTAGAGGACAGGCAGGCTGGCCAAGGGTCTTGAGTTTGTACCAAATAGGGATTGGCTGAAGGACCTGGAGATGTTCTGCTTAGTCTGGAAAAGGTCGCAGAGTGGAGGGGCCCACTAGCTCTGTCTAAGTATCTGAAGGGCTGTTGTGGGGAAGAAGGGGGAGTGGGAGGTTCAGAGAGACAGGTTCCAGCTTACTATGAGGAGAAGCTTCCTAAGAGTTTGAGGTTATCCACAGTATTGTGGGCAGCTGAGGGAGGCAGGAACTTTACAGTCACTGGCTTCTAGCAAAAGGTAGACAGAAGGCCACTTGCCAGGGATGCTGTAGAGAGGATGCTTGTTTAGGGAATAAGAAACCTTCTCTCTTGTTCTAGAGCCTCTCTTGATTATGAGAATAGAATATCATAGGTTCCCTGAGGGTACGAGCTGTGCTTCTCTCTTCTTTGTAGCCCCAGTACTGAGCACAGTGACTTGTTCAGGTTTCAGGGTGCTTAAGAAATGCGCTTGTTGGATTGGGTTAGGTTGAATGAATGGGCCATCTCAGAAATTCAAAGTTCAAAGAGACCTCAGTGGATATCTTGTTGTGTAGCTGTTTTTCCCCTAGTTGTGTCCATCTCTTCATGTCCCCATTTGGGGGTTTGTTGGCAGAGATATTGGAGGGGTTTGCCATTTCCTTCTCCAGATCATTTTACGGTTGAGGAAACTGAGGCAAACAGGGTTAAGTGACTTGCACAGGGTCACACAGCTAGTATCTGAGGCAGATTTTAACTCAAGAAGATGCGTCTTTCTGACTCCACATAGTGCCTGGCACTATCCACTGTGTCACCCAGCTGCCCCAATGGATGTCTAACCATTCCTGACTAAATCCTCTCTGCAATATTTCCCACAAAGGGGCCATCCATCCTCTACTTGAAGCCCAGCAATGAGTACCCACCACCTCTTAAGACAAGCCATGTCACTTCTGGGTAGCACTTGTGAAGTTTGGCCTGGAACTGAGACTCAAGTTGTCTTTCTCCAACTCCCACCTATAGTCCCCAGTTCTGTTTGCTGGGCCAAGCACCTGGGCTAGTGCATTGACTTCCAGATCCCTGCCCCCCAGCCCTCACCTTCATCTGCCATGAGCCCCAAAGATGCTTTCACTCACTAGCCCTCTCCCTCATTGAGTACCTCCCTATGGTACATACATTAGCCTTGTGCCCTGCTGATTTCATGAGGGCTTTTGTGCAACATGTAAGAAGTACTGCAGGAATTCTTGGTGCCCAGATAAGGATCACTTGGGGTGAGGAAAGTTTAAGAGCCACTGGTCTTTCTGATGGAGTAAACTCTGCCAGGCTTAAATATCTACATTGGGATCCATTTCAAGACTAAATAGTTTAGAAATGAGAGAGTGACCAGGTATTGGTTCATGGTCTTATGCCAATTTGTAAGCCATAGGACCTCAGAATTGAGATTTAAGAACTGAGCCCCAAAGGATGAAGTGATTTCCCCAAATCACACAGATAAGACAAGAGCAATGCTAGGTCTCTAACTTGAGGCAGCTAGATGGTGCAGTGCTGATCTGAGAGTCAGGAAGACTCCTTTTCCTGAGTTCAGATCTGGCCTCGGACACTTATTAGCTGTGTGATACTGGGCAAGTCACTCAGCCCTGTTTGCTTCAATTTCCTCATCTGTAAAATGAGCTGGAGAAGGAAATAGGAAACCCTACTCTAGTATCTTTGCCAAGAAAACCCCAAATGGGGTCATGAAGAGTTGGACACAACTTAAAAACAACTGAATAGGAATAATAGGTCTCTAATCCAGAGGCAGTAATCTGGGTTCAAGTCCTGCTTCTGACATCTGCCTGGATGACTGTAGGAAAGTCACTTAAATTCCCTGAGCCTTCATTTCCTTATCTGCAGAATGAGAGGAGGAATAGGTGGCCTCTACAATCCTTTTGGGCTCTAGATCTGTGACCCCATGTCTACAGATGCACTGCACTGTCCATTGCGCCATATTGCCTCTGGTCAACCACATTCCTGAGGTATACATTCAAATCTCACAAATTCCATGTGAAAATAGTAGGAGAGTATGACAAAAGAGAAGCCATTTTACCATCTTCTTTTCGGTTGTGTCCACTTGTGGTCTCTATCATGTAATAGTCTTATGATCTACTTGGAAGCAGGAGGTCCTGAAGCTTTGGTACCTAGCTCTTCCATTAGGAAGAGATAATATGCTTAAGATTTTTCTAAAAGTAAAATTATTTATTTTAACGTCAGTTTTTCTCCTTTTAAGTTTCAAATTTTCTCTCTCCCTCCTGTTCCTCCCTCACCCATTGAGAAGGCAAGAAATGTAATATCAATCATACACGCGAAATAATATGAAACATATTTCCATATTAGCCACGTTGCAAAAAAGGGAAGAGAAATAAAGTGAGAAGATTATATTTCGATCTTCACTCAGACTCCTTCAATTCTTTCTCTGGAGGCAGATAGCATTCTTCATCATAAGTCCTTTGGTATTGTCTTGGATTACTGTATTGCTAAGAATAGCCCAGTCATTCATAGGTGTTCGTCACACAATATTGCTATTACTTTGTATAATGTTCTTCTGTTTTTGCTCACTTCACTGTGCATCATTTCACATAAGTCTTCCCAGGTTTTTCTGAAACTATCTTGCTCATCATTTCTTGTAGTACAGTAATATTCTATTACACATATACCACAACTTGTCCAGCCATTCCCCAATTGACAGGCATCCCCTCAATTTCCAATTCTTTGCCACCACAAAAAAAGAGCTACTATATTTTTTTTACATGTAGGTGTGTTTCCTTTTGTTTTGTCATCCTTGTGATAAAGACCTAATAATGGTATTTCTGGGTCAAAGGGTATGCACAGTTTTAGAGCTCTTTAGGCATGGTTCAAAATTGTTCTCCAGACTGGTTCAATCAGTTAACAACTCCACCAACAGTGCATTAGTGTCCCAGTTTTTCCACATCTCCTCCAACATTTCTCATTTTCCTTTCTATCATGTTAGTCAATCTGATAGATATGAGGTAGTCCAACCTAAGAATTGTTTTGATTTGCATTTCTCTAATCAGTAATGACGTAGAGCAGGTTTTTTTTTAATGTGACTATAGAAAGCTTCTGAAAATTGCCTGTTCATATCCTTTGGCCATTTATCATTTGGGAAATGACTCATTTTTTTTTTATAAATTTGACTCAATTACTTATATCTTTGAGAAATGAGGCCCTTATCAGAGAAACTTGTTATAAATTTTTCCCCTAGTTTCCTGCTTTCCTTCTGATCTTGACTGCATTAGTTTTATTTGTGCAAAAAAAAATTAATGTAATATAATCAGAATTATTCATTTTATATCCCATAATGCTCCATTTCTCTGCTCATAAATTATTCCCTTATCCATAAATCTGACAAGTAAACTTGTCCATGTTCCCCTAATTTGTTTATGTCACCCATTATGTCTAAATCATATGCCCATGTTGACCTTCTCTTGGTATATAATGTGAGGTATTGATCTACACTTGTTTCTCCCAAACTGCTTCCCATTTTCCCCAGAAATTTTTGTCTAATAGTGATTTCTTACCCCTAAAGCTTTGATCTTTGGGTTTAACTAACACTAGACAACTATGGTCATTTACTACTGTATGTGGTGTGCCTAATCTATTCCACTGATCCACCATTCTATTTCCTAGCCAGTACCAGATTGGTTTTGTTTTGTTTTGTTTTGTTTTAATGATTACCATTTTGTAATATACTTTGAAATTTGGTACTGCTAGGCTGCCTTCCTTCACATTTTAAAAATTGATTGCCTGGACATTTTTTTACCTTTTGTTCTTCCTGATGAATATTGTTATTCTTTTTTTAGCTTCATAAAATATTTTTGATAGTTTGAGTGGTATGGCACTGAACAAGTAAATTAATTTAGGTAGAATTGTCATTTTTATTATATTGGCTCAACCTACCCATGAGCAATTAGTATTTCTCCAGTTGTTTAGATCAGTCCTCATTTGTATGAAAAGTGTTTTATAATTACGTTCATATATTTCCTAGCTTTGCCTTCTTAGATAGACTCCCAAGTAGTTTATATTGTCTGCAGTTGTTTTAAATGGAATTTCTCTTTCTATCTCTTGCTGCTGGGTTTTGTTGGTAGTATATAGAAATGTTGATGATTTAAATGGGTTTATTTTATATCCTGCAACTTTGCTAAACCTGTTAATTAGTTTAATCAGTCTTTAGTTTATTTTCTAAGGTTCTCTAAGTATACCATCATATTGTCTGCAAAGAGTGATAGGTTTGTTTCCTCATTGCAGATACTAATTCCTTCACTTTCTTTTTCTTCTCTTAATGCTATTAGCTAGCATTTTTAATACAATATTGAACAATAGTGGTAATAATGGAAATCCTTGTTTCACCCCTAATCTTATTGGGTGGGTTTCTAGCTTTATCCCCATGGCAGATAATGCTTGCTGATGGTTTTAGATATATACTACTTATCATTTTAAGGAAAACTGCCTTTATTCCTATGCTTTCTAGTATTTTTAATAGGAATGGATATTGTATTTTGTTTAGAAGCTTTTTCTGCATCTATTGAGATAATCATATGATTTTTGTTGTTTTTGTTGATAATATTGTCAATTATGCTGATAATTTTCCTAATATTGAACCAGCCCTACATTCCTGGAATAAAACCCACCTAGTCCTAGCATCTTTGTAATATGTTGCTATAATCTCTTTGCTAGAATTTTATTTAAAGCTTTTACATTAATATTCATTGGAGAAACTGTTCTCTAGTTTTCTTTTTTTGTTTTTACTCTTCCTGGTTTAGGTAATCAGAACCATATTTGTGTCAGAAAATGAATTTGTTAGGATTCTTTCTTTGCCTATTTCCCCCAAATAGTTTATATAGTATTGAAAATAATTATTCTTTGATTGTTTGATAGAATTCACTTGTGAATCCATCTGGTCCTGGGGATTTTTTCTTAAGCAGTTCATTTATGACTTCTTCAATTTCTTTTACTCAGGGTTATTTGAGTATTCTGTTTCTTCTGTTAATCTGGGCAATTTATGTTTTTGTAAGTAGTCATGCATTTAACTTAGATTGTCAGATTTACTGGCATATAATTGGACAACATAGCTCCTTTAATTTCTTGTTCATTATTGGTGAATTCACCCCTTTCATTTTTGATATTGGTAACTTGGTTTTATTCTTTCTTTTAAAAAAATAGAAATCAATCAATAGTTTATCTCTTTTATTAGGATTTTTTCCATTTCACAAAATTAGCTCTTAGTTTTTTGTGGCTTTTGTATTTTCAATGTTGTCAATCTCTCCTTTGATTTTCAGGGTTTCTATTTTGGTGTTTTAATTGGGAATTTATTTTTTTTCCTATTTTTTTTTTTAGTGGCATGCCCAATTCATTAATCTGTGCTTTCTTTCTTACATTGATATTTAGAGATTTAAATTTCAGAGATTTTAAAGACATGAGTTTTTCCCTTAAGTGTTGCTTTGGCCACATCCTACAAATGTCAGTATGTTGTTTCATTATTGTCATCCTCTTTAATGAAATTACTGATTGTTTCTATGATTTGTTCTTTGACTCACTCATTTTTTAGGATTAGATTATGTAGCTTCCAATTAATATTTAATGTGTGCTTTCACAGCCTTTTATTGAATGTAATTTTTATTGCATTATGATTTGAAATGCTTTTGATATTTCTACTTTTCTGCATTTATTTATAAGTTTAACACATGGTCAATTTTTGTGCTGATAAAAAGCTATTCTCCTTTCTCTTCCAATTCAATTTTCTCCAGAGGTCTAGTAGTATATCTAACTTTTCTAAGATTCCATTCATCCCCTTAACTTCATTCTTTTTTATTTTGTGGTTAGATTTATCTAGTTCTGAGAGGGGAAAGTTGAGGTCTCTCTCTAGTATAGTTTTATTATGTATTTCCTCTTGTAACTCATTTAAACTTTTCCTTTAAGAATTTGGGTGCTATGCCATTTTGGTGTATATATGTTCAGTATTGATACTACTTTGTCTATGGTACCTTTTAGCAAAATGCTGGGGGGTTTTTTGTTGTTGTTTTTTTTTTTTGCAATTGGGGTTAAGTGACTTACCCAGGGTCACACAGCTAGTAAGTGTCAAGTGTTTGGTCTGAGGCCGAATTTGAACTCAGGTCCTCCTGACTTCAGGGCTGGTTCTGTATCCACTGCACCACCTAGCTGCCCTCAAAATGTTGTTTTCTTTATTATCCTTTTAGTTAGGTCAATTTTTGCTTTTACTTTGT
The DNA here is from genome assembly GCF_003287225.1 of Phascolarctos cinereus. Taxonomy (NCBI): domain Eukaryota; kingdom Metazoa; phylum Chordata; class Mammalia; order Diprotodontia; family Phascolarctidae; genus Phascolarctos; species Phascolarctos cinereus. The sequence goes on from NW_027555514.1 coordinate 13,504,041, forward strand.
TTGAGTTCATGATGGCTATGCCTGTCTTTTTTACTTGAGCTGAAGTGTAATAGGTTTTGCTCCAATCTCTTTTTTTTTTTTTTTGAGTTAGGCAATGTGATTAAGTGACTTGCCACACAGCTAGTAAATGTTATATGCCTGAGGCTGGATTTGAACTCCAGTCCTCTTGAATCGAGGACCGGTACTCTATCAACCATACCATCTCGCTGCCCCCAGTCCCTTATTTTAACTCTGTGTGGTGTCCCTGTATATCAAGTGTGTTTCTTATAAATAACATATTGTTGGATTCTGGTTTCTAATCCATTATGCTATCTGCTTCTGTTTTATAAGTGAGTTTATCTCATTTACATTCACAGTTATGATTCTAACTGTGTCTTTCCTTCCTTGTTATGTATTCTGTTATCCTTCTCTTCCTCACTTTTACCCATTTAGTCCATTTTGCTTCTCCCTTAATTTTTCCTATCTTATATTACAATCCCCTTCCCACTTCTCTGTTGGGTAAGAAATATTTCTATACCCAACTGATTGCATATGTCATTATTCCAAGAAAGCCGAGCTCAAAGCATTGTCTGCCGCCACCCCCCATTTCTCTTTCCACTGTAAAAGCTCTTCTTTGTGCACCTTTTATGTGACACAATTTTCCCCATTCTTCCTCTCCTTTCCCCCTTCTCTCATTTCATTCCTCTTTCTTATCCCTGAATTTTTAAAAATTATCCCACAATATTCAACTCACACCCATGCCCTCTGTTTATGTTTACTCCTTCTAACTGCCCTAATAATGATAAAGATCTTGGGAGTCAAAAGTGTCATTTTCCCATATAGGAATGTAAACAGTTTGACCACATTTAGTCCCTTATGATTTCTCTTTCACGTTTATCTTTTTATATTTCTTTTGAGTTTTGTGTTTGAATGTCAAATTTTCTATTCAGCTCTGCTCTTTTCATCAGGAATGCTTGAAAGTCCTCTATTTCATTAAACATCCACTTTTCCTCTTAAGTATTATATTCAGTTTTGCTGGGTAGGTTATTCTTGGTTGAAATCCTAGCTCCTTTGCTTTCTGGAATATCATATTCCAAATCCTCTCTTCCTTTAATGTGGCAGCTGCTAAATCTTGTGTGATCCCTATCATTCAGATTTTCCCAATAGTCATCATTTTTATTTTTTGACAGAATCAATTATTCTTATAGTCTATTAATAACATACCACAGTCCCACATATATCATCAGCATTTCTATGTATATCACCAATAAATCCCTGCAAGAAGAGATAGTAAGAGATATTTCATTTAAAATAACCATGCACAATATAAAATACCTGAGAATATACCTGCTAAGACAAATCCAAGATCTTTATGAACATAATTATAAAGCAAATAAAGTCAGATTTAAATAATTGAAGAAATATCAATTATTCATGGGTAGATTAAGCCAATATAATAAAAATGACAATTCTACCTAAACTAATCTATGCAATCAGTGCCATCCCAATTAAATTACCAAAAATTAATTTATTGAGCTAGAGAAAAATAATAAAATTTATTTGGAAGAATAAAAGGTCAAGAATATCAAAAGAAAATTAGTTTTAAAAATGTAAAAGAAGGAGGTTTAGCAGTGATCTTAAACTGTGTTATGAGGTGATAATTATCAAAACTATTTGCTACTGGTTAAGATATAGAAAGGTGAATCAGTAGGATAGAGTAGTTATGCAATGTACAGTAAATGATTATAGTAACCTTATGTTTGATAAAGGTAAAGACCTAAGTTTTGGGGATAAGAGCTCATTATTTGATAAAAATTGCTGGGAAAACTGGAAAGCAGTCTGGCAGAAACCAGTTATAGATCAATATCTTACACTGTTTACCAAGATAAGGTCAAAATGGATACATGACCTAGACATAAAGGGCAATGTCATAAGTAAATTAGAAGATTATGAAACATATTACCTATCATATTGATAGTAGAAAAATTTATGAATACACGAAAGAGAGAGAGCATTGTGGGATATAAAATAGGTACTTTTTAATACATTAAATTAAAGAGGTTTTGTACAAATAAAACCAATGTAGCCAAGATTAGAAGGAAAGCAAAAACATTGGGAAAACATTTTTTATAGATAATTTCTTGAATAAAGGCCTCATATCTCAAATATGTAGAGAACTATGTCAAATTTATAAGAATGAGCCTTTCCTCAATTGATAAGTGGTCAGAGGATATGGACAGGCAGTTTTGGCAGGAAGAAATCAAAGCTATATGTAGTTATATGGAAAAATGCTCTAAATGATTATTGGTTAAAGAAATGCAAAATAAAACAGCTTTGAGGTACTATCTCACTCCTATCAAATTGATTTAAATGATAGAAGGGGGAAATTACAAATGTTGGAGGGGGTGTGGGAAAATTGGGACACTAATACACTATTGGTAGAATTGTGAATTGATCCAACCATTTTGGAGAGCAATTTGGAGTTATGCCCCAAAAGTTATAAACCAGTTATAAAGTTAACCCAACAATGCACCATTAGGTCTGTTTCCCAAGGTGATCAGGGAAGAAGGAGAAGGACCTGACTATATGTTCTGAACTATTTATAGCAGCTCTCTTTGTGCTGGCAAAGAACGGGAAAGTGAGGGCATGCCCATGGTTCGGGGAATGGCTAAACAAGTTGTAATATATGATTGTGATGGAATACTGCTGTGCTGGAAGAAATGATGGGCTGACTGATTTTAGAAAAACGTGGAGTGACTTGCCTGAAATAATGCAGAATGAAACAAGGAAAATCAAGAAAATGTTCTATACAGTAACCACAGTATTGTTCAAAGAGTCAGTGTGAATGACTAAGCTATTCTAAGTAATAAGAACATTGAAATCATCTATGAAGGACTCATGAAGGAAGATGCTCTCTACCTCCAGAAAAAGAACTGATGCATGGAAGTATGTATTGTATGGTTCCACATTTGTCTATATCAAATATCGGTCCTCTCTAACATGGGGCTGGGAAGAAGAAAACACAGAACTCAAAATGTAATTTTTAAAAAAATAGAATTAAATAAATGAATGAAGTACCATAGAATGAATGCTTCCTCAGGCATGGCAGAAGGAAGGCTAAATATATTTATGTGAAGCCTGAGTTTGATGCCCATGTCTAACATTTACTGTTTTTTTTTATTTCAGACAAGCTGTGTTACATCTCTGAGACTCAGTTTCCTCATATATAACATGGGAATAATAATAGTACCACCCCACAGGATTATTGTGAGGATCAAGTAGGAAATATAAATAAAGCAAGTTACAAAGCTTAGGATATCATAGAAACGTCACATGGAATTCCTATTATTAATCTTTTTTGGTTTCATCCAAGAGGGTGACTCAGCTCAAGTTGAGCATCATCCTTTCTTTCTTTTCTTTTCACTTTCACTCTTTTCTGTTTTGTCCTCTTAAGTGATTTCCTGTAGTAAACTGGGGTACATGAATCATCTGCCAGAGAGACAGGGCAGATGGAGCTGGTCAAATGGTTGTATTGAATAGAATTCTTTTTATCTGTTGAGGTCTCTCAACTGAATGCACTGATTGCCCTGCTGCTGGGTGAGCTCACCCCAGGAGATCGGCAGAAGATCATGACCATCTGTACCATTGATGTCCATGCCCGGGATGTTGTGGCCAAGCTGGTTTCTCAGAAGGTAATTATGTTCAAGGGCTTTTGGGGTCTAGATGTGTCCTGGGTACATTTCACAGAGTACTTGTCTCCTTTCAAAATAGTTCAATAATGACTCAAAAAACATTGAGTCAGCCTCTGATTTCCAGGAGGTGTAAGTGTGAAGATCTTAGCTGCCCTGAGATGTTTGCTCTGATATTTGGGTTTGCAAAATTGTAATCGTCTGTGGAGTTTTCCTATTCAGAGTACATTTTTAATGTTCTCCATTCTCTTTACTCATGAATTGCCAGAAAAAGGGAAAAAAAAACATCTGGAACCCAAAGAGGCCATCTCATCAATTGATTTGCCCTTGGGGGTAGTGTCACAAGATCTCCTTGGACCTCATTCCAAGATACACATTTATGTCAGACCTGGAAAGAACCTCAGCATCCATTCAGTTCAACCAGCCAGGATCTCTTCTCCAATATAGCTATTGGCCACCTAGCTTTGGTTGAAGATCTCAGCTGAGGAAGAGCTCACCACTTCCAAAGAAGCTCATTCCATTTTTCTGTAGCTCTAATTGTGAAGAAGTTTTCCTTACATTGAGGACAAACATCCCAATAATTAGAGGTTGCCAAATGTGTTTAACCACAAACTCTTTTACTTTTTTTGTACGGGCTTGTGATTTCAAGGAAATGGGGAACTCCCAGGGTGGAAACCTTCCCCCAAAGCAAATTGGCACCTGTGTTCTAGTCTTAAGGAGTCTCTGGAGGCACTGAGAAGTTCAGTCACTTGCCTGGAGTCACACAGCCAATATGAGTCAGAGGCAAGACTTGAACGCAAGGCTTCCTGGCTCCAAGGCCAGTCCTTAACCCATTGTGCTACTCTGCTTCTCATTAACCACTCTAACATCAGTAACTTCTTCTCTTTGGCTCATTTCGGTCTTCCTCAGGGCAATCAATATCCCAAACTCACCGTGTCCAGAAGGAAATTCATCATCTCTTTTTCTGAAATCTTTTTGTCCTCCAGAGTTCTTGATTTCTACTGGGGATACCACCATCCTTCCAGATACCTAGTTTGCAACCTTAGAGGCATTCGAGACTCTTTCTTTACACTGCCTCCATCCAATCAGTTACCACTTTTTTTTTAAATTCTAATTCTTAGAGCCCTTAGGGACTTATACCATCCCCTAGTCCCTACCTCATGTTCCCTCCTTACCTCTACCTCAAAGAATTTCTATTTTCTCATCATGGCCTCCATGCAGGCCCTCAATCCATGGGGCAGCTCATCAACCATCACGTCATAGCAGACCATCTTCATGAGCTGCTGTGGGCAAAAATTTCTACCATCCTGTTGGCACACCTCAGATGTTAAGCCTGTGTGCATACAACTGGGCTGGGCTTTGGATAATAAGCAGAAAGACAATAGCCAGGGCTGCTGGAGCAACAGCCAGGCTTTTCCAAGTGTGATTGTACAGCAGGCCACATCCTGACAGTCATGTGTTGGGAGTGTGCAGAGAATAAATGATCTCATTGTGCTTTTTGTTGGCTGACTGTAAAAAAGCATTGGATTCAGTAGAGCAAAGTACCACCCTAAGGGACTTATCCAACAGGGTGAATCCCATGCATATGTTAAAATCATCTAAGAGCCTTGATATCTGATACAGCAGATACGATGTTGTTCAGACCCCTGGTTGTCAAACGTGCTGGCCACTGGTGTTAAGAGTGTCTAGTGCAGCCCAAACCAAAAAAGCGTCCTTTGTGGGTGGTGAGGTCCTTCAGAGGGTCTCATAGGTTTGGAGATGGGTTCATGAGGATTTCAGCAAGCCCCAGAGTGCTGCAGAGCCTTGTGAGTAAGTTCCATGTTTAATCAGAAGAGATTTGCCTTCCAACCAATTCACTCTGGAAAAACAAAGAGGAGGAAGAAGACCTGATGTTCAGGTTATGACTTGCAAGTAGATGGGGAGCCCGTAAAGCTGGTTGGCTAGTTTGTACATCTTAGAGGATTGAATAGGAGGAAGAGAGAAGGTTGAATTTGTTCCATGAGACTGTACCACATTTTCCGTGATTTCTCCCTGAAACAAAAGGGTGTCTATTTTAACCACAAATGTTATTCTAGGGATGCTCTCTTGCTGTAAATGATGGAATATGGGCTGTCTTCATGTCTAGGGAATTCCCAGATGAAGAAACTCCCTCCATCAATGCAAGTCAGCATAGCAGGCCACAAAAAATGCTGCAGCTTATGACCAGCAATGATTTATGTGGGCCCTGAAAGGAAGGCAACCCACTCATGCTGCAGAATGGAGCAGTCACAGGACAGCCTGCGTGTACCATGAGGACTGGGGAAAGCTCCTGAGTGGTCATTGGCTCTCTGCAGAGTACATAGGAAACTGTGGACAAGTCGCCTCAGGCCATTTGCACCAATGGAAAAAGTGCCTATTCCAGAAACCTAGACCCCTAGATACCCAAGCCCTAACTGCCCTTACATACACAATAACTGTGGATGCTGCTTGCTTCCTTTTTATGGGATAAATGAGCAAATGATTTCATGAAAAGCATTTATTAAGCACCTACTATTTTCCAGGTGTGAGATGCTCTTGATTTTTTGTGTATGTGCTGCCTCCAGACTTGTAATTGTATTGTGTTGGCATAGAGAGGTTCTAATGAGGAACCTCTTTCTATTAATGCATTGAATGATGTGCCCGTCATCACCCAGCTGGCGTGTCAGGGGCACGACTCGGAGTAGCTCCTTCCTAGCTTGAGGCCAGTCCTCCAGCCACCATGCTACACCCACTCTCCCTTTACAGAGAGCAGTGAAATTGCCAAGTGGATGATCTGCAGGTTTCTTCCTTCCCTATTTTAAAATATGGCCTCAGTCCTGAGACTTTACCGACCTAGGAAGCCCTCATAGTTTTTTTTTTCATTCTCTCAAGTAATAATAGGCCATAACTCTGGTGAGTGAGGTCAAGCAGCTTCTGAAAGGTGCCAGAACCCAAGGTATCTGTTCATAAAAAGAGAGACGGCCAAAATCTTTCTAATCAGTTATTTTAATCCATTTTAATAAAGAATGAAGCTCTCTAGCCAAGGCAGCATTAGGCTCATTTTAAGGTCTAATGAATGGTGTTGGGTTGTATGGCTCTTTCCCACTGAGTCTGCTGCCTTGAGTACACAGGAATGTTAGACCTCCCAGGACTCTTAATCCAGGGCCATGACGAACTGTAACCTCAACTGAGCCCATCTGGCTTCAGGTCCCCCAGAAAAGCTTTTCACAATGGTCAAATTGCTTGAGGGTCATCAGAGGAAGATGGGAGACATTGCCTGAACAAATGGATGATGAGTGCTGGAATTAAAAGTGCTATTAAAATAAAGGCTTCCCCCTGCATGCTTAGCTCTCTGTAGGAATGGGGAAAGATTTGGACATGAGAATTCATCAGCACTGGGACCTCCCGGTTGAGAACACTGTCTGTACCAACGTAAGGGGGTGATCTCACCTTCATCACAAGGTCTTTCTTGGTTCCCTTAATGCTGGTTGCCTTCTCTCCAAGATTACTTCCCATTTATGGTGTGCATATCTTGTACGTAAACAGTTGTTTTGCACATTGTCTCCTTCATTATGATGCGCGCTCCTGGAGGAGAAGGACTGCATTTGCCTTTCTTTGCGGTCTCAGCATTGACCACAGTGCTTTGCACACAGTGAGTGACTAATAAATGCACATAGATTGGTTGACTCTGTACTATTTATAGTCTTAACTGCTTAGCTCCCTGAGAAGTTAAATGACTTGTCCTCAGTCACACAGTCAGTATGTGACCCAGGCAAGCCTAGAACACAGGTATTCCTGGTCCAGAGCCAGTCGTCATCTCTTTGACTGTGATTCTAATTTGCAATAACTCTGAACTTTTGATTGATGAGTGCCTGTGACATGCCTGTCAGTAGAGTTGAATTTTGAAGTCCCTGTTTCCTTAAACAACACCTCCAACTGCCCATAAGCCCAGAATCCCTGTGCCTTGTCCATAGGTCGTCAGTTCCCAGGCTTTTGCATGGCTGTCCCAACTCCGGCACCGATGGGATGATGCTCAGAAGCACTGTTTTGTCAATATCTGCGACGCTCAGTTCCAATACTTTTATGAATACTTGGGAAACAGTCCTCGCCTCGTCATTACTCCTCTAACAGACAGGTAATAGCTTTACATTTTCATCATGGGGAAGAGCTGGGGAGGGGTGGGAAGTCCCTTGACAGTGGTTTGGGCTGGATGGTGAATGGGACAGAGGGCTAAGCTGTCACTCATGAATTTTGTGCCTGGAACAGTTGCTAAAGGTGGGCCTTGGGGGAGCTTCCCTGGAGTGTGGTCCTGGAGGAGGAAAAGCCCTCTTCCTAGTTCAGCAGTCTACATTGCTGAAGGACTTACCAGGGTTGGCTAGCCAGCTCACCAAAAACTGGTGGGTGAAAGATTAAATGACTCAGGAAACAAAGGTGCGATCTTCTAAGCATATCAGTTTATTAAGCAAAGCATGCCGATTACACAACAAAGCAGGACCAGACCTCCTCAGCTTAAGCCTGGACTCCAAATACAGGGGAAGATAGACTTTTATATAATAAAAAACAACAAAATAAGGCCAATTAATTAAAAGGAAATTAGATGAAATATTAGGGACTTTCCAAGTTGGGAGGAAAGAGTGAACAGATACAACTTCCTGAATTCAGAAAAAGAGGTGTCCCATTACCCCCAAGTGTCTGTGAACAATCAAAGGAACGTGGAAATAACTGATTGATCGGTATGGGGCCAGGGCTCAGATAAGACACATGGGTTGCTTGAGATGTGCAGTTGTGAGAAAACTCCTTGCGTCAATCTTTGGATGTGACTGACCTTCTGGTCAGCATAACTGAGGTCCTTCGTTAAGGGTCTGTGAGCAGCAGGTAGAGGTGGTCCAGCTTCCCAAGCATACAGGGCTAAGTTCAAACAATGCAATACGGTTTTCTCCCATTTTCCACAATTGAATAAAATTTTCTCACAAGGCAGAATTTGGACTAGATCCATAATTGAATAGAAATGGAACAGAGCTAACTCCAGAATTGAGTCACAAGATGGCATCAGTATGTTTCACTCAGTTCCCACAGTTAGCCCGTTGCTGTCCTAATCCCCTCAGTTCCCCTCAAAGGGTAAGCTAAGCATGTAACCCCTGGGAGAAGAAGCCTGCTCTTAGATACTGGGATGTTTCTATACTTTAAAAATGGATGAAATAGGCCTGGGGATGGGTCATAGTGGTGGGAGACCAGAGTTATGTATATGACCTCTAAATCTCCTACCCGGGGAAGAAAGCCCCAGCTGCCCTGTCCAGTTTCAGCTCTGATAAAAGAAACATCTGGGAAGATAAATCAGTAGGAAAAAAGAGAAATTGGGTAACAGTAATGCAAGAAAAAAAAATTACCCAGGGTGTGGGGAGATGCCTTTAGGGTAAAAGAAACATGAAGAAAAATGATAAAGAAAAGCCCAATAATATCTATAGAAAGCTTTAAAAATGGAAATAATTAAATTGAGGAAGTCCAGCCATGAAAGGGATGGAGCAAATTCATCCATGTGGCTCTGATGCTGGCCAGACAGCAAGTCTTACCCAGAAGCCACCCTGCCTCGCCAGATCACGGCTATGGGTGCTTTCCTGGAGGCAGGACTCCAGTGATCTCATTCTTCCTCCTCATGCCTCCTCCTGCCTCTGAATTACCAATAATTCATCACCAATAAGCAATTCATGCTACAAGAATCAGAATCTCAGAATGTGACAGGGTTTTACAGGTTATATTCTGATCCCAGCCCCTAATTCTGTTGTTCAGTCATTCAGTTGTGTCCAACTCTTCATGACCGCATGGACATGACAGGCCTTCTGCCCTCCACTATCTCCCAAAATCTGTCCAAGCTCATGTTCATAGCTTCCATGACACTATCTCTCTATCCACCCTCTGCCATCTCCTTCTCCTTTTGCCTTCCATCTTTCCCAATATCAAGGTTTTTTTTTCCAATGAGTCCCATCTTCTCATTATGTGACCAAAGTGTTTAAGCTTCAGTTTCAGTATTTGTCCTTCCAGTGTATAGTTTGAATTCATTTCTTTAAGTGTTGACTAATTTAATCTTCTTGATGTCCAAAGGACTCTCACAAATCTTCTCCAGGAGCATAGTTCAAAAGCAGCAGTTCTGTGGCACTCCGCTTTGAACTTAGGAAGATGAGTCTTCCTGACTCCAGGCCCAGAGCTCTATGCACTACAGCACTTCCCCCAATTTTATGGATAAGAAAATCAAGATCTAGAGATGTTAAGGGCTCTCCCAAGGAGCACCAGAACTAGAAGAGACCTTAGAGATAAGATCCATTCCAACTTCTTCAGTTTACAGATAAGGAAATTGAGGCTTGACACGATAATTTTTTTTTCCAAGGTCTCTTCCCTCCAAGGTAGCAAGTAGGAGAGACAGAATTCCAAATAGCATCTTCACCTCTAAGTTCAATGTCCTTTTCTTCTGTTTTCTCCTGACTTACTGTGCCCTCATGTCCTAAATCCTTTCTATTTTGCCCTGCAGAAATAACATTACAGTAATGCAATGAAATGCAAGGCCCTATGTAAACCGATGTCCTACATTCCATTTGAATTGAACTTGCTCCCATGTGATGGATTTGTTGCATTTTTAAATGTCTAAATGGATTAGCAACTTGGCAAAGTAAACTCTTAGCTATTTATTTCATCACCCAGATGTCAGTCTCAGTTTTCCTTATAAACAATAATGTTTTAAGAATTGCCAGCTAATTTGTAGTCTTTTCTTGGGAATGTGAGAACATTTTGAACATATTTCAAGTGGTGTCAACCAACCAATGATTGAAGAACCATTTATTAAGTGACTACTGTGTGTCAGGCATTGGAAACACAAAGATAAAAATTAGAATCTCCATCCTTGAGAGGTTTACATGGACTGGAGAAAATCATGCGTGTTCATAGATGTGCACAGAACACGAATATGTGAATTAATCATATAAGAACTTTGGGAGGGAAGAGCTAGCTCCTAAAGGCATCAAATCAACCAAATATCTGCACCCAAAGTCCCAGCTCTTAGGACAGAGTGGAGTTAATGAAGCGTCCCGTGCCTCTCAATCATCTTTCAAAGCTTCTGGGTTGTTTTTTTTTAAGAAAGTTGATTACTGCAGTATTTCAGTATCACATCAGCATGGTGATTAGGGTCGGCCTACCAAGGCTTTTCCTCCAAAGAATAAACATTTGGAGGCTGTAAAATCTAGTAACCATGATAATTTATTCCCCTGTCACCCAACTGAGTTTGTCTTTATGACTTCTTATGTTGTTTTCACAAGTTGATTTGAGGGAGCTTTTGACTTAGCTGCCTTGGGCACCATAATTACTAGTCACATCAGCCAAAAATAGAATGGCTCCCTGGTTTTGTGCCATTGGCCTGATTGGAATCAATCAATAAATAAATATTTATTAAGTGCCTACAATGTGCTGGGCAGTGTGCTAAGCACTGGGGATACAAAGAAAGACAAAAGATAGTCCCTGCCCTCAAGGAGCTTATACTCTAAGCAAACAAATCCATACAAAGTGAGCTAGAGAGAAGCTTCTTGCTCAAGTCCACAGCTTTGGCAGGTCTCAGCAGTTGACGCACTTGGTTATCTATTAATAATAGCGCTGTCTTCTCTCGTTTCAAGGTGTTACATCACCTTAACCCAGTCGCTCCATCTCACCATGAGTGGCGCTCCTGCCGGTCCAGCTGGCACAGGAAAGACTGAGACAACCAAGGACCTGGGACATGCCCTTGGCATGATGGTTTATGTCTTCAACTGTTCCGAGCAGATGGACTATAAGGTAAAGTGGGGAGTGTCCCCTAAGAGGGAAGGAGTATGAAAAAATCCCCCTCAAAGGAGGAGGCTTCACATCGAGGCTCTGACTGTGTCATTCAGTCCATAGGCAATATTTACAAAGGCTTGGTCCAGACGGGAGCCTGGGGGTGTTTTGACGAATTCAATCGGATCCCGGTGGAGGTTCTGTCTGTGGTAGCCGTACAAGTAAAGATGATACACGATGCCATCAGGAACAAGAGGAAGAGGTGTGTGTGTCACCCTTTCATGGTGGTTTCCTTCCCCCTCCCCTCAGTAATTCCAAATGCAAAGAGAGAGAGATGCACAAGTCAGCCTCCCTCTCCTTGCTGATAAGGTAGCAGAAAAGATGTCAGCGCTGAGCTCAGAGAACCTGCACTCAGTCTCAACTCTGCCTTTACCCCCTGTGTGACCTCCAACAAATCAATCTCTTGGCTTCCTTTAGGATTTCATCTGTTCTATAAGATGGCCTTCGAGGGCTCTTCCAGCTCTGGCATTCTATGCTCCCCCTGCCTTCTCTGTCTGTCCTCTGGTGCTCAGCCTGTTTCAGTGTTTGCAGGGCCAGGGTGGTCCTTGGCACGTCTTCAATAGTCAGTTTTATTGCATTTTTCATGTGAGTGCTCTCTCCTTGGTGCTGATTAAACCCTGCGGGCATCTTCTCATCCTGGGCGATTCTCATTCACACTTTGCCATAGATGCTCAGCTAGAGTCATACCCTGACCCACCTGGGGCCCTCCTCCCAGGCGCACTATCAGCATTCGGTGGGTGCCTAAGCAACCTCAGACTTTGCCATTAACCCTTACTCTCTCTGCATTATTGGCTGGTCTCCTTTTCCCATCATGATTTTCTTAGGTGACTTCCATTTTACCAGGAAGTAGTATAATGGCATGGATGGAAGGGCCAGCCTCAGTCATAATAGCTTGGGTTCAGGTCTTGCCTTTTGATACATACTAGCTGTGAGATCCTGGGTAAATCACAGGATAACAATAATAACAGTCACTAACATTTATATGGTGCTTGATATAAGTATCTTGCAATTATTATCTCATTCAATCTTCACAACAAACCTGAGAGCTGGGTGTTATTATTATCCCCATTTTACAGATGAGGAAACTGAGGCAGAGGTTCAGGGTCTTGCTCTGGATCACACAGCTGGTAAGTGTCTGACCCAAGATTAGAATCCAGGTTTTCTGATTCCAAGTCCACTCCACTGCCATTCACTCCTCAACCGAAGACTTGAACATTTGTCTGGGCAGCTCTCTTCTGACAAAGCTTAAAGGATTTTAAACTCCCAAAGTCAGAAAATATTATACTCCCTTAACCATTTTGTTCCATAAAAAAATGTGGCCAAAATTATTTTCATAATAATAACTAAGATGTTTTTCATTTTTAATATAGTGAATATTGATAGATATAACCTACATAAAGGAAAGAGCAAGTATGTGTGTGCATGAGCGTATGTGCGTGCGTGTGTGTGTGTGTGTGTGTGTGTGTGTGTGTGCATGTGCATGTAGTTCCTCAATGATTTTTAAGAGTATAAAGAAGTCAGGGCAGCTAGGTGGTACAGTGGATAGAACACCTGCCCTGGAGTCAGGAAGACCTGAGCTCAAATCCAGCCTCAGACACTTGACACTTTGCAGCTGTGTGATCCTGGGCAAGTTGCTTAACCCAGATTGCCTTGGAAAAAAAAAAGAATATAAAGAAGTCTAGGGATTAAAACAAATGTTTGAGAACCACTAGATTAGAGCCTTCAGGTAGCTAGCTGTCTAAGGCTAAGATTGCAGAAAAGGTTCGGATGAACATTTTTTATTTCATCCTCTTCTTTTCTATTTCTTCCTTCTCCATCCTCCCCCTTTCCCATCTCCTTATTCCTCTTTCTTCCTTTTTTTTCCCTTTGCTTCCTTTCTCTTTCTGCCTCGAGGTCCAGTTGACTGCTCCCTTTCCAATATCCCTCTTCAGGTTGTGACAATATATTTGCAAAAGTAAAATGACCTTCCCATTCCCTTCAAACTTCCCAAATTCCTAATGGCCTCCCTCAAAATTTTTGCCTCACTTTGACTTCTCTGCTCTCTGCCTCGCCCTTCCCAATTAGTCACCCACTTTACCTTCATAGGAAGGACATGGATTTAGGGCTTAGCCCTCCAAACACAGACGAAACAGCGTCCACATGTTTTTCATACGGTGTTGTGTTTTTATCCTGGTAGATTCATGTTCCTGGGTGAAGACATCCAGCTCAAACCCTCGGTTGGCATCTTCATCACCATGAACCCCGGTTATGCTGGTCGAACAGAGCTGCCTGAGAATCTCAAAGCCCTTTTCAGGCAAGCACTCACGTGTGGCCTCGTGGGCTGCCCTCCTTCACTTCTAGAGCTGGCTCCTTGTCCTCTGTGGGTGCTTTCCCTGCCACCCTCAATGGGGAAGGGAATCTGTGGGAGATGGTGAGAAAAAAATGGGGAGAGTTACAAGCAGAGCCAGAGAGGAGAAGCAATTTGCCTAAAGTCACAGAGTTAATGAGTCAGAGCTCGGAATAAAATAGAGTTCTTCTGACACCAAGAGTCAACCTGATGTCATGGCCTCAAAGTCAGAAAGAACTGGGTTCAAGTCTTGCCAAAGGTGCATACTGACCATGTGACCGTGGACACGTCAGTGCCCCAGGCACATCTTTACAGCTATAAATTCTAGACAAGTGCTTACCTGCCTTCATCAGGGAGCTTCCTCATGGGGATATTGATGAAATCACAGGTAGCCTTTCCCAGCTTAGCATCCTTTCCATTACACTGCACTTTTCTCCTAAGATTGTTCCCTGCTTTCCTTTCCCAGCTCTGAAAAACTAAACAGATTTTCCAAAGGTCCCATAAATGACTTAAAAAACAAACAAATAAACAAGAGAGGAAAGGCTAAGAGGTCAATGTATAAAGGAGAAAACAATTAACGTTCTTTAATCCCATACTTTTACATGAAGATTTTCATCTAAAATAAAATAAAACAAAACAAGACCTTAAACTGTGGTTACTTGTAAGAGGGTGATAGTATGTCTCTAGATCTGGGTTCAAATATTGCTTCCGCCTCTTGTCTGTGTGACCTCTGTAGGCCTCATTATGCCAGCTGCGAAATGTGGGAGTTAGACTACATGCCTTGAAGAACACTTCCATTTCTAAAGCTCTAATCCTATAACAGCATTTCTGTGTATCCCACAATTTTAAGGAACGTTGCTATGAGTTTTCCATGGGGTCCAACTCCAAAGGATTTGCATTTCTCAGCTTCTGACTAATTGTGAATTTTTTATTCAAAGTAAAGATTTTCTCAGTAGGTCTGATTGACACTTGCAATTGGCAACTCTTAGAGCTCATTAGAATGTTGGTACAAATTAATCACTGGATTTAAGTAATTTGTCCTTCTCACCTTCTTCTCCCATTTAAGAATGGCAGCTCTGTGTGTTTCTTTCTCAGACCTTGTGCCATGGTGGCCCCTGACGTTGAACTGATCTGTGAAATCCTGCTGGTAGCCGAGGGCTTTGTGGACGCCCGCCTCTTGGCCCACAAGTTCATTACCTTGTACACTCTGTGCCGGGAGCTGCTTTCCAAGCAGGTGAGAGGCATGAGGGGGACCTGGGAAGCCTTTGTTTGTTGCCGTAAATGAAATCCATTTTGAAATGCCAAGGCTCAGTAACAAATCATTTGAATTCCCTCTGTCAGTAAGAGAAAAAGAATGGCCTTCAGCTATGTTTCCAGTTCCTATTTTTTAATAAGCAATCCATGAAACAACGTTGGGTTTTATTATATAGTGTGTTTACTCTCACTTTCATGTCTTGGATTTTAAAAGTTCCGTATTAATCACTGTTCCAATTGACCTGTCGTCAGGATGGGGAGTCCTTCAACAGTACTGATCGCAGCGTGGTCCATCCCGCCAATCTTGTCCAGCACTTTTCCCATTTCTGCAGTGGAGGGAGGCTGCCTCTACACAGGGGCCCTTCTTACTTTCTCTAGGGAGGCGTGCAAGCTGTTACTTGCTCTCATTAAATGTTCCACTCATCTTTTTCTTTGGCTGTACATTTCTTTATATGTCCTCAATACTGACTGGCAGCTGGGTGGCATAGTGGATAGAGTTCCACGCCTGGAGTCAGGAAGACCTGAGTTCCAATCGCACCTCAGACACTTACTAGCTGTGTGACCCTGGGCAAGTCATTTTATCCTGTTTGCCTCCGTTTCTTTATCTGTAAAATCAGCAGGAGAAGGAAATGGCAAAGACTCCAATATCTTTGACAAAGAAATCCCACAAAGGGGTCACAAAGAGTTCAACACAGCTGAAAATGACTAAACAACCTCGGTGCTGATTTGTAGAGGTCACATTAGCACAGTAAATAGTGTGATTTGCAGTCAGAAAGAACTGGATTCAAATCCTGTCTCTGACACTTTTTTAGCTGTCACTTAATCTCTATATCCCTCAAATAACTTCTGGGAGAGGGACTTACTTGCTAAGTCATCCATGGGTTGCAAATTGTGTTCTTGGAAGGATTTCCCACATTGAGGGTTTTCTTCCCTGGAAAGGGAGTTCTTATAGATGCTTTATGTATTGGAAAAATACTGACCTTTTTGTATCCTTTATGTATTGGAATAACATTGATCTTTATAAACGCTCTTGAAATTGTTGTGAAGCATTTGTTTTTCTATGCTAAACTAGGATTTAAGTGAAGAACAGAGACCAGGACTAGGTAAGGAAATGAGAATTTCACGATCGATGCTGACCCTTCAGATTCTGGCTTCAGTAGGAGAGGGACAAGGCTGTTATAGCATTCAGGGAAGGCACTAGGGTTCAAATGATGATGAGACTCCCCAATTCTCTCCATCCTTTCCATATAATTCCAAGCGAAGGAGATGATGAACCTTCAAGAGGCAGGATGATGTAGGAGACAGAATGCTAGGCTAGTAGTTGGACAAAATACCCTCTAGAATCCCTAGTCAGTCAGTCACATTCATTAAGCACTGAGCTAAAGTGCTAAGGATACAAAGAAAAGCGAAAGGGTGAGCGGAAACAGTAGAGTGTAAATTCGTGAAGGTCAGAATAGAATACAATAGAATAAGAGATGGAAAGAGCAGGGGTTCTACAGTCAGAAAACCTGAGTTCCAATCCCACTTTTGACACTTATTACCTCAATGCCTGTTGCCAAGTCATTTAACTTTCCTGCACCAGTTTTCTAATCAGCAAAATAAAGAGATTGAACTAGAAGGCATCTGAGATGTTTTTCAGCTCAGAATCTTAATTCTATGACCTTTAATGGCCATTTGAGCCAATCCACACTGTGCAAAGAATTCCTGCCACGTGCTTGACAAGTGACAAGTGGTCCTGAGCCTGTGCTTGCGTTGAGGGGGCAGTACACTCTCTCCTGAGGCAGCAGCTTCCCTTCTTAAGTAGCTCTGATTATTAGGAAGTTTCTCTTCACATCCTACCAAAATTTGCATCTTTGTAACTGAGAACTTGTCCCTGACAGAAGGAAGCATAATAATCTCTCTTGTAATTCCAGTTGGATCTTTGCCCTTCCTATTTGTTGTTTTTACTTCATGAGATCTTTCAGAAAGCTTCTCTGTGTTTGGTTTTAGGATCATTATGACTGGGGACTTCGTGCAGTGAAATCGGTCTTGGTTGTAGCTGGCTCCCTGAAACGAGGAGACAAAAATCGGCCTGAGGACCAGGTACTGCATTGTCAAAGATAGGGATTTGGAGAGTGAGTTTCACAAAGTGCTCTATGCAGAAGCCCATCTGGTCCTGAACTGGCTACAGTTTGCTTGGTTTTAAAAATACACTGTATATGTTGCACATGTATGTGTATCTACATGTATATGTGTGTATGTGTGTACACGTGCATATACATATATGTTTGTGTGTGTGTGTATATATACACACACACATATATTTTTAATGTATTTGGGTATTTGGAAGGCTAGTGAGGTTTGTATTTGATAAACAGGTCCCAAGGCTTCTAAGATGAAGGCTATAGCTTGGGGAAAGGAAATTGGAGTCTAGCAATGCTTTGTAATTGAAAAGTATTTGGGAAATCTTAAAGAAAACTGATTAGGTAGCATAGTGGGTGGAACACTGGGACTTGTAATCTAGAAGATCTGAGTTCAAATCTTGCCTCAAACACTTATTATAACCTCTCAGTGTCAGTTTCCTCATCTGTAAAATGGGATTAATAAAGTACTTACCTTCATAGGATTGTTCTGAGGATCTAATGAGAGTATTTACTTATTTTTTCTAACCACTTTGTAAACCATAAAGTGCTAATATAAATGCTTTTATCATATGTTTAAAAAATCGATGCTCAAGCCAAGGATGGATTAGAACTTCTTAGAGCAGTTGTAGTGGGGGTTGAGATTTGGGTTCATGGAGTCATAGATTTGGAACTTGAAGTCATCTTATGTGAAGGGAACAAGCATTTATTAAGCACCTACCGTGCACCAGGTGCTGGGCTAAGCACTTTACAAACATCAGCTCATTCGTTCTTCACTACAACCCTGGGAGGTAGGTTTTGTTATTATCACCTGGTCCAATCTCCTCATTCACAGTAAGGAAACAGGCCTAGAAATATTCAAAGGAGGAGACACCATGGTAAGACAGAGAGCTCCAGAGTCAAGGACCCCAGTTCAGATTCTTGGCCTGGCGCTCGCTGCCTCGGAGAACTTAAGTGAGCGAATCCCTTCAGCTCCACCTGCTCATCCCCAAAATGAGAGGGGTGGTCTTTGTGTTGCTTCCTGCTCTGGCCCCATGCTCCCAGCATCCTTCAGTCAGAGGGTTTCTGAAGCTCCTTCCAGGTTTTGTGATCCTGCTTGTTCATCTCATCTCATTTTCTTCATGTTGCATGACTCACATAGGTAGGCCAGGTGGCCTTGAATGATGATACAAATGAAGTGTTCCACCCCCACCACCAGGCCTCTGCCCTGTGATACAAAATGGCTGGAGAACAAGCCTTCTTTTCCTCTCTATGCCATTACAATGTTGGCACCCACGTTCCAGGGTGAATGTCAAGAACAGCCACTATGGGCTTGCCATGGTAATGCTGGCGCCCATTATGGGATTCCCCCAATAATGTTGGTGCCCACCGTGAGTTTCCCATGTTCCAGGGTGAACGTTGAGAACGGCCACTATGGCTCTTTATTTCCATGGGGTGCACTCTGACCTGGGTGGCCATTTCCTGACGTGGTTTTAGTTTATTTCTAGACTTCTCATGTGTCACCTTCTCTTCATCTGAGTGTGTAAGACACCATTTGACCAGACAGCTAAAGCTTGAAAGGACCCCAAAAGGTGTTTAGCACACTACACCCTCATTTTAGAGATGAGGAGGCTGAGGCCAGAGAGGGCTAGTGCACTCAGGGAGATCCAAGCATCGAATGCCAAAGTCAGTGTTCTTTCCACAGTAGCCCATGCCCATTCAGAGGCCCTGCTTTCAGAATCCAGGGACTTTGTGGTCCTCAAGTGTCCTGACCAGGGGCCCTGGAGAGTTCCACTGGAGGATCTGTGTCCAGGAAGCCTGTTTCATCTGTGGATCTCAAAGTCCTTTCCTGAAATGACCTGCCCACATCAGCCACCACTCCTGCCTCACAAGCTGAGAAATGGGTACATAGAGGCTTGGGCCTTGATCCAAAGCTGGTTGGGGACAGCAGAGGAAGGAGGCATTTGGGCCATCTCTGTTCATTCTCTCCCACTGATGTGTATTGTCAGCTGTGAGCAGTGATTCTCCTGATGGGCTGAGCAGTGTTTAAATTCCCCAAACAAAGAGCACCCCAGCCTGGCCCAGAATGGAGCTAGAGCTTCTCCTGTCTGAAATGAATGTCTTAGACCAGACAGGTGTGGCTGGGTCTGCTTTTGACACATGGGCCTTTGACCCCTCCCCCAGGTGCTGATGAGGGCGCTAAGGGACTTCAACCTGCCCAAGATGGTGGCGGACGACGTTCCCGTGTTCATGGGGCTCATTGGCGACCTCTTTCCAGCCCTGGATGTGCCCAGGAAGAGGGAAATACAGTTTGAGCAGATGGTTCGCCAGTCTACCCTGGAGCTCTGCCTGCAGCCGGAAGAGAGCTTCATCCTCAAAGTAATGACATATGCATACACGTAGACACATATGCATGTACCTATACAAACATATTCATAGACATACATGTTTTAAAAGTTAAACATTTAAACATTAACATGTATTATGTGTACATATATGTATAGGTGCACATGTACATATATGTAAAGATGATTATATATACACATATTTTAAATATTTATGCATGTATCACTGTAGAATATAAATACATATACTACTGTGGTGTGTTAATAAATGTTTAACAATCAGCTCTATAAAAATAGAATCAACACCCTTTTAATTTTAATCTGCATGCCTAAGATTTTCTCCACCACTTTCTTCAGTCTAGATGATCAACAAAACATTAGCCCTAATCTGTCGCATTTGCTGATTTCCCAGGTGTGAATGCTCCCACTGAGAATTTAACAACTGGCTTTTGTGAGCTGGCTCCAGTGCACCTTGCTTATCAATCTATCCCTTTAGATTTTGTAGAATAATAACTACTTTCTAGTGACTTAGAGGCAGGAAGGAAGAGTGGACAGAGTGCTGTTCTTGGGTTCAGGAAGACCTGGGTTTGAATCCTCCTTCAGGTACTTACTGGCTGTGTGACCCTGAACAAATCACTTAACCTCTTTTGGTCTCAGGTTCTTTAACTGTAGACAGGCAACAGGCATTGATTGTTTACTTTGTGCCAGGCATCTGTAAAATGGGGATGATAAGAGCTTCTGGGGTGGTTGTGAGGCTTGAATGAGCCTCTTTGCAAACCTGTAGAAATGGGAGTGATTGTTGTCATTTTTAGGCCCCAGGCTTAGTTGATGCTCTCTGGAGCCTGACAGGGCCTGCAGGCCGGGCTCCTCTGGGGTATCCCCTTACCTAGGTCAGGAAGCTTAGGGGATGGAACTTGATTTTTTTTCTGAAGCCACATCCTCTTCATGGCTGGAGACATGGAAAGGCAAGGGCCCCACCTTCCGTGCTTTGTCACCTCCTTGTTTAGTGGGTGACATCAGACAATTTCTCTTGGCATGAGACATCCCTTTTGCTCCGCCTCTCTTCTGTTTTAGAAATAGATGGGGAGAATTTTTAATGCCTCTGATGTGAAACAAATGTCCAGATTTGAGAGAACGCTGGGGGGGGGGGGAATTATCTGAGCTTGCACCATAGCAGGTCACAAGGGCTGACATCCATGGAGAGCCTCAAAGCTTGGTGCAGAGTAGAAAGTGTGTGCATTTAGAGGCTAAGGACTTGGGTTCAAATCCTGCTCCTTCTATGTCCTACTTTGAGCAAGTCGTTTAATCTCTCTGAGCCTCAGTCGCCTCTATAAAATGAAGGGTTTGGATTAAATGGCCTCCAGG
This sequence comes from Phascolarctos cinereus, assembly GCF_003287225.1. Taxonomy (NCBI): domain Eukaryota; kingdom Metazoa; phylum Chordata; class Mammalia; order Diprotodontia; family Phascolarctidae; genus Phascolarctos; species Phascolarctos cinereus. The sequence goes on from NW_027555514.1 coordinate 13,524,946, forward strand.
GGCCTCCCACCTCTGAATCTCTGACTGCACAATCCTCATCATGACCCTGTGAAGTAGGCGCTATTATCACGCGCATTCTGTAGCTAAGGAAACTGAGGCTGAGGCTGTTTAGGTGACTTGCCTAGGGTCATACCTCCAGTAAGTATCAGCATTTAAAGCCAGGTCCAGGGAAGCTTTCACAGATGATTTTCCACAGCAGACTCCGTGTTCGTAAGCACTCTACTAACTAAGAGGGAGCGAAAACATAAGATGTCCCGTTATTTGTGATTTGTTCAGATCAGGAGAAAAGAATCCATTGGTAAGCACTCATGAAGTGCCTGCTGTGTGCCTGGCACTAAATGCTAGAGATACAAAGAAAGGCGAAATCCAGCATCTTTTCTCAAGGAGTTCACAGTCTAATGGGGTAGACCACATGCAGACAGCTGTGTGCAAACAGCACAGAGGCAGGGTAAATTGAGGGTTACCGTCAATAGAAGGAAATTGTTAGAGTCAAGGAGGGATGGGAAGAGCTTCCTGTTGGAGGGATTTGGGCTGGGACTTAGAGGAAGCCAGGAGGTGAGGATGAGGAGGAAGAACATTGATGACACGTGGGCAGCCAGTGAAAATGCCTGGGGTCAGGAATAATGACAAGGCCAGCATCACTGGATCACAGAATGGGGGGTGTGGGGGTGAGGAGTAAGGTATGAGAGGACTGGATGGGGGGGGTGCGTGTAGCAGGCTATAAAGGGCTTGGATGCTAAACAAGATTTTATATTTGATCCTGGAGGTGATAGGAGTTTATTGAGTGTGTGTGTGGAGAGGCAACATGGTAGGACCTGTGCTTTAGGAAAATCACTTTAGTGTCTGGGTGGAGGATGGACCGTAGTGGGGAGAGACTTGAGGTAGCAGCCCAAGTCCCCAACAGCTATCGCAATGGTCCAGGTGTGAGGGGATGAGGGCCTGCACTAGGGTGGGGCCGTGTCACAAGAAAGAAGATGCTACAAAAGTGGGATCAACAGTAGCTTGTATCTGGAGGGTGAGAGAGATGAGGAGCCCAGGATGGCTCCAAGGTGGGAAGCCCGAGGGACCGGGAGGATGGTGGTGCCCTCTGTGGTAAAAGCTGCTATGATGTGAGGGGAAGGACACTGAGTCCTGCTTTGGATACATTAAGTTTATGATGTCTTTGGGAAAGTTAGTCAAGATGTCTAATGGGCAGCTGGAGATGCCAGGATTGGAAGTCAGCACAGAGGTTGGGGCAGAAAAGGTAGATTTTAGAATCAACTGCATAGAGATGGTCATTAAATCCCTGGGAGCTGGTGAAGTCACCAAGTGAAGCAGTCTAGAGAGAGAAGAGAAGGGAACCCAGGAGAGAGCCCCATGGGACACCCATGATTAGAGGGTGGGATCTGGAGAAGGGTCCAGCAAAGGAGATAGAGAAGGAGTGGTCACAGAGGTAGGAGGAGAACCAGGAAACATAGTGCCTCTAAAACCTAGAGAGAAGAGAGTGAACAACAGTGTCAAAGGCTGCAGAGAGGCCAAGGAGAATCTGGGCTGAGCAAAGGCCACTGGATTGGGCAAACAAGAGATGTACGTTCCTATTGTTGCTTTGGAGAGAGCAGCTTTGGTGGAATAATGAGATCAGCAGCCAGACTGCAGAGATGAGAGGAAGTGGGTGTACCTCCTGGAGGTGGACTTTTCAAGGATTTGAACCACTAAAGGGAGGAGAGGAAGGGCATGAAAACCTGGAGGGATGGATAGGTGATCAAAGAGGATGGAGGAGGCTCAGTGGTTAGAGGAGCAGTGGTTAGAAATGTTTGCCCATCATCTTTTCTTTATCACCTCATTGAAAGAAAATAATGATTGGCATTTTGATTTTGCAGGTTGTTCAACTAGAGGAGCTGTTAGCTGTGCGGCACTCAGTCTTTGTGGTAGGAAATGCAGGAACAGGAAAGAGCAAGGTGAGACAAACTGTCTTGTGGGCTACTCACAAGATCCTTTTCTTCTTCCTACTCTGCTCTAAGGAGAAGGGCGACTGTATTGGGGTCAGATTTTTTCATGATGGCTACACAAAGATTTTTTATTTTATTTTTTGCCATGTAAATAACAGTTTTTCCTCTTAATTCATGTGAATGAACAAAAAAGCACTTATCAAGCACTTACTATATGTCAACCACAGTTCTAGTTGGAGAAGCAAATACAAAAGCAAAAATGGTCCCTGTTCTCAAAAAGCTTACATTCTCATAGGGAGAGAGACATACCTGCCCAAATGGTCAACTAGGGAGGGATTTTGGTTGTGACTGTGATTGGGCTGGTGAGTGGGGCCCTAGAGAGTAGATTGACACACCCCATCGAGGAACAACATCAGATTTGATTTGATCATAGTTTGTGGTGTCAGAACTGGAGACGCGTTGGGTTGCGTTCATTTATTGTGTTGCATTTGCATATTAAGATCACAAAAATTCTCTTTCATGAATTGCCAAGATCATGGCCCTCTTTTGGCAGTAAAGTTGGTGGGCTGAGGGGAAAATTGAACATCAACTCCTTTCTTGGCAAAAAATAAAATGTAAATAAAAAGTAAACCTAGAATGACCATGGCTAGCCTTTGACACCTTGTCTTATACATCTTCATTTTTTTAAGGTTTTTTGATATTTTTTGTGTAAGATGAACAGAGCATTCAGAAGCTATTAGGAAAGAAAAGTGTGGCTCCAATATCTGATTTGTGCCTTGTTTTGTCAAGTCTTCACCTCCCTTGGCCGTCTCAAATCAAATCAGGATCCAATGAGGCAATATTTATGAAAAGTGCTTAGCACGATGCCCAGCACATAGTAGGTGTGATATAAATGCTTATTCCTTTTCCTTTTTTCCATCTCAATTTCTGTTCTCCCTATGAGACAGAACACATTATAATGGAAAGAGCATTGGTATTTAGAGCCACAGGTCCTGGGTTCGGGTCCTGCCCCTGCTCACGCCACTCAGTTCTGGGCCTTTCAGCACCCTCACTTGTAAATCAAGACATATAAAATCTCATAGAAGGTATTTAATAATGTTTGGCATATTGTTTTATAAAGACAGGGGTCGCACTAAATGAACAGAGAATCATGAATTTAGATTGAGAAGGGACCCTAAAGGCCAACTAGTGGTCTCTGAGCTCCTTGCCAGTTTCACATCTAGGATTGTTTGAGCGCTAGGAAGGTACCTGCAAGAAGCTCCTAAGAGCAGGGATTGTTGCCTTGTGTTGTCTGTAGTCCTGACATCTAGCACAGGGTCTGGCCCACGGTTGGGTAGAGATAGGGACCAGACTTATGATAGGGAACCCTGGTGATCAAAGTCCCTCTACCAATGCAGGTCAGCATCCTCTCTGCAACTTAGAAGTCAAGTGACTGGCCCAAGGTCACACAGCCAATGTGTCAAAAGCTGGGACTCTAACCTAGATCTTCCGGGAGTCAAAGCTGGCTCTCTACCATACTTTCTATTAGCACACAGTAGGCATTTAATAAACGGCTGTTGGTTGATTGACCAATGAAGGAATGATTTGGTATTTGTTCATAACTACAGGGCAAGTGCTCCTAATGCACGATGTCTTTTACCCAGTCTCTGTCTCCCTTGTGTTACTTTTATCTGTGTACATACTGGGTCTGTTGCACCCCCTTCCCCCATAGAACATTCACTCCTTGAGGGCAGGAACCTTTTCTCTTTTGTCTTTGTGTCCTCAACAACTCGTATAGTGACTGGCATACAGTAGGTACTTAATAAGTGTTAGATGAAAGTGAATGGAACCCAAACCCAAAAGAAATAAAGGAGAAAGCAGCATCTTCACGGTTCCTCTGTAGCTCTCATCCTCCCAGGCTTTACTTTCTTCCAAGGCCAGGGCACTCACTCCTTGTCACTCCAAAGTACACAGTCTTTGTGCCATCACATGGCTTGGATTTCCAGGGCATTAGGCTGGCACACATCTAGAGGCCAACAACTAAAAATGATGAGAGTGGGCAGCCACCAGCATGAGCATCTTTCCCTAATGCTTGCAGCAAAGGGGAAGGTCTGCAAAGGGACACTTCTAATGGGAAAAAGCCATATGAAGGAAACACTCCAGGGGCTCTCTCCTAGGCCCATGATTGTGTCTGAGTGAGTTTCAGATGTGAACCAAGAAAGAAAACACATGAAGTCCTATGGCTTTTCTCTGATTTGGAGTTGCTAAAAGCATTCTCCTCATATCTCCTTCAGAAGCCAAGTGACTTCTCTTCTGTTCACCATCATTCCTGCGAGCAGTCAGAACGCCACACCGGGAGCCTTGCCAGTAGTTAGCTCGGGGCTTCTTAGCTAGAGGTCCATGAACTTGATTTTAAAAAAAAGTATTGTGATAATTTCAATATAATTGTTTCCCTTCACCATCCAGTTTATTTGATTTTTAAACATTTAAAAACATGATTCTGAGAGGACGCCCAAAGGCTTCCCCAGACTCGATGAATGCCAAAGGGGTCCAGATACAACCAAGGTAAAGAAGCCATGATTTCGTTCCTTATTTCACCCAAAGTAGCAGGGCGTTATTCCTGCATCCCTCAGTGCAGCCTGGGAAGAGAGTGAAGCAGAGGCAGAGAGCACGCCAGGCAGGGTGAGGAGGGAAGCTGTCATCTGAATTTCACAGTGAGGTTTTTTCCCCTTCCCTGGAATTGCTTGAATCCTCAGCCCTGCTTGGCCCCATTCCATCAAAGATGAAGTGACTCCTTTTGCTTACGTGGCAAAACAGCTCCATGGCCTTGTTGATTAATTGCTGAGGAAATTGAAGCCTAGAAAGGGGAAGGTTCTGCGGGAGGTCCCCCAAGCAGTAGAGCTTGGATTTGAACCCAGGTCCTCCAGGAACTCTAAACGGAGCGCTTTTCACTTGACCATAGTGTCTGATGCGGCACCATCTCCTTGGCTTGTGGACTCATCACCAGATCTTCTGCCTCTTACTTTCCTCCAAGGAGAAAAGAGATCATGTGGGGCACAGATGTTTTCATGATGGTCATACAAAGATTATTTTTTTTCTACTTTCAGAAGTGAATACTACAAAGCATGGTATATGATGGGTCACAAAGAGAACAGTTTAAGCAATTTTTGTTTCCCTTTGGCTTTACTCATTGTTAGGGGGTGTAGTGGACAGAGCACAGGGCTTGGAATCAGACTCACCTTCATGAGTTCAAATCTGGCCTCGAACACATACTATTATAGGACCCTAGGCAAGTCAGTTATCCCTGTTTGCCTCAGTTTCCTCCTCTGTAAAATGAGCTGGAGAAGCAAGTGGCAAACCACTCCAGTATCTTGGTAAAGAAAACTCCAAATGGGGTCACAAAGCGTTGGACACCACTGAAAAATGACTGGAAAACAACAATTGTGAAGCAAAGATAGCAGAGCCGAGAGAATAGTCTACACAATAACTAAGCATGCAAAAGCAACAAAGCTAGAAGGCGGCTGAACTTGAGTAAAATGCAATGACCTGTCACGGAGAACAGAAAGTAAAGCCAGAGAGGTGGGTGCCTGCGAGGGCAGAACGTCACGTTCGTTGAGAGGCAGCCGGGTGGAGTGGGTGAACCACTGGACTTGGGATCAGGAAGACCTGGGTTCCAGTATCATCTTGTAGACAGACATTTTTGAGTTTCCTCACCTGTAAAATAAGGGGAGTGTTCTGAGTGACTTCCAAGGTTCCTTCCAGCTCTAAATTGGTTATCCTTTGATTCCGTATTTTAAGACTCAAACTTGGAAAAACTGATAAAGGCAACTCCTTTTTGTGAGGATATATGAAAAATAAAAATAAATTATCTTGCATCTCTTGCCTTTTCTCTCTAGATTTTAAGGACTCTGAATCGAACGTATGTTAACATGAAACAGAAACCCATTTGGAATGACTTAAACCCCAAGGCTGTGACTACGGACGAGCTCTTTGGCTGCATCCACCACGCCACTCGAGAATGGAAAGATGGCAAGTCCCGGGTCCTTTCTCATGTCCCAGTCCCTTCCCTCTCCCACCCATTCTCTGCACTGGGGGCATCCTACTTCCATCTCTTTGAACACTCAGTTCCCCAAGGCTGAAATGTTCTCCCTCTTTATCTTTATGATTGAGCATCTTGAGCTTATTCCAAGGTTTAGTAGAAGTGCCACCTCCCATGGGAAGCCTTCCTTGATTCCACTTCCCACCCCTACAGTTGTCAAGGCTATATCCCCCATCATATTGTCATGTATATGCTGGCTTATTTACATGATGTATCCCGCCAATATGATGTAAGCTTCTTGAAGACAGGGAGGATTTTTCCTTTTGGACTTTGAATATCCCAATTCCATGCACATAGTAGGTACTTCGTAGGGACCCATTGGGTTGAATTCAAGTGAAGATAAAATAAATTTGGTGTATTTCATTGACATTTATGGAATTTTACAAATATCATACCACACTTCCCCAGAGACCAGCAGATAAGTCTGAGTTCTAAGGGAATAAAGAGAACCTATTGAAATTCCTTCTTTGGTGGTCTCCATCTTCCCTCCTTCCTTTCATTTGTCATTATCTCAAGCCTTACCTCTTCCTGATCATGAAGTATGACAAGGAAGATTAACAGAACCCCCAATAGACCCAAACTTTTCTCTCCAAAAGATTGTTCTACTTCAGAGTTGTCCCTTTGGGACCAACACTCTTGTTCTAGTAATATTGCTGTCTCAAAACTCTTCTCTGAGAATTACATACAGAGTTGACATAAAGGCATCACAAAGTCACAAGCTCCGGGGATTTTAGGATTTTGTAAGAGGAATTTGCCCGTGGTCACACAGGATTTTGGGGTGCAGCTGATTCTTCCATGTACCAGCCAATCACTTTTAAGCAGTGATCAGGATACTTGTCTGGACCCAACTAAATGAACACATCATTTTAAGAGGAGAGGGGCAGGATGGGAGGAAAGAAATCAAGACTGAGTAAAGACTAGAAAACACTACAACTTGGAGAAAAATTTCCAGATCAAGAGAATTGGAATTGGTGACCTCTCTAATCCTATGGAATGAATGAGTGAATAAATGAATGAAAAAAGCAGTTACCAAGTGCTTACTATGTGTCAAGAATATGGAGATTATAAATATAAAAGCAGGGGAAGCTAGGTGGTACAGTGGGTAGAGCTCTGGCCTTGGAGTCAGGAGGACCTGAGTTCAAATTCAGCTTCAGCCACTTGACACTCACTAGCTGTGTGAGCCTGGGCAAGTCACTTAACCCTGACTGCCTCATCAAGAATAAAAAAGAACAATAAATATACAAGCAAAGACAAGCCTTGCCCTCAAGGAGTTTATATCCAAATGAGGTTGACAATTCACACAGGGTAGTGATGATGAGGGAAGTTTGTGGAATGGTGAGTTAGGTCATAGAGGAGTAGATTGACACACACCATTCAGGAATGATGTTGCCTTTAACTCCATCTCCACCAATTCCTTCATTTACATCTCCAAGGGGAACCTCCGAGTTGTCTCCCTGTTGAGCTAAAACCTCCTTCTGTCTTCTGGTTTTGATGATAGTGAAAATGCCAAGACTGATACGATTTAGTCCCTCCAGTAGAAGGTCAACTAATTGGTCATCGGACAAAGATCTCACTGTAAAGTATCAACAGCCAGGTTGAAGTTTAAAGATGGTCTAAAAACTCTGTGCTTTTCAGCCACTCCCTTTTCCACCACAGAGACAAAAAAGGGGCCACCCAGGACGGAGGGCCATTTTGTATATTTCACTGTTTCATGGGTTGTTTTGGCCAAGGAAGTAACTACCCAGTGGCGAGCCTAATGGGAATGAGTCTCTCTGTGTAATTAGCTGACCTGGTCCTGGAGAAACATACCCAGTCTGTTGCTGGGACAATCTTCTAAGCCCTTGCAGCAGGATAGGACCAGCCACTCTGCTGGCATGACCTTCAAGGACCCAGAGCTGCCACTATATTGAAATATCAGAGTAGGACTTTGTGCCACAAAGTAGTAAAGAAGTTATTTCCCTCTTTTCCTCTCTGTTCACCTTTCTTTTAAAACAATCGGGTTTGAAATACATACTCTATTTTTAATATAAATGCATTTATCCTACAAAAATATATTTACATAAATATAAATACATGACAGGAATACCTCACAATTTGTCAATACCCCTGACCAAACCTGGCTGAACAAAACTTTGTCAGTGACCTGTTTCCCTTAATGAGGATGTAGAAGAAATAATCTAGGTACATATGATTTATTTATAAAAATATTTTATAGCAAAAATGGCACATTTGAATTTTTCTGAAATACATTTTTATTGATTTCCTGTTTTTATACCACTTACGTTTCCTAATCTGCACCTACCTCAAAAGCTAGCTCTTATAAAAATGGGGGAAAACGGATCAGCAAAACTAACCAGCAGATCAGAAAAGTCAGTCAATAAGCAAGCATTTATTAAGCACCTCCGAAGTGCTGAGTACCGCTAAGCACTGGGGATAAAGACAGTCCCTCCAGGTGCTCACAGTCTAATAGGGAAGACAACCAGCAAACTACCACCTACAAACAAGATATATATACAGGATAACTTGGAGGTAATCTTAGTTTCCTGGATTAAGGAAGACCAGGACAGACCTGCAGAACGCAGGATTTTAGCCGGTACAAGGAGTTAGAGAAGCCAGGAGGGGGGAGATGAGGAGGGAGAGGGAGAGTGATCCAGGGATGGGGGGAAATCAGTGAAGATGGCTGGAAGGAAAAAGGTTGACATTATGTGCAGTGTTCCACATCCCTAGATCCCCACTCCTCCAAAGAAGCCGGGAGAGGCTGTTCTTCAGAATCGAGTTTGATACTTATCACTTTGAATCATTTTGTTGCCACAGATGAATTTAGAATTTTCAGCATTCTTTGTTGGTAGGGCTCTTTTCATCACTGCTGAGAGAGCAAGCCAGTATTCTGCACAATGGGCCCAAATGGATAGTTCTGGATGGAGACATCGATCCGATGTGGATTGAGTCACTCAACACAGTGATGGACGATAACAAGGTGAGCTGCCCTTCTTGGGTGATTTTTGCTTTTGTCGGAGTCTCCTCTCTGTTCAAGAAACACTTTTCCTTCACTGAGCTCAGTTTCACTTCATCGTCTTTGACCCTGGGTTGCTGCTGGGGCACCGTTATGACTCGGGGTACTCTGGGGCTGCTTCTGCTTAATCTGTGCTTGGGCCAGTTTGTACACCTTTCAGCACTCACGTAATGCTTATTAATGTGAATGGAAGTTAGAAACCTGTCTCTCTTTTTAAGAAGGCTCACTGATGCTTTTTGCTGTTTCACGCCAGTGATGCCCCAATATAGCACCCTTCTCTCCAGCCCCCAATATGCCCATTCTCCGTCATAACAAAGAAAACAGTGCAGAAAGACTGTGGGTGTCACAAGACAGCCTCTTAGCATGAGAAAACCAGAACTAGAGCAGGGCGTTTTGGTCTTTGTTCCAGGATGGGTCATTGGAAGGGAGCTGACAGCACCTTCCTAGTGACATTTCCTTCTGAGTCTACCCTGTTCCTGATGGTAGCCCAATCTACCTGCGTCCTTCCTCCATTGCCCACCCCACTCCTGGCCCTCGCCCACTGCTTCCTCTGTTTCCCTGTTGAACCCCATCCCCAACTGCATGACACCTGTTCCCACTGGCAGCCACAATCGAATAGAATCCTCTAGACATCCCAGAGTGCTCTGCCTTCCCCCACAAGGTGAGCCTGAGCCTCCTCCCCACCCTTATGCCTAATCAGCATCAGCAGGTGAACATTGCTTGAGCTCCACCTCTGGACTTTAGGTCTCATAAGGAAAATGTATAACTGTTTTCTCCCCGGGAAGAATGAAGTACTTTTGTCCCCATAAGAATGGAGGAACCCAGCTATTAACTGGTTTATAACCTCAAATGCCAAAGCTTCTCAAGTCAATAGATGTGATCTAATTAGCCGCCAAGTGATACAGTGGATAGAGTGTTGAGTTCAGATCTTGCCTCAGACACTTAGTAGCTGTGTGACCCCCCTGGCAAATCCCTCAGTTTCTTTATCTGTAAAGTGAGAATGATCACAGCATCTGCCTCACGGGGCCGTGATGTTCAGATGAGCTACATCTATAAAGTACCTTGTAGACCTTGAAGCACAGTATGGATACCAGCTGGCATCATCTCCATCGTCATCACTGTCCCTGTGGAAGCTCCAAACCGCCATGCTCCTCAACTCCCCTCTCCCACCTGCAATCCCTCCACATGGTCTTTGGACTGTCCCTTCCTGCCAAGGCCTCCCCCACCTGCCCCCTCCTCTCAGTTCCTCATTATTTGAGGCTCTCCCTGCCTGGACCTCTAGTCTGTCCCTCTCTGATCTGTCCTCCCCTCAGCTGCAAAGCCTTCCCCTGAATGGACCGCTCTGATCACCTCCCACCCCTCCTCTAAAGTCTTCCCTGGCTCCCCATAGTTTATCAAATTAGATTCAATTAGCCTGGTGCCCTCCAAAATCTATGTATGGACTGGTGTACGTGGTGTCTTCCCTGAACAGAGTGCAGGGTCCTTGGGGCAGCCACCTGGTGCTTTTGTCACTGCATCCCCAGCAGCCAGGCCTGGCACGGAGCTGACATTTAACAGAGTTGAATTGACCATGGCAGTGGAGCTGGGACGTGCCTGCCGTCTGAGGGCCAGGCGGAGGGGTGGGGACGTGGAGGAAGAGGGGCTGCCGTCAGCCACCAGGCCACGGTTTTCTGACCTTGGCAGCTCCTAATGTGCCTGGCTAAGGCGGCCTGGGAGCTGTGCTAAGGAGCACTGATTTAGGAGGGGCTACTCCATGAAACTAGCATTAATTCAGGGCCTCCCTCCTTCTACTGTGTTGTGTGAGGTGCTGAGAACACAGAGGCAGAAACAAAAGCATCTCTGCCCTCGAGAAGCATCTGTTGTTGGCTCAGGAAATGCAAAACACAAAGTCAATCTCTAGTCGTGGACAGAGCACTGAACCTGGAGTCTGAGGATCTGAGTTCAAATCCTGCCTCTGACCCTCACTAGGTGTGACCCTGGGCAAGTCACTTCTGCTCTGGACCTTCATTTCCCCACCTGTAAAATGGAGGAGTTGGTCCAGGTGAAGTAAAAGATTAACAACTGGGAAAACAATTGACTTTCTGGATGACACAGGATGATGATATCTCTATATGAGAATGTGAATGATTCCTCCTGTGTAAGCATATTATAGTAGATAGAGGGCCTTAGGGTCAGGAAGACCTGGGTTCAAATCCTGCCTGTAACACGTACTGACCATGAAACCCCAGGCATTTGATTCCACTTCTCCACGTGGCAGACTCTTTTTAGACTAAGGTACAGACAAGTTGCCAATCTGCATCAGTGAAGGGAGTTTCCCACTGATGAAATCCCAGGGATTGGTGGATTCCATCAAAGCCCAGCACCGATGCTGGCCAGGGCTGTGGGCACAGACCCCAGACCCCGCCCCACTAGGTACCTGAGCAGGGCCAGCTGTCTCGTGCCACAGGTTGGACACTGTCCTGCTTTGTCTCCAGCGTCTTCGAACGCCAGCCTGCTCCCTGGAATGACTGTGGCCTTTTCTCGTCCAGGTCCTGACGCTGGCCAGTAACGAGCGGGTGGCCCTCAGCCCTCACATGAGGCTCCTGTTTGAGATCAGCCACTTACGGATGGCGACCCCTGCGACTGTGTCCAGAGCTGGGATTCTGTACGTGAACCCGCAGGACTTGGGGTGGAATCCGTGAGTATTCCTTCTTCAGGTGCGATGTGGAAAGTCTTCACAGCATATGTGCAGAGGCAGAGACTCGGGGGGCATTGGCAGCATTTGGCTAAGTCACTGTGCTTTGGTGACCTAAGGACAACGGCACTGACCAGTCAGGCTTCATAGTCTCGGTAAAGTGATTTACCTCCGTTATCTCAGTTCCTGGCACATAGTAGGTGCTTACTTAATGTTTATTGACTGACCAGTCTAGCAACCTTGCTAACTAAGAAGTCTAGGACATAAGCAAGAGTTGCACCAAGGTCCTCAAACCCTAAGTCAGGGCTCTACCCATTATGGCCTGAGCTCAACTCTAGTGATGGAGAAGGAGGTGGTCAGTCAGCCAGGAAGCATTTATTAAGCACCTACTGTGTGCTAGGCACTGTGCTAAATGAAGAAAGGCAAAAAACAGCCCCTGGTCTCAAAGTGCTCACCACCTGCTAAGGGAGCCAACATACAGACGGCTCTGGAGAATCGGTCTGTATGGACAAAATGGAGATAATCAGAGGAAGGAGAGGTTGGGAAAGGCTTCCTGTGCCAGGCAGAACTTGAGGGAAGCCACGGAAGCCAGGGAGCAGAGGTGAGGACAGAGGGCATCCCAGGCTGGCGAAGTGGGGAAATGGGGTGTCTTGTGTGAGGAGGAGCCAGGAAGCCGGTGTCACTGCATGGCAGGCTGCTAGATGGCACCATAGTGCACAGAGTGCCAGCTCCGGAGTTAGGAAGACCTAAGTTCAAATTCGACCTCAGACACTTCCTAGCTGTGTGACCCTGGACAAGTCACTTCACCCCTTTGGCCTCAGTTCCCTCATCTGCAAAATGAGTTGGAGAAGGCAATGGCAAACCGCTCTGGTATCTTTGCCAAGAAAACCTCAGATGGGGTCATGACAAATCAGATACGACTGAAATGACTGAATAGCAGATGAGGGGGTGAGGTGTCAGAATTCTGTTGGGGTGCGAGGGGGCCGGCCATGAAGGGCTTTGAATGCCACAGGCAGGTGACGACGGGACGTCCTTTGAGACCCGCCTCGGGCCAGGCGGGAGCAGGAGGATGCCGGCCTGGAGAATGCAGGATGCCTAGCAGGAGAAGGCAGCACGGTGTGTGCGCTGGAGAAGGTGAAGGTGGGAGGCAGGTTACCTGGGTGATGCCTTGTGAGGTCACCTGTGGACACATGTATGAGTGGAATAGCAGGCAGAGAGCCAGCCTCCCACTCCTGAGTCAGCTCTCTGCCTCTGCCCCGTACTGGCCGTGTGACCCTGGGTGAGTGGTTTAAACTCTGTCTCAGTTTCCCAATCTGTAAAATGAGGTGGTTGGCCTCCAAGGCTCTCCCAGCTCTAAATCTATGCTCCTGTGATCCTATCAGTGTTAGACAAAGGAGGTGGGGGGAGATTAGTTGGCACCAAGATACCAAAGAAACGTGCAAAGGGAAAGCGGTGGCAATGTAGCATCAGCTCTTATGGCCATTAGCGTCAAATGAGGCCGACCAGATGATGTCTGAGAGCAGAGACAAGCAGGGCGCCCTTGGAATCTGAGGCTCCCCCAGGGCCGGCTGGCGGATAAGGCTTGAGAACTCCTTCCCAGCGTCACAGCGTGCTATCTTTCTTCCTTTTAATTTTCCTTTGGAAAACTTGGGGACTTCCTCTTGTCCCTGTCAAACTTCACATTCCTGCCACCTCCCGCTGGCCCCATCCCCCTCCCTCTGCTGTCTCTTCCAGCTGGGGGCAGGGGTTCTCTGTCTTCTCCCGTAGAAGACACAAATTGGCGGTAGCCACCCCGCTCTTTGGTTCACAGGTCCTCCTGATTTCATCTTCTGTATGTGGATCATCGTGATTGACAGAGAATTTGCCTCCTGCAGCGATGGGGAAGCTTGAGAGGCAAAGGACCCCACGAGGTCAGGGGGCTGGACACAAGGCAGCATCCCCCGGGATCATAGACCAGCTCAGCTGGCTGTGTTCCTCTGCAGCAGAGCGACCCAGACCTGCCAGCTTTGGGGATGGGTGTGAGGCGGCCCAGCATTCCCAGAGTGAACCTCTGGGGTCCTTTTGTCTGAGGGAGGAGCGGCACACGGATTTCAGGGGGGCCTTTTTGTAAATGCCTCAGACCAGAGCCAGAGGACTGCTCAGGTGTGGGCACAGCCTTGTCGTGGCCAGAGGGAGGTCCTCGGTGGCGCTGGCAGGCCGCCCTGCAGCTGGATGGGCCCGGCACTGGTGCCCTGCACTCCAGGACAGGTGTGCCTTCACAGGGACAGAATAGAGCGCCATCATAACTGGCCTCTTTTCAGGAGGGATGGAAGAAGGTGGGTGATATCTCCATGTGAGGATGTGTGAATGATTCCTCCTGAAGCGTGTTCTGTGGACGGACTGAACACGTTTCTGCCCCCACAGCCAGCAAAGTCAGAACCTGGCTGAGCCTCCCTGCTCTTGTAACCCTGGTCTTCCCCTGCAGACTCTCCTCCTAGAAGATTCGCCTTTCCTGATTAAGCTTCTTCTTGTTGGTGTGGTTGTGGTTTGTGTTTTTGCTTTTAATTTAACCGTTCTGCCCATCATGTTAATGTGAAGCAAAATTCAGCGAGCATTTATTAAACACCTACTGTGTGCCAGGCCCGTGGCATGCGCAAGTGATATAAAAAGAGAAATGAAGCAGGTCCCACCTGCAGGCTTTCATTCTACTAAGTGGAAATAGCACATGTGCAGACACACACACACACACACACACACACACACACGCACACATGTGTGTATGTGCACATACATACACATGCACAAACAGGCACTCACACGCACAAGCACACACACGTGCACACACACGCACACGTGCATGCGTGCACACACGTGCACACATGCACACGCACACATGTGCACATACATACACGCACACGCACACACTCATGTGTGTGCACATACATGCGCATGCGCAAACAGGTGCTCACACACGTGCACGCACACACTCACACATGCACACATATACACACGTATACACACACACACATGTGCATACATACACGCACACGCACACACACACTCATGCATGCACACACACACACACACACGTATATATCTGACTTGGTCGAACAGAAGGCCCTGGAGCATGGGGCTTGTTTCATTCTCTGTAGTCAGTGCCTGACCCACACGAAGCGCGTAATAAATGCTCGTTGATTGGTGGGTGGAAGCGTCTACAAAATGGGGGAGAGGAACTCACAGCTGGGAAAGTCAGGAAAGGCCTTGTCGGGGCTGGCGCTTCAGCTGCACCTTAAGGAGGATGAGGGATTCTGAAAGACAAATTTGAGGAAGGAGGGCATTCCAGGCAGGGGGCACAGCCTGGACAAAGGCTCGTGGGCAGGAAATGGAATATTCTGTATGGAGAATGATGAGTAGGCAACTTTGTCTCTATGCCCTTTGGTGAGCATGCTCTGGGTTCTTTACCCCAAAAAACATTGGTCATCAGAGGATCATTGCAAGGAGTTATACTGGTACACTTATTAATAACCTCATTTCAGATCTCAAAATAATTGGGGTCAGAACACTCCAAAAGCACTCTGGAGTTATTTCCATAAACTTGGCACGTGTCACAGAAAAGAGTTTGAACCTTTTGGGAAATGAAAGGGAAGGTGCCATAGAAAAGGTGTTGTATGTGAAGTCAGAGGGTTTGAGTGTGAATTCTGCCCTTTGAAAGGATTTTGTATGGAAAATAGACCTCCTTTGTTGGCCCTGGAGAGCAGTACTGGGAGCAAGAAATGTAGAAGCAGAGTGAAGCTTGGGGTCAGAGTACAAGCGGCTTGTCGGGAGCTGGTGAGAGACCTTTTAGCAGCGACAAAGTGGGAACTTATTGGGAATGCAGTACCGGGAGAGGTTATTCATGTAAGAGTGGGATTGAGTATTATCTGAGGTCCCCCCCAATAAAATGGCAACCCCTCCCTTCTATTCAGAGGTGGGACCCTAGGCATGAGGAGCCCCATCAAACACGATGAATAACTTCATTAGCTTGGCTGGACTGCTTTTTTTCTCTTCTCTTTTCATTCTGTCTTGTACAATATGACTCTGATGCTGATTATTTATCTCAGTATCTTTCTATGTATGTATATGTACGTATGTATATACCTGAAAAAGTATAACTATGGGAGAGAAGTTAGAGAGGAAAGGAAGGAGACAGAGAGAGAAGGAAAGAGAGAAAAGAAACAGAGAGAGGGACAGAGGAAGAGAGGGGGAGAGAGAGAATGCAAATGCTCCAAGTTGGGGAAAAACGTTTACAAATAGAGAAGGGGAACATAACATGATCACTAGCATGTCTCTGAAATGTTTGTACCAAGCTATGTCTGCTTTATAAAACCCGACTTCACAGACCCAGGATTCAGTCAAATCTTCCTCCTCTTCTCTCCTCCAGGTATGTGGCTAGCTGGATTGATAAGAGAAGCCATCAGTCGGAAAAGGCCAATCTGACAATCCTTTTTGATAAATATGTTCCCCCATGCTTGGATAAATTGAGGACGAGTTTTAAAACCATCACTTTGATTCCAGAGAACAGCCTGGTTCAGGTTTGTGTCTTACCTTGGTAATAATGAAAAAGAATTCTCTCTCCAGTCCAGGCTACCTCTCTCTTTCTCTCCTTCTCCACTATCAGTTTTCCCTGTCTTTCCCTGGGTTGGTCTCAGCCTCTTACTCAGGGAGAGAATGCCCCCTTTCTAAACTGCTTTCTTTCCAATTCAGCTGAAGAAAGTTTGTAGAAAATATTTGAAAAATGCTTTTCTAAGAAAAGGATGACTAATGGTAATTGGCTTTTACATTATGTTTAATATATGTTACCTCTTTTAATAATACAGCATCCTTGTGAGACAGGGGCCACAGACTAGGCATTCATTAAGCATTAACTATGTGCTAAGGACTGGGGTTACAAATACAGGCAAAAAAGAGAGATGCCCCCTGACCTCAAGGAGCTTCCATTCTAAGGGGGAAGGGCAATACTTATGAGTGAGCTCATGAGGGGGTATGCCTGGGGCAGGGGGTAAAGGTCTAGAGAATCAGGAGCAGAGAGGGCAGAGGTTTCAGGAGAGAACTCACAGATCCGAGGAAGCAGCCACAGGACAGAGGCATCTACAGGGTGAGAAGGCTGCTGGGACCAAAGTGTCAGAGTCCAGAGAGTTAGGAGCAAAATTCGTTGTTAGATTTTATTATCTTCATTTCACACAGGGAGGAAAATGAGGCAGAGATCTTGGGCTACTTGCCCAGAGTCACTCACGAAGCTGGTTAGGTGCCTCTGAACAGGATTTGAACCCAGCCTTTTCTGATTCTGAGTGCAGCATTCTCTCTGCTCCAGTCTGCTGCTTCCGCTATGCTGTATGGCCTCCCCAATCCATGGTCCTCCATCTGACCCCAGCCATAGCTGTTGGCCCTTCACCTTAGAATCAGAATCTCAGAGTTAAAAGAAACCATAAAGACAATCTAGGCCAGGAGTGGGGAACCTGCAGCCTCGAGGCCACATGCAGCCCTCTTGGTCCTCAAGTGCCGCCCTTTGACTGAGTCCAAACTTCACAGAACAAATCCTCTTAATAAAAGGATTTGTTCTGTAAAACTTGGACTCAGTCAAAAGGCCGCACCCAATGACCTAGGAGGCCATGTGTGGCCTCGAGGCTGCAGGCTCCCTACCCCTGATCTAGGCCAATGCCCTGGTTTTTATAGCTTAGGAAAGGGAGGCTCAGGGAAATGAGAGAGTTTCCCGAAGATCACACAGCCAGTTACTGTGCCAAGGCTGGAGCAAGTTTTCACCCAGACAGCTTTTTATTGATGCAAAAGTGCCAACTTGCCCTCTGACTGATAGTGCCCTGAAAGCAGGGTGAGGTTGGGGAAAGGGTACTATACACAGAGGTGAAGTATCTGAGTTCAAATCCTAGCCAGTACTTATTACTCGAGTGACCCTAAGCGAGATCCTCTCCTGCCTGGGAGCTTAGCTCCACAAAGGAAGGAAGTGGTCAGACTAGATGACTTCGAAAGTCACTTCCAGTTCTAGGTCAGTAAAAGACAAAAAAGTCAAAATCCCACATTGGGCTAGATATCCCCTGGTATGTGTGTTAGCCGGGAGTACTTACACTGCACTAAGGATAAATCTGTAAGTTGACAAGCATACATTAAACATTCACTATGTGCCACGTTCTGTGCCAAATGCCGAGGGTACAAAGAAAGGCAAAAATACGGCACCTGCCTTCGAGTTCACATCCTAATGGGGAGCACGATGGATAAAATGCACACTCCAGATATATACAGTGTGACTAGATCTCAGAAGGAAAGAACTAGTAGTGGGAGGAGAAAGAGGAGGAGGAGGAGGGGGAAAGAGTATAAATGTTTGAAGCTAAAGGAAAGAAGCTCGAATGGTAAAATTTCAACCATCATACAGTGAGTAGTGGAAAAGTATCATTTTTGGCTTGGAAATCACACAATTTAGTCAACATGATATGAGTCCAGTGTTACTATGAGATTGACTGAATTACAATGAAGTTAAATTGAAAATTATTTCATACAAGCCCCCCCCAAATAAAACCCTAACCCCCAATTCAGAGGTTTAGGCTACTTCACACACCAATTAAATCAACAGCAGCCTTCAGCAGTTATTATTCAAAGTATAATTTAGTGTTGAATGCAGGTCTGAATTTATTCATAATGCATTAATTATGGGGCTGATCTAATTAGTCTTCCTGGTTTCATACTTGTTAAAAGCAGGATGACATTCTTTCTCGGGTGGACTTAGTATCTTGTGTGATTCTTTCTGGTGTTAACTTTTTCATTCAAGAGTAGTGTGAAAGTAGGTCAGTGGGAAGGAAGATGATTCTGGCTTTATAATTCCTCTGTATTTGTAAGCAAGTTAGTGCCCTTGGAGCTCCTGAGAGTTTCATTGAGCTTCCACCATTCCCCCACTTCAAAGCCTGGTGCCTTCCCTGAGGGCAGTTGTAAAGAAATCAAAAGAGTTAACAAATGTAAAGACTTTTGCAAACTTTAAAGCGCTATAGAAATTATTATTATTATTTTTAAAAAAGAGTTTGTAGAAAAGAGAATGGCTTTAATAAAACACATGGCTCCCTTCACACTTCCCTCCCAAGCATATGATTTATTATAATAATGTTAATAACAATACTTAGTATGTGTAAACAAAAATTACAACTATATTCCTCCTAATAGCCCTGTGAGGCAGGTACTACAGATATTATTCAAAATATTTTATAAATGGAGAAACCAAGGCTCAGAGTTCAGTGGCTTGCTCAAGGTCATACAACTAATAAGTTGGAGCATTGGACTTTTAACCCAAGGCTTTACCAACCACAAGTCTCACACTCTTTCCAGTCTGTCATGTCCATTTTCCGTAATGGTGGGTTTGGGCTAGATCAGTGGTGTCAAACTCAAACAGGGTTGTATTTAAGGACCCCTGTAGGCTCATGTTGACCTAGAAAACCACATACTACATTAGAAAACCACATACTACACTTCTACCGGCAAAGCAAAGATGGCGGAGTAGAGCACTCAGTCACTCTTATAACATTCCTCTCCAAAACCTTCAAAATAATGCCTCTAATCGAATTCTGAACTAGCAGAACCAACAAAGGGTCAGACAGGCCCAAGACAACTTAGGAGTTCAGGAAGAGAGATCTGTGACATGGGGCTGGAGGCCAAAACAATAGTGGTAGGGCTAGGTGGTGGTGATAGAAATAGAAGTAGCTTCGGGAACTCTCAAGCCAGAGACAGTAAGGGGACCTGGCCACTGGTCAGAAAGATTACAGGAGACTACCTGTGAAATGCTGTTTGACATATCTACTGTCTATACCTTCTGGGTCACCGTTCAAGTGACCCAGTCAAGAGGAAGTGGAAGCCCTGAGAGGAAGTATTGCTTTGAGTCACAAGTGATCAGGGACCCTGAGGAGCAGTATTGATTGCAATTCCAAGGGATCAGAGGCCCTTCCTGGGTAAGGACCAGAGTGCAGGCCAGGAGAGCAGTGATCATACCTCATCCTATATCACACCACCTTGGAACCACCAAAAACTTCCAAACCCCTAGACCTAGCTCTGGAAACAACAATGCAAAAAAACCTGAAGTTTGAGATCGTACCTCTCCCCACCCACACTGGAAACAGAGTCCAACTTGAACATAAAGTTCCAAATCAAGGACTAATGTGAGGGAAAAAAGAACAAACAACAACAAAAGAAGCTGACAATAAAAATGACTGTGGTGACAGGAAGAACAAGGCAAACTTAGAAGAAGACAATGAAGTCAAAACAACTACAAAAAAAACTGCAAAGAAAAGGTGTGAGTCAGACACAAGTCCAACAAGAATTCCTGAAAGAGCTAGAAATTGATTTTCAAAATCAAATAAGAATGGTAAAGGAAAACTTTAGTAAAGAAATGAAAGTAAAGGAAGAAAATTATAAAAAAACAACAACTTAGTAAGAGAGGCACAAAAATACTAAAGAAAATAACTCCTTAAAAAGCAGAATTGGCCAAATGGGAAAATGATACAAAAGCTCACTGAAAAAAATCATTCCTTAAAAATTAGAATTGAGAGACTGGAAGCTAATGGCTCCATGAGACATCAAGAAACAATAAAACAAAGTCAAAAGAATGAAAAAATAGAAAAAAATGTGAACTATCTCATTGGAAAAACAATTGACTTGGAAAACAGATTGAGGAGATACATTTTAAGAATTATTGGAATGCATAAAAGCCATGGTCAAAGAAAGAGCCTAGACCTCACATCTCAAGAAATTATAAAGGACAATTGTCCCAATATCCTAGAAGCAGAAAGTAAAATAGAAAATTTAAGAATCCACTGATCACCGCCTGAAAGGGATCCCAAAATGAGAACTCCAGGGAATATTATAGCCAAATTCCAGAGCTCCCAGGTCAAAGAGAAAGTATACCAGCAGTCAGGAGTCATTTAAATATAATGGAGTCAGGATGAGAGAGCTTGGAATATGATGCACTAGAAGACAAAAGAGCTGGGATTTAGAACCAAGGAAAGCTTACCCAGCAAAACAGAGTATAATCCTTCAAGGGCAAAAATGGATATTTAATGAAATAGAAGAATTTCAAACATTCCTGATTTAAAAAAAAAAACCCAGAGCTGAATAGAAAATGTATCTTTCAAATATAAGACTAAAGGGAAGCATAAAAAAGTAAACATGAAAGAGAAATCATGCAGTTAAACTGTTTACCTTTCTATATGGTAGATGATACATGTAACTTGTGAAAACTTTATCATTATTAGGGCATTTAAAAGGATTCTGCATAGGAAGAAGGGAGGTGAGCAAATTGATTATGTTGGAATGGTGTAAAAAAAATGGATAGATTAGAAAGAGGGATGCCCTGAAAGAAAGGGAAAGGAAGAGAGAGAAAACATATCTTACATTAAAAAAAAATACACAAGGAAGAGATTTTACAGTAGAGAGGGAAATGGTGCGAGAGCAAGAAATATTTGAATCTCCCATCTAGATTGTCTCAAAGAGGGAAAATATGTATATGTAATCAATTGGTAATAGGAATCTGTCTTACCCAACAAGGAAGTGAGAGGGGAAGGGAATAAAAGAAAGGAGGAGATGATAAAAGGGAAGGCAGATAAAATCAAAATAGGCTTAAGAGGAGAGACAAGATAAAAAGTGAGAAAGATAAACAGAAGAAAATAGGAGGAAGGGAAATATACAGGTAGTAATCATAACTGTGAATGGGATGAATAGCAGACTAAATTAGAAACAAGAACCAACAATATGTTGTTTGCAAGAAACACACTAGAATCAGGGAGACACACAGAGTTAAAAGCAGGGACTGGAGAATTTATTACACTTCAGCTGAAGTGAAAACAAACCACAGGGCTAGCAATCATGATGTTAGACAAAGTAAAAACAAAAATACACCAAATTAAAAGAGATAAACTGGGAAAGTACATCTTGCTATAATATAGAATAGATAATGAGGTAATATCAGTACTAAACATATTGGCACCAAATATAATAGCATCCAAAATCTTAAAGGAAAAGTTAAATGAATTACAGAAGGAAATAGACGGTAAAACTATACTTGTTAGGGAATTCAACTTTTCCCTTTCAGAGCTAGATAAATCTAACCACAAAATAAATAAGAAAGAAGTAAAGGAGATGAATTAAATCTTAGAAAAATTAGATATGATAGACCTTTGCAGGAAACTGAATGAGAGTGAAAAGAAGTATACCTTTTTTTTTCAGCTGTACATGGTACCATCGCAAGAATTGACCACGTATTGGTGCATAAAATCCTCACAACCAAATACAGAAAAATTAAATGAACCCTTTTCAGACCATAATGCAATAAAAATTACATTCAGTAAAGGGCCATGGGGGCATAAATTAAAAACCAATTGGAAACAAAATAATCCTAAAGAATAAATGGCTCAAAGAACAAATCATAGGAACAATCATTTTGTTAAAGAGACAACAATGAGACAACATTCAAAAATTTTGGGTTGCAGCCAAAGCAGTACTTAGGGGAAAATTTCTATCTCTAAGCAAGTACATTAATAAAGGAC
The DNA here is from genome assembly GCF_003287225.1 of Phascolarctos cinereus. NCBI lineage: Eukaryota > Metazoa > Chordata > Mammalia > Diprotodontia > Phascolarctidae > Phascolarctos > Phascolarctos cinereus. The sequence goes on from NW_027555514.1 coordinate 13,547,189, forward strand.
ACTAAGAGCGGTTCAATGAATTGGGCATGCAATACTTTTTTTAAAAAGTAGAACATGTTTTAAATTCTCAATTAAAAATGGAAATCCTGAAAACAAAAGGGGAGATTAATAAATTTGAAAGTACAAAAACCATTGAACTAATAAAACTAGGAGCTGATTTTATGGGGAGAAAACAATTAAAAAGATAAACCAGTGGTTCATTTGATTTTTAAAGAAGAAAACCAAATTGATAGTATCAAAAATGAAAAGGGTGAAGTCATTGCCAATGAAGATAAAATTTAAAAAATTATTAGGAGTTGTTTTGCCTAATTATATGCCAGTGAAACTGAAAATCTAAGCGAAATGGATGAGTATTTATAAAATTATAAACTGCCTGGATTACCAGAAGAAGAACATACTTAGCCTTATTTTAGAAAAAGAAATTGAACAAATCACAAATGAGCTCCATAAGGGAAAAAGATCCCCTGGACCAGATAGACTTACAAGCAAATACTACCAAACATTTAAGGAATAATTAATCTCAATACTATATCAACTATTTGAAAAAAAATAGGTAAAGGAGTCCTACCAAATTCCTTTTTGTGACACAAATATGGTTTTGACACCTAAACAAGAGAAAGCAAAAACAGAAAGAAAATTATAGACCAATTTCCTTAAGTGATACAAAAAATTTAAATAAAATACTAACAAGGAGATTACAGCAATATATCACAAAGGTCGTACACTATGACCAGAAATGAAGGGCTGGTTCAATATTAGGAAAACTATTAGCATAACTGACCATATCAGTAACAAAACCCACAAAAACCATATGGTTATATCAATGGATGCAGAAAAAGCCTTTGACAAAATACAACACCCATTCCTGTTAAAAAACACTAGAAAGCATAGGAATCAATGGAGCCTTTCTTTAAAATGATAGGTAGTATCTCTTTGAAACTAAGAACAAGCATTTTCTATGATGGAATAAACCTGAAGCCTTCCCACTAAGATCATGGGTGAAGCCAGGATATCAGTTATTATCACTGTTATTCAGTACTGTATTAGAAATACTAGCAAAAGCAATAAGACAAGGAAAGGGCAGCTCGGTGGTGCAGTGGGTAGAGCCCCAGCTCTGGATTCAGCAGAACCTGAGTTCAAATCCAGCCTCAGACACATAACACTTACTAGCTGTGTGATCCTGGGCAAGTCACTGAACCCCATTGCCTAGCAAAAACAACAACAACAACAACAACAACAACAACAAATAAGACAAGGAAAAGAAATTGAAGGAATAAAAATAGGCAACAAGGAAACACAACTATCACTCTTTGCAGATGATATTATAGTATACTTAGAGAACCCTACATATTTGTGTCTAATGGTAGCCATCTCTGAGGGGGAGAGGGGAGAAAAAAATGTATGTGATAACCTTATTATATATTTAAAAGGAATAAAGTTGTACATAATAGATTTGCAGTTTCATGTGTACCCATCTTTTTTTACTATACTATATAATGGAAATGCTTGTTTTATTCCACATATTTTTAAAAAATGAAATTTTTTTTAAATCCCCCCCAAAAAAGGGAAATGCCATATGACAATATAACTTAGGAGTATTCCTATGAAGAGACATCTAGGGATTTTATGAACACAGTTACAAAACACTTTACACAAATAAAGATAGATCTAAACAATTGGAGAACTATTAATTGCTCATGGGTAAGCTAAACCAATATAATAAAAATAACGATTCTACATAAATTAACTTACTTGTTCTGCATCACATCAAACTGCCAAAAATTTTATAGAGCTAGAAAAAGTAATAATAAAATTCATCTGGAAGAACAAAAGGTCAAGAATATCAAGGGAATCAATGAAAAAGAATAGCAGGCCTAATAGTTCCAGATTTCAGATTATATTACAAAATAATTATCATTAAAACCATCTGGTACTAGCTAAAAAATAGAGTCATGGTTCAGTGAAATAGAGTAAGTACACAATACACATTAGTAAATGACCAATAGTAATTTAATTCTTTATAAACCCAAAGATCCAAGCTTTTGAACTCCTCATCTGTCAAAAAAAAAAAAGGCAGTATAGTAGAAACTAGACAGAGACCAACATCTCATACCCTATACCAAGGTAAGGTTGAAATGGATAAATGATTTAGACATAAAGGGTAATATAATAAGAAAATTATGGATAAGTACTATGGATAAACTATGCATAAGGGAAGAGTTTATGACCAAACAAAAGAGAAGATCACAAAAAGTAAAATAGATAATTTTGATTACATGAAATTGAAAATATTTTGCACAAACAAAACAAATGCAGCCAAAATTAAAAGAAAAATGGGAAACTGGGGGGGGGATTATAGCAAGTTTTCCTGATAAAGGCCTCATTTACCAACTATATGGGGAATTGACCCAAATTTGTGAAAATAAGAGCTATTCTCCAGTTGATAAATGGCCAAAAGATTTGAACAAGCAGTTTTCAGAAGATGAAATTAAAGTTAGCTAGAGTCACATAAAAATGCTCTAAATCACCACCAATTAGAAAAATGGAAAGTAAAATGAGGTACCACCTAACATCTATCAGGTTGGCTAACATGATAGAAAAGGAAAATGACAAATATTGGAGGGGATATGGAAAAATTGGGACACTAATGCACTGTTGGTGAAGTTGTAAACTAGTCCAACCATTCTGGAGTAAAATTTGGAACTACACCCAAAGGACTGTAAAACTGTGCATAGCCTTTGACCCAGCAGTGTACATAGTAACAGTAATATTTTAAGGATGATCAAGACAGTGATCCAAGAAAATTCCAAAGAACCCATGATGAAAAATGCTATCCATCTCCAGAGAAAAAAACTAATGAAATCTGAACGCAGATTGAAGCTTACCTTTTTTTTTGACTCTCTTTATTTTTCTTGTTTTATTTTTTGTCTGAGCTCCCTTTGCAACATAGCTAATATGGAAATATTTTTGCATGACCACGTATGTAATTGATATCAAATTGCTTGCCTTCTCAAGGAGGAGGCATATGCCAGAAGGAGAAAGGGAATTTGGAACTCAAATAAATGGTTATTAAACATTTCTACATATAATTGGGAAATACTTAACAAAATAAGGTAAAACATTATATCAAAACCACATGCTAACATTATCTATGTTTTATTGTATTTTTCCTTGTTTTGTTAAATGAGAAACCTCTTTTTATGAGTGATGCCCATAGTGGGTATGAAGAGGGTTGACGGCCTGACTGTGTTTGATGTCATCTCACTTCTGTCACTTCATACCTGTATGATCCTCAGCAAGTCATTTAGCTTTTCTTAGACTCAGTTTCCTCATTTGCAAGATGAGAGAATTGGATTAGATAAGATGTAAGCTCCAGCCCTAAAGCTGTATTTCTGTCATGATCTTAGAGAATCTAGGCAAATCATTTACCATCTTGGTGTCTTGAGTAACTCTAAGACTGAGTATATATGCCAGTCTGCGTTGGCACATTAGGGGCAGGTAGGTGGCACCATAGAGCACTGGGCCTGGAAGACTCATCTTCCTGAGTTCAAATACAGCCTCAGACACTGACTAGCTGTGTGACCCTAGGCAAGTCACTTCACTGTTTGCCTCAGTTTCTTCATCTGTAAAGTGAGCTGGATGAGGAAATGGCAAACCATTCCAGTATCTTTGCCAAGGAAACCCCAAATGGGGCCAAGAAGAGTTGGACATTATAAAATGACTGAACAACAAGCAATCTACATTGGTGGAAGGCGAAGGGAGGCAGAGTAATCCTTACCCGGAGAGCCCTACACTAATGAAATCGTAAATTTAGTTTACAAAAATCATGAGCTTATGATCAAGTAGAAGCCTAGGAAAATGCCTTGTCCAAGATCACACAACTGCTGAGTAGCCATGCTGACTCCAGTCCATTACTGTAAATTATAGTCAACACAATAGCTAGCCTATATGTGACACTTTAAAGTTTACAAAATACTGTACAAATATCACATTTTATCCTCATGACCACCTTGGGAGATAGGTGCTATTATTAACTCCATTTTATAGGTGAGGAAACTCAGGCAGACAGGTTAAATGACTTGCTCAGGGTGATCCAGCTAGTAAGTATATAAGATTAGATTTGAACTTCCTGACACCAGGTCCAGCATTGTATCCACTGTGCTACCTTGCTACTATTTGTAAAATGGCTGTAATGATAGCACCTATCTCACAAGACTGTTTTGAGGATCAAACAAGCTAATGCATGTAAAGTGATTTGCAAACCTTAGAGCACCCCCAAAGTGTTATGCTGCTGTCCATTCACACCCACTAGGTAACTCTCCATGGTCACTTGGGTTAGCCACGATTTGGATTCTCCAGAGGTTGCCAATGTGATGTTTCGAAGTGGCAACATTTCTCAGCCACACAGCGCATTGTTTATATTATTTTATATTAAAAAATCCTCCTATGATTCCAAGCTTAAAGTCCCATCTCATGACAGCTCTTTCTTTTTTTTCCTAATTTTCTTTTAGACTCTTTGCTCTCTTTTGGATTGTTTGCTGACCCCTGAAAATGTGCCTCCAGAAAGCCCACGGGAAGTCTATGAGATCTACTTTGTCTTTGCATGTATCTGGGCCTTTGGGGGAGCCCTGCTCCAAGATCAGGTACATGTTGGGGAACGAATGTGATAGAAATAGACCATGAGATGCATTAAACTATGATGTACAGGTTTGCAAACCACCTGAAATGGGTTCTCCCCTCAGGTACCACTGTAGTTCTGGCCTTCATCCCCTCTCACCTTGGCTGTTATGACAGACTCCTAATTGGCCTCCTTGCTTCCAGTCTCCCACCACTAATCTGTCCTGCCCAGAACTGCCAGGGTGATAATTCGAAAGTCCAAAATTTCAGTTCCCTCCTCAATAAGCTTTAGTTTATTTTCATTGCCTCTAGGAGACAAAATAAACCCCTTAGCCTGGAATGTGGGGTACTCTAGACTGGTTCCCACCTCTCACTGAAAGTACAGTCTGTTCATAATGTTCTGTGGCCGTTTAAGTAAAAGGGTTTGTACCCCCCACCCTGAGAGCCATCTTGGGCTAACTGAATAGGGATGTGACTCTATGGCCAGAACTATTGGGCTCAGCCCCACGATGACTTAGCTGGTTCTTTAGCTAGGTGGTTTTAGAATCTGATGATAAAGAGTGTTCTATTCCTTTTAAAATAAAATAATAGATTTTATAAATTTTTTTTGTTTTTATACCACATGTATTTTCCCCTGTATTCCTTATTCTACTTCTTCCATAGAGGTATCTCTTATTACAAGAATTTTTTTCTAAGAGGAAGAGAAAAAAACCTCACCAAAATTGTTTAACACATTGAAAAAAAAACCTGCTGTTACACTGAGTGTTTTACCTATGAACTCCTACCCTCTCTCAGCCAAGGAGTCAGGGCAGATGTCCTCATATCTCTCTTCTTTTGGGCCATGTCCTTATTCAAACTTTCACAACATTCAGCTTCAATTATGTTGTGGTGGTGGTTTTTCACGTTGTTGCAGCCATTGTATACAGTGTTTTCCTGACTCTTGTCATTTTATTTTGCAGCAATTCATATAAGTCTTCACAGGCTTCTCTGTAATCATCATATCCATTGTTTCTTACAATACAGTAATATATTCATGTACCACAACTTGTTTAGCCATTCCCAAATAATATGCATTAACTTTGTTTCCAAATTCTTCAATACCATAAAAAGGGCTGCTATGAATTTTGGTGTCTATAGGGCCTTTCTTGTTGTCCATGACTTCCTTGGTGCCCATGCATTGACACCAGGAAGTTTTGTGCTTATAAAACAAACAAATGAAAGCTGTGAGCTTGCCTTCCAGCTATAATAACGGCTGCTATATGGCAGCACGTGTCTGGGAGAGACTGAGGTGGGTAGATTGCTTGAGTACAAGAGTTCTGAGTTAGAGCAGGGCTAAAGTCAATCACGTATCCTCACAAAACCTTACGCCAATATGGCGACCCTCCAGAGCAGAGACTGCCTAAGGAGGGGAGCAAATGGGCTCAGGCTGGGAAAAGGAGCCAATTAAGGCTTCTGTCATGATCAGCAGTGGGATTGGGTCCTTGGTTGGCTGCCGTACTTTCAGCCTGGGGGAAATAGGGAGATCCAATTCCAAAATTATGATGCTCAGGTAGCCCTCTAAGGTTTGTGAGACCAAAAATCTCACTTGATCCTCTTGACAACCCTGGTAGGTATAGGTACAGGGCTTGCTACCCCATCCACGTTGTTCAGAGGAGAAAAATGAGGCTCAGATGGGTTAAGGACTTGCTGGTGGTCGTTCAGCTTTGCAGTGTCAGAAGCAAGATTCTAATTCAGCTCCGTGCTATCTCCAAGTCTATCACTTTTCACTCTACTGCCCTGTCTTACACACACACACACACACACACACACACACACACACACACAGAGGAAAGCCTTTTTTGTGAGTCCCCTTTCCTGGCCCTTCAGAAAGGCAGCTGCTGCCCAAGCTTGGACAGAAATGGAGAGGTGCCAAAGTTGCTGATGGCATTAGCAGGGAGCTCTCAGCGTGTAGACAGAGGGAGAAAGAATCTGAATCATGCTTCACCTGCTTTCCCCCTTCTTCTTAGACAGCTGGAGTTGGAAAGGGGAGAAGGGCATTGTGCAGATGGGCTACTTCTCTGCTTTCAGGAAGATTGGGAGATCAGGGGAGTGGGACCAGTCCTATAGCAGTATTTCTGTATCATGACCCTAGGATGAAGTCACTGGTGGACTTCCAAACTATTTCAAAATGAATTTCTCTCCTTCTTCCTTATGTCTCCCCGCTCTCTCTCTCACTTTGTCTCTTCCTCTTCTCCTCCTTCCCCTTCTCCCTCCCTCCTTCTCCCTCCTTCTTCACACACACTTCTTTTTTTGTACTATGCCTTTTTTTCTGATAAAAGGCACTAAACTCCCAATCATTGATTCAAAGCTGTAAGATAGTGTAGTGTAATGGAAAGTGCCCTGGTTCTGGAGTCTGAGGGTATAGGTCCAAATCCTGATTCTGTCACTACCTATGTGACCTTCTGTAAGTCACAATCTCTCTGGGCCTGGTCCTCATTTGGACAATGAGGTGGTTGGACCAGATGACCTCCTAGCTCCCTTCTGACCCTAGAGCTGTAATTCCATCACCCACTTTTATGGGGCTCAGTTTGGTGATCATTCTCTAAGATCATAGATGTTGAGCTGGAAGAACCCGAGAGTCCATAGAGAACAACCCTTTCATTTTAAAGATGGGGAAACTGAGGACCAGGGAGGTTAAGAGCATTGCCCAGGGTCAACTAGCAAGTGTCTGAGTCAGTATATGACCCCAGATGCTTCTTACTCCAAGTCCAGTGACCACCTTTGAGGCCACGTTGCCCCTTTTTCCATTACTACAGAGGGGGCGTATTGGAGAGACAATGGATTGTGGTGCCAAAGGAGACCTGGGTTCAGCTCCTGCTTTTGGTATTTACTATGTAGACCCATGGACACAATTCTCACCCTCCTGTTCACTTTTTGATGAAGAGGTTGAGGCCCTAAGAGATGGAACAGCATGGCCAAAGCTCCATCTAGGTCGTGATTGGGTTGGGGTTGGTGCTGGGCATTGGCCCGAGCCTGACCCCAAATCCAGAGTCAGTGTCTTCAGCTGCACCTTTGCTATATCCTGAACACGTAATCATCATAATAATCATGGTCAATGTTTATACGATTCCTTAAGGATTGGAAAGCTCTTACATTTGTAAGCCTCTTAAGTATTTGATCCTTACAAAGACCCTGTGGGTTGGGTGCCTATATAATCTCAGCTTTACAGATGGGGAAACTGAGTCTGAGAGAAGTAAAAGGACTTTTCCTGGATCAGACAACTAGGAAGCAGGAGAGAGGATTAGAACTCAGTGCTCCTTGATTCCAAGCCCAGCACTGCATCCATGCTGCTACCTAGCTGGCAATCCTTCAAGCTTTTCTTAAGTACTTACTCTGTGCCAGGCTAAGTCCCTGGCCTCAAGGAACTTACATTTTAATGGTGGAGGCAGTATGCTCCTAAAGAGGTATGTATGAGATATTTGCAGAATAATTGGATATCTTTGCTGCCTCCCAGTCAGTCATGGGGTTTGTGTAAAATGGCCTTTCTCCCTCCCCTCCCATTATTAGGTCCTTGCCAGTTGATCGCAGCTATGCTGTCTCCAGGCCTCCCTGCCTAGAACCCCCAGAACCCAGGAGAGGATGCAGGAAAAGGAATCTGTCCTTGAAGGCTCTCTTCTCTTGGTTCCAAGCTGGCTCTGGCTGGGATGAGGCAAGAGCCTAAAATAGCACGATGAGGTCACTCATGCCCATGGGGCTGCTCTCCTTGTCACTAGGTTACCAGAGCTGTGTTCTATAATTAACGTGGTTCTAGCAGCCGTCCTCCCAAATCCCAGGGAGCCCCTTCCTGGTAACCAAACTGACAGTAAGGGACAGTCTCTCATTCGGCCATCGGCTGTCTTCTCTTTGGATCCCCAGTGCCTGGCCCAGGTGCTTTGCACATAGGAGGCAATTAATAAATGCAGATTGGATCAGATCAGATTGGATTGCAGGGACACTCTAGTGTTTTACTGACAGAGGGCCTCTGTACAGCTTGGGGATGGAGGTGGGTTTCATGGGTGGCCATCTTTCTGTAGAGACCATCATCGTCTCCCAGCAGGGTACCATATGTGGTTTCCTTCCCACAATCTCATGCACAAAATTGCTTTATTCTCTTTTGGGTAGAGAGTATTGCTTCTTGTCAACCAAGCGATTGATTCTTCCTGTGCTTTTGGGTCTTGTCCATTCAGAGTGGGATGAGGAAGGCACAGAGGAAAGAATCGTTATCGGAGCAGCAGTCTGGGTGCCAATTCAGGCTCTGGTACTTACGACCACTGCCATCTTTGGCCCCATTTTCCTCCTCTATTAAGTGAGGGGTTACACAAGACGTTGGTACTGTGGTGCTTCCAGATCAGACTCTTTAACTCTTATTAGAATCCCTTTGGCCTTGGGGCCACTTATGTTTTTTGGGCCTCACTTTTCTCCTCTGTAAAATGAAGGGATGGGCTAGATGACCTATGACACCTTCTAGCTCACTTACATTGGATGAGGAAAGATCTTGACAACTGGGCCTTTCTGTGTGATCCGCAGGGGAGAAGGCCTGGATGTCATTACTGGGGCTTCAGGGCAGAGCAGGCCCTGGCATTTGGGTGATTCCCAGGGCAAGGGCACAAGCCCCCAAAGAGATGAGAGTTCTCTATTGACGCTGCCTGAGACAGGAGCGTGGGGCCAACTTCCTCTGAATGAAACATTCTCCGAAGCAGCTTGAGTGGAGATGGCCAACTCACGACCACCCTTTCTTAGCATGTGAGCCTCAGACTTGTTCACAGCTGACCAATGTCTCTGTGTCCAGACTCTCAAACTGTGGCAGGCTGGGAAAGTGATGGCGGGCACTGCCCAGACTTTGCTCTTCTCCATTAAGGTCCTTGAAGGCAGGGGCTGTTCAACCTTTGTCTCTGTATCCTCAGTGCCTCACACGCAGTAGGCATTTAATCAGATCTTGCTAAATTGAATTTTCTGTTCATTCATTAATAGGACAAGATATTTAGTGAGAGAACCTTACAGGGCAGCCAGTCCAACTCCTTCTGTTTTATAGATGAGGTAACTAAAGCACAGATAGCTGAATTGCTTGCCCAAAGTAACATGCCAGGGGGCAGAGCCAGGCTTTGAACCCAGTTTCTCTGGCTCCAAATCCAGCATCCTTTCTTTTTATTCCTACTGTGGATCTACATGATGGTCATGTCTGTGGTCTAACCCAGAAGCAGAGAAGGAGACCATAAGAGACCTGATGAAAAGGAGAGCAGGTGATTGGGGGTAGGGAAGTGAGAATGCAAGACCCCAGAAGATACACAGCTGGGAAAGCTAAGAAGCCAGCCTGCCTGCCTGCCTGCCTGCCTGCCTGCCTTCTTTCCTTCTTTTTCTCTTTCTCTCTTTCTTTCTTTTTATAATTTATTTTTAGTCTTCAACATTCACTTCCATAAGCTTTTGAGTTTTAAATTTTTCTCCCCCTCCCTCCCCAAGATGGCATGCAATCTAATATAGGCTCTACATATACATTCCTATTAAACGTATTTTCACATTAGTCATGTTGTAAGGAAGAATTAGAACCAATGGAGGAACCACAAGAAAGAAGAAACAAAACAAAACAGAAAAAAGAACAAATAGTATGCTTAGATGTGCATTGTAGCTCCATAGTTCTTTCTCTGGGTGTAGATAGCATTTTCCATCATGAGACCTTTGGAGATGTCTTAGATTCTTGCATTGCTGAGAAGGGCTGTCTATCAAAGTCAGTCATTGTACAATGTGGTTTTTATTGTGTGCAGCATTCTCCTGGTTCTGCTCACTTCACTCGGCATCAGTCCATACAAGTCTTTCCAGGTTTTTCTGAAGTCAGCCTGCTCATCATTTCTTATAGCACAATAGTATTCCATTACATTCATATACCACAACTTGTTCAGCCATTCCCCAATTGATGGACATCTCCTCAATTTCCAATTCTTTGCCACCACAGAAAGAGCTGCTATAAATATTTTTGTACATGTCCTTTTCCCATTTTTATGATCTCTTTGGGATACAGCCCTAGAAGTGGTATTGCTGGGTCAAAGGTTATGCACATTTTTATAGCCCTTTGGGCATAGTTCCAAATTGCTCTCCAAAGTGGTTGAATCAGTTCGCAACTCCACCAAGAATGCGTTAGTGTTCCAATTTTCCCACATCTTCTCTAGCATTTATCATTTTCCTGTTTTGTCATGTTGGCCAACCTGATAGGTGTGCTATGGTACCTCAGGGTTCTTTTGATTTGCATTTCTCTAATCAATAGTGATTTAGAGCATTTTTTCATATGACTATAGATAGATGTAATTTCTTCCTCTGAAAACTGCCTGTTCATATCCTTTGACTATTTATCAGTTGGGCAACGACTTGTATTCTTATAAATTTGATTTGATTCACCATATATTTTAGAAATGAGGCCCTTATCACAGACACTGGTTGTAAAAATTCCTTCCCACTTTTCTGCTTCACTCCTAATCTTGGTTGCATTGGCTTCTTTCTTTCTTTCTTTCTTTCTTTCTTTCTTTCTTTCTTTCTTTCTCTTTCTTTCTTTCTTCCTTTCTTCCTTCCTTCCTTCCTTCCTTCCTTCCTTTTTTCCTTTCTTTCTTTCTTTCTTTCTTTCTTCCTTCCTTCCTTCCTTCCTTCCTTCCTTCCTTCCTTCCTTCCTTTCTTTTTTCCTTTCTTTCTTCTTTCTTTCTTTCTTTCTTTCTTTCTTTCTTTCTTTCTTTCTTTCTTTCTTTCTTTCTTTCTTTCTTTCTCTTTCTTTTCTTTCTTTCTTTCTTGCTTGCTTGATTTCTTGCTTTCTTCCTTCCTTCCTTCCTTTTTCCCTTTCTTCCCTCCCTCCTTCCCTCCCTCCTTCTCTCTCTCCCTTCCTTCCTTCATTCCTTTCTTTCTTTCTCCTTTTCTTTCTTTCTCTCTCTCTTCCTCTCTCCCTCCCTCTCCCTTTCCCTCTCCTTTCTTTCCCTTTCTCCACTTCCTTCCTTTTTTTCCTCATTTGGCAGGAGGCAATGCAGACTTGGAGTCAGAAGAGATCTGAGCTGGTATGAACTCCACCTGTGACACTAGCTACATGAATATAAGCTGGCTACCTCACCATTCAGAGCCTTATTTTCCTTACCTGTAAAGTGGGGATGTACCTATACCTATACCTATAGTCCCTCCCTCACAGGGGTGTTGGGAAGCTCATGTGAGGGCTTTACAAACACCAGCTGTTATAATGAGATGTTCTGGTCAGAGGTGGCCACAGGGCACTGTCAACCTCAACCTGCTCTGATTTCCAGACTGGGGGAAAATACCTCATAGCCACTGGCAACCATGCAGCCAAATTTCCAAGCTCTAACTCCTTGTCACACGCCTATGATGCCCCCTGGGAATTCCCTCTTCCAGGAGAGACTGGGTCTGGGCCCCCAGGCCTTTAAGCAAATGTGAGATGACACCTTATTTGGAATGTTGTAAAGAGAGCTCGTGAGCATTTCTGCTTTGGGCTAGATGGCCTCTGGTGTCCCTTCCAACTTTTAGTTCTGTGATTCTGAGTCAGGGAAATATTTCCTTGACAGACGTTACCTTGCTCCCTCTCACCTACATATGGTCTTTTCATGACGTGTACCCCCCCCCCAATCTATACATATAGAGAATTAATGGGATTGATGCTAGAGGTTTCACCAGTAATTGTGGGTTGACTCTGTAAAAACTTTGGGTGCCAAATAGGATTTAAGGGTCCAGAGAAATTGAAGCCTACATCATTCATTCATTCACGTTAGGCTGTCATAATGTCGCATTAGCCAACCCAGTGACCCTTTGTGTTTATTCTTCTTAGCTTTCAGATTATCCAATTGAATTTAGTCGGTGGTGGCTCAAACAGATGAAAGCAGTCAAGTTTCCATCCCAGGGGACAATTTTCGATTATTATCTTGACCCCAAGACCAGGAAGTTTTTGCCTTGGGCTGATAAAGTTCCCAAATTGACTATGAATCCAGATACACCTTTACAGGTAAGTGCATAAAATGTGTCAACTTTCAAGGTATATTTTTGTATTTAGAGTCATTATTTCTATTGTAATTGGAATTCTGGAAAATGAGTGCAAACTTCTGATGCATTGACCAATTATGGCATCCAGAATGAGAGAGAGGACCTCGTGTACTGTGTTACTCAGACCACAGCTGGGGTATTGTTTTCAGTTCTAGATATCAGGTTTCAGTAAAGATATTGAGAAGCTAGAACGGTCCCAAGAATGGTAAATAGGATGATGAAGGACCTTGAACTCATGCAATAGGAGGGTCCATTAAAGGAAGTAGGGGTGTTCAGCCTTTAGAAAAGAAGAAATGTGGCAATGGATTCAGGAAGCACCATAAGGCTCTTCAGGTTTTTGAAAGTGTCATATGGACAGTTGTCCCTAAAGGCAGAACTTGGAGGAATGGGGAGAAGTTGCAGAGAACTGATTTGATATTTAGATTTGATATAAAGGAAAATTCCTTAATAATCACTGCTTATGGAATTTGTATGGGGTACCTTGGGTGGTAGTGAGTTTCTGTCACAGTAGTGCTTTAAGAACTTCATGAGCTCCTGGTGAGGACACCCTAGGGGAACTTCATGGAGTCTCAGGGCTCTTCTTATTGGAGGACCCTAAAAGTAGAATTTTTTTTGAGGTGTCAAGGGATTTTCAGTATACAAGAAACATCCAACTTGTTCTAATGTCCACAGTAAGGGCAACTTTCCTGAGTGTGAAGAATCTCTGCTGAAGGCAGGGCCTCTCATTATGAGGTCCTTTTGTGTTTGGGGCACATCTTCTCCTTAGAGCTTAATTCTGTGATGACCTCTTTTTGCCTGTTTTCTTCAAAGTATCTTGAGCTTCACTAGGACTGGTGCTGCTACTTTCTTTCTGAAGACCCCAGCATTTAAAATTTCTGTCACTCTTGTATATTATATACCCACCCTTCCCCAGCCCTCTTTCCTTCCATGCTTCCTCAAATTAAAAAAAAAAGAAAAACATGTTTCATTTGCATAGTCTGGTAGTTTTAAGGCAAGATATCTGTCCTAACATTTGGAGCTGTCCAGCAGTGGCATGGAATACCTTGGGAAATAAGAAAGGGAGCCCTGGAGGTCTTCAGATAGATTCACAGGGGTGGGGAACCTGCAGCCTTGAAGCCACATGTGGCCTTCTAGGTCCTTGGGTGCGGCCTTTTGACCAAGTCCAATTTTTGCAGTCTTTATGTATATTTGAGGAAAAACAATAACTTGCAAAAACAGTATAAGAGTGAAAGAGACCCTGGAAGGTGACAGATATAACTTATGTCCAGGAGAATATTTCCATGAATCAGCCCCAGAATCCCAGAGTTGCAAGTGACCACATCGCAAGTCACCTGGTGACCACGTAGTCCAAACCATACATGGCCAAGGACATTCTCGACACCAGAAGTGTCAACCATGCAGCCCACGGGCCATGAAGCCAACAACACTCCCTAGTGTGGCTGAACCAGATTAAAATGTAGTTGAGAAATATTAAAAAATGAATAAAAATGCAATAAAAAGAAATAATACATACTTAAAATTAAGTCAACACGTGGCCTGCGGGGAGCCTTATGGACAGCTCAGTGGCCTCCATTTCTATGAGTTTGATACCAAAGCTCTCTGATACAGGGACCATCCAGCCTCTATCTCAGGGGTGGGGAACCTGTGGCCTCGAGGCCATGTGTGGCCCTCTAGGTCCTCAAGTGCGGCTCTTTGACTGAATCCAAACTTCACAGAACAAATCCCCTTAATAAAAGATCAAGACAATAATCCAAGAAAATTCCAAAGAACTCGTGGTGAAAAATGCTATCTACTTCCAGAGAGAGAGAACTAATTAACTCTGAATGCAGATTGAAGCATATTTTTTTTTTACTTTCTTAATTTTTCTCCTTGGGTTTTTTTGTCTGTGTTATCTTTTACAATATGGCTAATAAGGAAATATGTTTTGCATGACTGCACATGTATAATTGATATCTAATTGCTTGCCTTCTCAAGGAGGGGGGATGGGCTGGAGGGAGAAAATTTGGAACTTAAGTTTTTTTAAAACAATTGTTAAAAAATTTTAACACTTAATTTGGAGAAATTTAAGAAGATAAAAATGCATTAAAACATTAAAAATAAAAAAACAACAAATAGAGAGATTGACTAGATGCTTTCTAAGCTCTCTTTCAGCTCTAAATCTTCAGTGCTTTGACCATGGTACACATGGTAGTTACACCTGTACCCAAGCTGAAAAACTGTAACCCAGTTTGATAGCACTCTCAGGTTCGCAAAATACTTTCCTTAATATAACCTTTCAAGGGTTTTGTTATCACCATTTTGAAGATGAGGAAATCGAGATTCTGGGAGGAAAAGGGCCTGACTGGAAATCATACTGCTGGCAAGAATCAGAGACAGGTCTGGAGCCCTGGTCTTCCTTTCTCTAGGCCAAGTATGATGCCATCACCCCACATTTTATCCCAAGTTGTTACCTGTTGGCCTAGAATGTGGTGCCTGGCTGGCTTGTACCATTATGCCCAATCTCTGCTGCTTTCCATGTGTTGCCTGTGTTAGGCTCTTCTTGTGTTTAAACTAAAAATCTTGCAGAATTTCAGAATAGACAGAAGTCACTGCCTGCCCCTCCTCCACTCTTCAGGCCTCCATTTCCTTACCTGTAAGATGAGTGAGTTTGATGAGATGATCCCTCCAGCCAAAGAATGCTCTGTCTCTCCTCCCATTGCCCTCTCTCTTCTACTTTTCTCCAGACAGTCCTTGTCCCCACTCAGGAGACAACACGTCTCCGCTATTTTGTCGATTTGCTGCTGGCAAAAGGGAAGCCCTTAATGCTTGTTGGAGGTGCAGGAGTGGGGAAAACCATCTTTGTGAGTGACACACTTGCTGGCCTTTCCGAAGATTACATGGTGGCCAAGGTTCCTTTCAACTACTATACAACGTCAGCCGTTCTGCAAAGTAAGTGCCTGGCCCAGGGAATCCACTTAATAAAAGTTGAATGATTGATCGACTGACTGAGGATGTGCTGATGACCAGTGATGGCATCCTTGTTTCAGGGATTCTCGAGAAACCACTAGAGAAAAAAGCAGGGCGTACCTATGGGCCAGTAGGAAACAAGAAACTCATTTATTTCATTGATGACATGAATATGCCTGAAGTGGATGTGTATGGCACAGTCCAGCCTCACACATTGATTCGACAGCACATTGATTATGGACACTGGTGAGCATATCTCCATGATTTTGTACTCTGCCCCAAGCCAATAATGACCAGAAACAATCTCTTGGTAACCCTCTGACCTTGCCAAAGAATTTCACATGATCTCTCATGAAACTATAAAAATGACCTAAAATCTCTGTTTGTTTTGTATCGAAGAGGTTTCTTGTCTGAAGCATCCTGGCTGTATGGCCCCAGACAAGTAAGCCACTTTAACCTCTGTGCCTCAAGCAATGCTGTAATACCCAGCTACAGAGGAGTTTTCTATCTGCATCGTTGGAAGGATTTTTCACACTGGAACTTCTCCATATAGTCTGGACTCTCCCTCTATGCCCACGCCCCAGAAGAAATCCTCCTCACTATACAAGGAACTGCTTGGTGCAGTGGATAGAATACAGAAAGATCTGAGGTCAAATCTAGCCTCAAACATTTATTACTTGTATGACCCTGGGCAAGTCATTTAACATCTCTTTACAGCAGTTTCCTCATCTGTAAAATGGGGATAATAATAGCACCTGCCTCCCAGGGTTATTGTGAGGCTTGAGTGAGATAAGATTTGTAAAGTGCTTTGTGATATTATTATTATTATTATTATTATTATTATTAGTTAGCAGTAGTCCCGCCTCTAGAACAATCTGCATGAGGGAGCTATAAAGTCACAAGCTAGAATAGAACTCCGCAGTCATCCTCATTTCTGGCAGCATTAAGCTGACATCCTACTAAGCCTTTTAAAAAAGAGGGATGTTGGCTCTCCTCGGGGGCCATGAGTGTTTGCCCCGCCGGGTACAGAGGGCCAGCATTGCGATGGTTCTCTGGAATGGCTGTTGCCATTTTCTGTCACCATCCTCTAGACCTCAGGGCTGAGGAATCAGCCTTCCATCTCCACGCTTAGCAGACGCTGAGACATTGTGGGGCTGGAGGGGGGTTCCAGTCTGGGAGGGGAGCTCAGTGTCCCTGTCCCAGGAGGGCCAACTTGAGCTGGCTCTACAGTAGCCCTTGGATATCGGGGGCGAGGGTGGAGAAAGGCCTGTCCCAGAGCAGACCATGTAGATGGCAGGCCACACCAGTGACCCAGTGCAGCCAGTAGGGCCACAGCTTTGAAGTTCATCTTTCCCATGCGTCAGATGCGAGGTTCTATTTCTGCCCACAGGTACGACAGGCAGAAGGTGGAGATAAAAGAAGTTCACAGCTGCCAGTATGTGGCCTGCATGAACCCCCTGGTTGGCAGCTTCGCCATCAGTCCCCGCCTCCAGGTATGGCCAAAGGTCCGCCCGCTCTCCCATCCAAACGTACCTCCACAGGGGCAGCTTTTCACTCAGGGTCTGGGGGCTGGCGGCTGGCGGCTTCTCAGTAACCAGTTCACTTCTGCCCTTACGGGCTTTGGAGGCGACTTTTTGCTTGTGTTTCTGCCAGTTGCAGATGCTCCAAAAGATTCAGATCCTCTCAGTTATGCCTCTAGTTAGCTGTGAGAGCTCAAGGAAGTCTTGGCTTCTCTAAGCCTTAGTTTTCTCCTCTGTAAAATGGGCATGATATGTATACCTCCCAGGATTGTTGCAAAGCTCAAACTGAAAAAACTTCCATAATGTTTGTGGACTTTAAAGAGACATAATAAATGTTGTTTTGGTCATATGTGCTTCATAAGGATAAGGCACTTTTAGTTCATTTATATAGGGAGCTCCCAGGTGAGGGAATGTCCTTTACCAATGCAGATCTCCACTGTCCTTGTAGTGGTTCAGGCACTGTGAGGTTAGAGGTCACAAAGCCTAACTAGTAGGCGAGATTTGAACCCAGGTCTTCTCAACTCTACCTATATGGCATGTCTGCCATGCCATACTGCCTGTCATTATCTTCATCTTCATCATTGGTGATTGTTGATGTGATATCATAGAGAACAGACATCACCGTTTTAGGCCAGGCCCACAGGCCTGCTCTGTGCCCTGTTTGTCTTTTTGCTGAGGAAATCCTGGCTTTGTTTTCCCTTCCAGAGACACTTTTCAGTGTTTGCTTACAACTTCCCTTCTCTGGACTCACTCACCACCATCTATGGCCAGATGCTCAGTTCGCATTTCCAGCATCAAGCCTTCAGCGCTTCCTTCCTTCTCCGTGGAGGCCCGACACTGGTCCAGGCAGCCATCGGCCTGCATCAGACAATGATTCTCAACTTCCTCCCGACTGCTATGAAATTCCACTACACCTTCAATCTGAGAGACCTCTCCAACGTCTTCCAGGTACCTGGAGCGTGGGGGGTAGGGGATGTGAGAAGAACCACGTTAACCAACCCTTACATTGGGACAGTTTAGCATGATTTTTAAAAAACTGTGTCTTTCATTTCTTTTCAATAATCTTCCCCACCACCAGGCTGCCCCTGAAATCTGCCCTGAATCCTCGCTGGGGCTTGGAAGGTGGGCCCTCAAAGGCGACGACAGCAGAGGATTGGGGGTTCTACTAATTAGTAAGGCTTTGAGGCCAGTCCCCAGGCAGTCTATCTGCTGCCTCAGCCCTACAGGGGGAGAGTCAGCTTTTTGGAATTTCACACGCTGGAATATGACATTTTTATCCACAATAAGGCACAAAAGCCGTCTGCCAACAGTAGCTAACATTTATAAAGCATTTACTATGTGCCAGGCACTGTGCTAGGTGCTTCACAATCATTATCCCCATGGAGCCTCACAACCGCCCTGGGAATCCCCATTTTACAGATGAGCAAACTGAGGCTGATGGAGGTTAAGTGACTAGCCCAAGGTCACCCAGCTAGTCAGTTGTCCAAAGCTGGATTTGACTCTGGTCTCTCTGACATCAGGCCTGGGGCTCTATCCAGTGCACCCCAGCTGCCTCAGTTGCAGAGAAGTTATCATCTGCATTCAATTCAATTCAATGAGCATCTTAAGTGCCTACGATATTCAAAGCACTAGGCTAGTTGTTGGGGATGGGTAGAACATGGGACTTAAGACCTGGATTCAAATCCCACCTCAGACATTTTATTAGCTATATGACCAAGGACAGACCGATGAAATTTGCAGCCTCAGTTTCCTCATCTGTAAAATGGTGATGATAGTAATAGAGCAGTCATATAGCATGTTAAGGTTTTACACATGTGATCTCATCTGATCCTCGCAACAACCTTGAGAGGCAAATGCCATTATGATCCCCATTTTACAAGTGAGGAAACTGAGGTCAAGAGGCACTCAGGAAGGGTTTGAACTAAGGTCTTCCTGATACTGGCTCCAGTGCTCTACCGAATGTGCCAGCCAGGCATCCTGGCAACACCCAGAGTGCCTAGCAGAGGGTTGTTGTAGCAATTAAGTGAGGTCATGTTCGTACCTCATTTCGCAAGCTGTATAGTGCTATGTGAAGGTCAGCTGCTGTGGTGGTGGTGGTGGTGGTTGCAAAGACTGAAACAAAGTCCCTTCCCTCAAAGAATACGGAAATGATTGGTCAAAGAGTGTGCTTTCCACAGCATCAGCAGAGAGAGAGCCCGCAGCCAGAATCACAGCCCCTTGAGTCGTCATTGCAGCATGTGACGTAGCCAGAAGGTGGGCAGCGAAGGTCTTATTATTCCCATTTTGTAGATCAGGAAACTGAGGCTGCACATATCCAGTGACTTACTTAAGGTCACCCAGCAGAGTGAGTGGGAGAACCAGGACCTTCTGACTTTCAGGGATTTGCGGAACAGTGCAGTTCCTTTGTGTGTGGTTAAAAACAAGCACCTGTCCTTGTGGCGATGAAGTCCACAAATGTTTGTTAAGTGCCTATCGTATGACTAGCTCCAAGAAGAAGCACTGCTTCTGATGCTTGCTCAAGTACTTTGGCTTGCTGGCGTTTTCTGCTCTGGCCTCCTCAGAAGATATTTACCACGTCTAGATTTTAATAAGGGGGTGCCAGAAAATTACAGAATCACAGAGCTCAAAAAAAAGAAAAAGCAGATTACCTCCATCCAGGGTAAGGACAGATGGCTTAGCATTTAAGCTTCGTCAAAATTTAAAATGAATCATTTGGGAGACTAAAGCACAACAAATGTTGGGGGTCAGATGCTATGTTTAGTTTCTATTTTGGTCACTCAATTGCCACGAAGGTCTGAGAAACAATTACTGCCTTGTTTACCTTTCCATGAAATGGTCATGTTGATATTCATATTTCCATATTGCCAGCAACCATGATTTTTTGGTGCAGATATTCTTTCTGTTGACACTAGGTTTTGCTCTCTCAGTGACTTAGTAGAGTAATCAATCAATTATCAAGCATTTATTAAGCACCCACTACATACCAGGCAGTGTGCTAGATGCTAGGAATATATGAAACAACCATTACTTTCAAAGAGCCTAACATTTTAACAGGAGAGATGCCAGTAGATGCATAAATATGTAATGAATAAATATAAAGCAGTTTGGGAGGAAGGGAAGGCACTAGCCTTTGAGTGGGTCAAGGGCAAAGGTTCATATAGATGCTATTCAAGAGAACCTCTGATTGCAAAATTCATCGTCCTGGGGTTTAGGGCATGGGAAGACCCAGAGTAGAACCCTGGCAGACAGGTGTGTGGATATTGGTGACTGGAAGGGATTGATGAGAATGGAAGTGTCAGAATCATGGCTATCTAGCTGCTTGCCTCCCAGCAAAGGTCTCAAGTGTGGCCCAGTCAAGTTAAACTGAAGGAATAAAAATAGGCAATGAGGAAGCAAAACTATTATTCTTTGCAGATGATATGATAGTATACCTAGAAAACACTGGGGAGTCAACTAAAAAACTAGTTGAACCAATTAACAACTTTAGCAAAGTTGTAGGACGTAAAATAAATCCACATATATCATCAGCATTTCTATATACTACCAACAAAACCCAGCAAGAGATAGAGAAATAGCATTTAAAATAACTGCAGATGATATAAAAGACTTGGGAGTCTACTTGCAAGACAAACCCAGATTATATGAACACAATTACAAAATAATTTTCACATAAATAACTACAGATCTAAACAATTGGAGAAATGTTAATTGTTCCTGGGGAGGCTGAGCCAACATAATAAAAATGATAATTCTACTTAAGTTAATTTACTTATTCAGTTTCACACCAATCAAACTACCAAAGAATTACTTTATAGAGCTAGAAAAAAAAAAGAACAAGAAACTTTATCAGGAAGAGCAAAAGGTCAAGAATATCAAGGGAATCAATGAAAAAAGGGAGGTGCCTTAGTACCAGATCTCCAGTTGCATTACAAAGTAGTAATCATCAAACCAATCTGGTACTGATAAGAAGGAAGTAGAGTGGTGGATCAGTGGAATCAAATTAGATACACAGTACACAGTGGTAAATGACCATAGTAATCTAGTGTTTGATAAACCCAAAGATCCAAGCTTTGGGGATAAAAACTCACCACTTGACTGAAAGCAGTTTGGCGGAAACTAGGCATAGACCAACATCTCACACCCAATGAGGTCAAAATAGATAAATGACTTGGACATAAAGAGTGATATCATAAGAAAATTAGGGGAGCATGGAAAAATATACCGGTCAGATCTATGAATAAGGAAAGACACAAAGAGGTCACAGGAGGTAAAATTGAGAATTTTGATTATGTGAAATTAAAAAAGGGTTTGCACAAACAACATGAATGCAGCAAAATTAGAAGGAAAATGAACCTGGGGGGAAGGCAGATTACAGCAAATTTCTCTGATAAAGGCCTCATTTCCCAAATATATAGCGAAGTGAGCTAACTTTATAAAATACAAAATAAAGGAAAAATTTAAAAGTCCTCAATAGATAAGTGGTCAAAGGATATAAACAGGCAGTTTTTAGAAGAAATCAGAGCTATCATTAGCCATGTGAAAATATGCTCTAAATCACTATTGATTAGAGAAATGCACATTAAAACAACCCTGAGATGCCACGTCACACCTATCTGAGGAGTTAACATGACAGAAGAGGAAAATTGCAAATGCTGGTGGGAATGTGGAAAAATTGAGACACTAATGCGCTGTTGGTAGAGTTGCGAACTAATCCAAGTGTTCTGGAGAAAAATTTGGAACTTTGCCCAAAGAGCTAAAAAACTGTGCATACTCTTTGACTCAGAAATACCACTGCTAGGGAGCAGCTAGATGGTGCAATGGATAGAACACTGGCCCTGAAATCAGGAGGACATGAGTTCAAATTCAACCTTAGACCAAACACTTGACACTTACTAGCTGTGTGACCCTGGGCAAGTCACTTAACTCCAATTGCCTAAAAAAAAGAGAGAGAAATACCACTCCTAGGTCTGTATCCCAAAAAGATCAAAGAAAGGGGTACAGAAATATTTTTAGTAGTTCTTTTCATGATGGCAAAGAATTGGACTTTAAGAGGATGCTCATCAGTTGGGGAATGACTAAACAGGTTGTGGTATATGATTGTGATGGAACATTATTGTGCTATGAGAAATGATAAGCAGGCTGGTTTCAGAAAAACCTGGGAAGTCTTATATGAATTGATACAAAGTGAAGGGAGCAGAGCTAGGGGAATGTTGCACAGCAATATTGGAATGATGAACAGCTGTGAAAGACTTATCAATCTGATCAAGACAGTGATCCAAAACAATTCCAAAGGCCCCGTGATTCAAAAAGCTCTCTACTTCTACAGAGATGACTAATGAATTCTGAATGCAAATTAAAGCCCTTTTTTTTGCTTTCTTGATTTTTTCGCCTGTGTGTTTTCTTTTGCAACATGGCTAGTATAGAAATGTTTTGCATGACTTCATATGCATAATCAATATCATATGGTTGCCTTCCTAGAGGGTGTGGGAGGAGCAGGAAGTAGAAAGAGAATTTGGAACCAATTTTTTTAATAGGTATTAAGCATTTTTACATGTAATTGGGAAATATTTAATGACTATGTACGTACATATATATGAATGTGGCATTAAAGTATGTAAAATTCTAAATAGTATATTTCTCTTATTTTTTATTTAAACTTCCCAAACAAAAGAAAATGTTAATGACTAAAAGAGCAAACTCTGGCCTAGCCTTGTTTTTCTGCCTTTTTTTTTTCTTGTAGGGAATATTATTTGCCTCTCCTGAGTGCTTAAAGGCACCCCTGGATCTCATACGCCTTTGGCTTCACGAATCATCCCGAGTATATGGAGACAAGCTGATAGACAAAAAAGACTGTGATTTGTTTCAGAAGAAACTGCTAGAAACTACTCACAGATACTTTGAGGTAAGTGTGTCAATATTGGGCCCTCCCCACCACCAGCAGTATTGCAGAAGCAGATCAGCTGAGGTTATGAGGGAGCTGTCCTTCTGAGGTTGTGCTTGGCCAAAGGAGAGGTCTGCAGCCCTTTCCTCTGATTGGCCCTGGTCTCTGAAGTCACTGCTTCTCTCCCTCTATCCAGCAGGGCACAGAAGAGTCCCTTCTGCTCCAGCAACCCCTCATCTATTGCCACTTTGCCAGTGGTGTGGGAGACCCATGTTACATGCCCGTGAAGGACTGGGAGACACTGAAGGCAGTGCTAACAGAGACCCTGAGCACCTACAATGAGCTGAATGCGGCCATGCCGCTGGTCTTCTTTGAAGATGCCATGCAACATGTGTAAGTTGATGCAAGATGGCATCTTCCATTGAAATGAGAAGAACCTTATGGAAAAGTGGTCTCAGTGGCTGAGAACCTGGGAGTGTTTAGCCTTCAGAAGAGAAAGCACAGGGGGACCCAGGAGCTATCTTTAAGTCTTTGAAGGGCTATTTTTAGAAAGGATGTAGATCTTGTTCTGTTTAACCACAAAGGGTAGAATCAGGAGTAGTGGACGAACTTGTAAGGGACAAATTTCTACATGATATCAAGAAAAGCTTCCTAGTGATTGGAGCTGCTTGACCAGCTGGGTTGCAGCTGTCCAAAGGTGGCCTGGGCTGCCTCAGGAGGTCGTGGCTTCCCCATGATCAGAGGTCTTCTCACAGAGTTGAGCATCAATCGCCAGGTATATGCTGAGAGGTATTCTTTTTCAAGAATGGGTTTCACTGGATAGTCACTGAAGTCGCATCTTGCTCTGAGGTCCTGTGATTCCATAATTTTTCCAAGGGATAACACTTTGGGAAGACTTAGTCACATCAAATCCCCTGGACCATCACATCTCGAGCAGTTGCTGACATAAAAACACAAAACGTTTTCCTAATTAGCCATCTCCTAGAGCCCTCACTTAGCTGGGGGCCTGTAATTAGGAACAGAAATTAGTCCCATTTTTTGGTTTGTTTTGGAGTGGGTTTCCTGGTAAATTGACCGATTAATTAATTGAATCAATATAATTTCTAGCAAAGTTCTAGCTTTTAGTTCATATTAAATGAACTAGGTTCTGTTTATCTGAATGCTCTACAAGCAGCCAGGAGACAGAGTGGACAGTCTTGGACTTGGGGTTAGAAAGAGCTAAGTTCAAATGCTGCCTCCTACATTTACTAATTGTGTGACCTGACCAGGCCACAGTGCCTGTCTTAGTCTCAATTTCTTCATCTGTAAATGGGGACAATAATAACATCCACTTTACTGGGCTGCTAGGATCAAATAAGATAATATATGTAAAGTATTTTGTAAATTGTAAAGCATTAGTAAATGCTAGCGCTGTTGACCCCGTCACATGGTGTAGTAGACAGGCTGGATTTGTAGTTGATTAGATCTGCGTTCAAATACCACCTCTGACACTTTCAAAATGTCTCACCTTGGACAAGTCACTTCACTCTCTGATCCTCAGACAACCCTCTGAGATGTAAGCAGGTTGCAGCCAGTGTGAGAGGAGGGAGTTCCCACACATGAGATTCCTATAGCAGCTAAATCACAGGTCCTTGACATACTGAAACCTGGACCTTGTGTGAGATAATCAGTACTTCAAGGAAGCCTGATCTCTCTGTGTGGATACTCCCTCCACTCACACAAATTGCAACCCCTCTGTAACTCAGTCATTGGATGGTCTTTAAGATTTGCTGTGGCTGAAAAATTCCTCCCACTATGGTCATCCTTATAATGTGCATCTCCAGACTCGATTAGGTTGATCCTGAGACAATACAGGCAATCATTGGGCCCACACCTGGAGCCCTTCCAGCTTGGTAGGACCTCCTGGGCTTGTGCAGCCTTCAAGAACTCAGGCTTACCTTCAAATCGCGATGAGAAATTAGAGAAATGAAATGGACTTTAATAAAATGGCCAATTGAACAAAATAAAATAAAAAGATAAGCACTTCCTGGGATCTGGTAGCTGAAGGTTCTTTCAACCAGAAACTTTGCCCTTAGAATCACCGACTTTTGTTTAAAATGGTTAGTCTGTGAGATTGAAATGTTTGTTCTGAGACCCAGTGGCCCTGCGGCCAGCAGTGGCCATCATTATTCTGTTCCTTTCTCCAGCTTTGGTTCCATGTGTGCTAACATCCTGGGTTCAAATCTTGGCCCTACCATTCATTACCTTAAAAATTTTTTTTTTAATTTATCATTCATTAGCCTATGTGATATAGCTACTCCCTGGGCCTCAGTTTTCTAATCTGTAAGTAGAGGGGGATGGACTAGATTTCCCCTGAGGTCCCTTTCCACTCCAGAGTTATGATCCTTCTGCATCTCAGTTTATTTATCTGTAAAAATGAGAGATTCGAGCTATATAGTCTGTGAGATTCCTTCTAGCTCTGAATCTATGGCCCCTGACTGTCATCTGTCCTTTACACGTGGCCTCAATGGTATAGTCCCACTCAAATGGACTTGAGCTCACTAGGGATGCTCCAAATGTCCTGTGTCATGACTTGGGTACAAAGACTTTCCATGACTGCCTTGATAGAGGACCACCAAGAGTCAGGGCACACAATGGAGTTCCCTGTGGCTCATGAGGAAATGGCATCTTTCCCATCAGGGATGGGGGAACACCTGCCAGTCTGTGGCAGAGATGACTCGCTGCCCCAGACAGGCAAGGGAAGGGATGTGGCCTCTGAGAGCTGGAGCCAGCCCAGGAAAAGCCTCCTGGGCTTTGACATTCACAGCCAAAAGCTCTCACTTTGGTCACTTTGGACGGACTTCAGCTCTTCTTTTGCTATGAGATCTTAGAAGTTACTTTGAACAGAAAGCATGTTAACTTTAGGAAAAGAAGGTCCAGCGAGGTCCCAGCTATTAATATTAAAGTATCCATCAGGTCCCTTCAAGAGCCCAAATTCTCACTTTTTCTGCCTTGGGATAGAAAAGCCAGGGAAACTAGACAGTTAAATGTGAGCACACCAAAGACATGCCCACAAAGGTAAACTTGAGCTCAATGCAAGAAACATTTATTAAGTGCCTGCTGGATGCGAAACCCTGGGGATGCGGATAACAAAATAAATAATGTCCACTCTCCAGGATATTTTCTCACATTTGGCTTTCAAAGGTGAGAGTTGCTTTCCTGAGAACAGCCCAGTAACATGGGTTGGTGCAGGTTTCACTGTGCCCATTCTAGAGGTGGGGAACCTAGAAGTTTGAAAAGTAACCACAAAATGATAGACTTGAATGTAGATTGAAACTTGTACTTTTTGGACACAGTTGCTGGACAGGAATTGGTTTTCCTTGATTTTTCATATGTATTACAAAGGTTTGGTTTGGGCTTTCCTTTTTATCAATTGAGTTGGGAAGGGAAACAGATTTTTGATAATTGGAACAAATTTAATTTAATTTAAAAAACAACAAAAAGTTAAATGATTTGCCCATGGTCACATGGGGTGGAACAAGCATTTATTAAAGGCTTTCCGTGTGCCCAGCACTGTGCTAAGCACTTGATAAATAGTATCTCATTTTATCCTCACAACAACTTTGAAAGATAGATGTTATTATGACCCCATTTTACAATTGAGGAAACTGAGGCAGACAGAGGTGCCCAAGGTCACACAGGATTTGAACTCAGGTCTTCCTGACTCCAATCTCTGTACTCTGGTGCTCCTAGCTACCTAATAAGCTTTGGAGGTCAAATTCAAGCCCAGGTATCCTAACTTCCCCTCACTCTAGCCCCTTAAATCATGCCATCTCTCGGAAGCTAAAATTTAAAATATCGAAAAAGAAATATCTAGACATTTGAATTCTACATAGACAACAAGTTATGTTCACTGTGCTCTTTCTTTGTATCCCCAGCTATTAGCACAGTGCCTGGCACATGGGATGCACTTAATCCAGATCTATTGGTTAATTGGAGCTGATCTTGAGGCCTTTTGTCCCCCCCAGGTGCCGCATCAGCAGAATCTTGCATACCTCCCAGGGTTCCTCTCTTCTGATTGGGGTGGGAGGCAGTGGCAAACAGAGCTTGTCTCGGCTCGCAGCTTACATCAGCTCCTTTGAGGTTTTCCAGATTACTCTGAGGAAAGACTATGGACTCCAGGACCTCAAGGTAAGTACAGAACTCTCTGATTGTTCTGTCAGAAGACCCTAAACCCAAGATGATTTAGCTCAAAGTCCAGGCTCACTCCTCTCAAAGTTTGATCAGAGTTGGGAAGACTTTGATTCATCTTGCGATTCAGCCCCTAAATAGCTGTGTGATCATAGTCAAGCTGCTTGACTTCTGAACCTCACTTTCCTCACCTCTAAAATGGGGATAATAACACCCTGTAGTCTTATACTCACAAGACAGTTACCAGGCTCAAAGGAGATTACAAATTAATAACCTTAAAGCACTATAGAAGCTGTTCATTGTTGTTGTGGCTTTGTTTATTGTTTCTTGCTGTTGTTATCTGTGAATAGAGTCAGGAAGACCTGGATTCAAGTCCCATCTCTGACATGAATTGGCTGTGTGACCCTGGACTGGTCACTTAACCTCTTAGTACTTTAGGTGGTTCTCTAAAACCACATGGTACAGAGAAGGTGCTGACTTGCGTCGATAGTAGGAATTTCCACATCTGGGAGTCACCTGTGCCAGTGTAATCACAAGTCCAGGCCTTATCCATTAATATCACTATTCTATTAACAATATTGTTGTTGTTGTTATCATCTTCATTATTGCTGTTTTTAGGCTACTGGGGAGAGAAGTGATTATGGCTTTCATTTGGCTGCTTTTTCTGTTGTCTTCCACCAAGATGAACCCTTGTCCCATTTGCTTGACTTAATTTTTTTTCCCTATGTCCTTGCTTCCACGAAAGCCCTTTATTATTTTAACTTTACAGAAATATGGTCTAGTAGAGGTAGAGCTGGCCCAGGTCTATAAGCAAATTCAAGAAAATCACACTAGTTTCCATTTGTATTTCCTTTTAAGCAGAAATTGTTATGTATTTCAATGACTTCATTGAGTATATAAACACCAAAGTGGTGGGCATTTTACTAGGAGTGTTAGAAATGGAAAGCATGGTCTCTAGGACCTCCGTAGATGGAGCCTGAGGTCTATGAGATGCCTGATCAGCACCAAGGACAGTGTTCCTTTCAGGGATTTCCTTGTTCCAGGGGCCTCTGTGTCAATTCCCACTACACCTTCATCACTTCATTATATCATAAATAGTTATGTGCTTGAGGTTGAGATGCTTTTTTGCTTTCCAGTGGGTCACTGAGAGATGAGGAATCCCTCCCTAATATAGTTCCCTACTCCAGGACTTAATAGAGTTCTAAAGAGTAACTTGACATTCAAAGAGGTTGTGACTTGCCCAGTGTTAGAGGGAGGATTCTAACCCGCCTCTTCCTGCACCCATGCCCAGCGCCCTAGCTACTGCACACCATGCACCTTCAGCTTCAGAGAAGCCTATGTATGTAGAAAGGTGGATGAAGACAATAATAAGTAATATTTATATAATGCTTTAAGGTTAGCAAAATACATTACGTAGACTATCTCATTTGGTTCTCACAACTACCATGCAAGGGTAGGTGTTCTTATTATCTCAATTTTACAGGTGGGGAAAAGTAAGACAGAAATGACATGCCCAGGGTCCGAGCTAGTAAGTATCTGAGGCAATATTTGAACTCAGATCTTCCTGGCTCCCAAGCTCAGCATGCTGGCTGCTAAATATGTCACTGCTTCCTCTAGTTTTAGTTTTCAACATTCACTTCCATAAGATTTTGAGTTCCAAATTTACCCCCCTATCTCCCCTCTTCCCTCCCCAAGATAGCGTGCAATCTGATATAGCCTCAACATATACATTCATATTGAACCTATTTTCACATTAGTCATGTTGTAAAGAAGAATTCGAACCAATGGGAGAAACCACAAGAAAGAAGAAACAAACAAACAAACAAAAGAAAAAAGAGAGATATCAAATAATGTACTTCAATCTGCATTCAAACTCCATAGTTCTTTTTCTGGATGTGGATAGCAGTTTCCATCATGAGTCCTTTGGAGTTGTCTTGGTTGTTGCTGAGAAGAGCTAAGTCTATCAAAGTCAGTCATCATATAACGTGGCTGTTACCGTGTACAGAGTTCTCCTGGTTCTGCTCATATCTGTCAGAATCAGTTCATTTAGGTCTTTCCAGATTTTTCTGAAGTCTGCCTGCTCCTCATTTCTTATACTACAATAATATTCCATTCCATTCATATGCCACAACTTGTTCAGCCCGTCCCCAACTATTGGACATCCCTTCAATTTCCAATTCTTGCCACCACAAAAAGAGCTGCTAGAAATATTTTTGTACATGGGGGTCCTTTTCCCATTTGTATGATCTCTTTGGGATACAGCCCTAGAAGTGTTATTGCTGGGTCAAAGGGTATGCACATTTTGGTAGCCCTTTGGCCATAGTTCCAAGTTGCTCTCCAGAATGGTTAGATCAGCTCACAGCCCCACCAACAATGCATTAGTGTTCCAATTTTCCCACATCTTCTCCAGAATTTATCTTTGTCTTATTTTGTCATGTTGGCCAATCTGATAGGTGTGATGTGGTACCTCAGAGTTGTTTTGATTTGTACTTCTCTAATCAATAGTGATTTAGAGCATTTTTCATATGACTATAGATGGCTTTAATTTCTTCCTCTGAAAACTGTCTGTTCATATCCTTTGATCATTTATCAATTGGAGAATGACCTGTATTCTTATAAATTTGACTCAGTTCTCTATATATTTTAGAAATGAGGCCTTTATCAGAGACACTGGTTGTAAAAATTCTTTGCCAGTTTTCTTCTTTTCTCCTAATCTTAGTTGCATTGACTTTGTTTGTGCAAAAACTTTTCAGTGTAATGTGATCAATATTATCCATTTTGCATTTCATTATGTACTCTGTCTCTTGTTTGGTCATGAATTCTTCTGTTCTCCATAAATCTGACAGATAAACTATTCCTTGCTCTCCCAGTTTGCTTAGAGTATCAGCCTTTATATCTAAATGGTGTACCCATTTTGACTTTATTTTGGTGTAGGGTACAAGAGTTTGATGTATGCCTAGTTTCTGCCATACTCTTTTCCAGTTTTCCCAGCAGTTTTTGTCAAATAGTGAGTTCTCATCCCAGAAGCCAGAATCTCTGGGTTTATCAAACAGTAGATAACTATAGTCATTGACTGCTGTGTCTTGCGTACCTAACCTATTCCACTACTCCACCACTCTATTTCTTAGCCAGTACCAAGCAGTTTTGATGATTGCTGCTTTATAATAGAATTTAAGATCTGGAATTGCTAGGCCACCTTCCTTTGCAATTGCTTCCTCTTAATGGAAGAGAAAGAAGTGAGTGAGGAGAATAATACTGAAAAAATGAATTTTTAAAGTTTGCAAAATGCTTCATGAATATTATCTCGTTTGATCCTCATACCTACCCTGTGGGGTGAGTGCTGTTGTTTTCATTGTTGTGCATTATATTTTACAGATAAGAAAACTGAGGTCCGGAGAGGTTAGTGACTTGCCCAGGGTATCATTGTCATTGCCATGCTGGCTCCCGTCACCCCAGTGTCAGTCCCAGTTTTTAACCAATATAACCGATGGCCTCCTTTCCTTACAGGTAGATCTCGCCAATTTGTACATGAAGACAGGAGCCAAGAACGTGCCCGTTGTGTTTCTGCTGACAGATGCCCAGGTTCTGGATGAACGCTTCCTCGTACTGATTAATGACTTGTTGGCATCAGGTGATTAAGCCAACACGTCCCCAGAAAGATCTTCCCTGATGACAAATGATCTGTGGTGCTGGTGAACTTTAAGGAGAGATCATTTGTCTTTGCTGTGCTCCCTGGGGGCGCTCCTTGGGGAGAACCCTACTGATCCAGCCAACTTGGGGTGTGTTGATTTTTCAGGCTGCTCACAGATGCTGAGCCTCTGGGAGGGAGGCTTAGTGAGGTCAATGTCATTCCAAATGGGCAAGTTGAACATGAGTTGCAGGCTATCCTCCCCATGAGGTTTTTGCACATTCTATAAAGTAAAATGGCATTTTAAATTCCCTAATATCTTCCTCAGCACTCAGAGAATCTAGGCTATAGAAGGCAGAAGGTTGGATTTATGGTACAATGGGAAGTGTGTGATATTTGGGGTCAGAGAATCCTGTCTCTGCTTCTTGCTGCCTGTGTGTTTTTGAGAAAGTTACTTCCCCCATTCTGTTTCAGTTTTGTCATTTTAAAAAATGGGTGACTGGCCTACATGGCTTCGGAGCTCTTTTCCATCTCTAACCTATGACCCTGTGACCCCCTGAATTGTTCACATTCTTCTGTTACTAAACATGACATGGCCTCTTAATTCTTGTTACTCTCTTGGGACCAGGGGAAATCCCAGATCTCTTCAGTGATGAGGATGTGGACAAGATAATTTCTGGAGTTCATAATGAGGTCCGTGACCTAGGCATCCTAGACACAAGAGAAAACCGTTGGAAGTTCTTTCTGGCCAGAGTGCGGCGGCAGCTCAAAGTAAGGATTCAGCACCCTCTGTGAAAGACAGTTAAAATGCCATCGTGGGGGTTGCTGGGGGAAAGGGGAAGGTCCTGTTTCAGGACTGGGAATGTGGACTCAGAGGTCAGCTGTTCATGTTGAAAGAATGCATGGGTTTCCCAGGGCAGGGTCTGGCTTGTGTCTCCAGTCACTCATCCATGTGTTCCAAGACATCAGATCATCTTGGTAGCCTGACAGTCCTGAGGGCAGAGTAGAGGGCACATCCCAGCCCTGGGATGCCACCACCTTTGGGATGAGAACTTATACCAAAACATAAACTACTTGGAACAGGAAAAGGACAAAGCTTGCATGTTGCATTAGTATTTTAGAGAGGTTAATAGGTGACTAGATTCCAGTCATCCCAGTTTGTTGCAAGAAACCCAACCAACTCCACCTATTTGAGGGGTTGGGGTGGGAGCAGATCCCTGGCAGATAAGCAGGCAAGGCAGGCTACAAACATTTCTTAAGTGCCTACTATGTGCCAGGCACTACAAGCAATAAGAAATAAGCCTTCAAGGAGCTTACATTCTAATAAGGGAAGGCAGCACACAAAAGGGACCTAAAAATTGAAGGGGCAGGAGGAAGGTGCCCATATGAGGGAGGGGAATGAAGGTTGGCTGGCCTCAGCCCCTACTAAAATGGAGGCACCAGGAGGAACACACCAGAGAGAGAAGTGGGTTGGCATGATGAAGGGTTGTCCAGGGTGAGGAGGCCTCAGGCACTGAGAAGGCTCCAGGGTGAAGAGGTCCGTCTGTGAGAGGATGAAAGTTGGCCAACCTGGGCCCCAAGGATTTTTAGTGAACTAAAATCTGTTGTTCAAGACTACTTCAGATGAGTCACTGAATTTCCATCTTGAAGAGACCCTGTTGGCTCTCTGGTCCACCTCTACTCCAAAGGAATCTTCATATCTGACAAGGTTCATCCAGTTTTACCTAAAGACCTGAGAAGGGAAACCCACCACTTCCCTAGACAGCCCAATCCCCTTTAGAACAACTCTAATTTGTAGGAAGGCTTTTTTTCCTGACATGCTGCCTCAGTTTACCTCTTTGCAACTTCTACCTATTGCTTCTTGTTCTGCTCTCTGAGGTCAAGCTGAATAAGCCTAATCCCTCTATCATGGGGCAGGCCTTCGAGTGCTGAAAGGTGGCTCCCAGGTGTGCCCTGAGTTTTTTCTTCTCCAGACCTAACATCCCAAATTACTTCAGCCAGTCCTTATGTGATATAGACTCTAGGCCCTCGACCATGCTGGTTTATCAATGTTCTTCTTAAACTGTGGTGATAAACATTTCACAATCTCTCCTGGTATTCCTATGGACAAGGAGAGAGATGGGCGGGCTACATGACAGTAGGGTTTGGTGGCTTTGGACAGAACTCAGAACCATGGACAGCAGCAGAAGAGGCAAAGCTAGACATTTCCTAAGAAGCAGAGCTGTGCCAGTGGGGGCTGGGCTGCCTCCCAAGGTAAGGGCGTGTCCTCTCCCTTGAGATATTCCACCAACAGCTAGACGACCACCTACACACGTGCTCTAGTGGGGAAGGGTTTTTAGGATATGAACTGGACTCAATGGTTGCAGAAGTTCCTTCCAGGTCTGGAATTCTGGGATTCTGGTTAGATGAGCAGACCTCAAAAGTCGTCATTAAAAAATGCTTCATTTTAGTTGGGAGGGAGGTGCCTAGGAGAGAGCCCCTGATATTGTATCAGTTAACATTTTTATCAGTGATCTGAAAGGCAGAGATGGAATGCTGGCCAGATTTTCAGATGACACAAGGCTGTGAGAAATAGATTGGATTTTGGAATCAGGATCCACCAAGATCTTGACTACTCAGAACAGGGCTTGGTGAACTATGGTCCGCAGGCCAAATCTGGCTGGCCGCTTGCTTTTGTACAGCCCGCAAGCTAAGAATGGTTTTTCCATTTTTCAAAATAATCAAATTATTGTAACATGTAAAAAAAATTCTCCTTTGAGCCATTTGTGAATGCTTTTTTGTTTTCTTAGAGGGGACAGGAACAGGTCGTGAAGTGGCCATAACTTGAGAGCACTTTGCCACTGCGTCTCCTGGGCCCTCCCCGTTTAGGGGTCTGCCCTGCCTGTTTGTCTGAATGACAGCTGGAGGCTGCCTAACCTGTGCGGTGCATGTGACCACGTTCAGGGGTGAGCATGAGCTGAGGTGCTGCCAAGCTTCCACTCCACACCAAAGCTTCGTGCCCTGCGGCCCATTGGAGGGAGCTCTATTGACATGTCCCTCCCACCTGCGCAGATAAAATCATGCAGCAGTTACAGCCCCCACTGAGTAACCAAGGGTGTCCTTTCAGAGCACTGAGTACCTGTCCTCCCAAGTGCCTCGTGCTTTCTGCAGAACACACTGCTTTGGGTTGTCCTGACCTGCAATGTACTTTCCAATAAAATCCTAGAATAATAGTTGAAATGGAAAGATGTGCATGGAGACTGATGTATTGTCTGCAGCCTGGCAGGCAGTCTTTCCCACTTACCTGGGAACTGACGCGTGTCCATCCCTTGTATCCAAGAATGGTTCATGGGTCACAGCTTAGAGCTGGGTGGGGTCTCAGGGGGCAGCTAGGCCAACTCCTTCATTTTTACAGGTGTGGAAACTGAGGCCCAGAAAAGTGAAATGATGTGGTACCACAGGCAGTAAAGTGTCAGAGGCAGGATTTAAACCCAGGTCCTTTGTCTTCAGAGGCAGGGCTTTTTCCATTCTGCCATTGTTCGTGAAACAACTATCCTGCCTAGGTACCTGAGACAATCAGGAATTTTCCTTCTTTCTCCAATGCTGCTACTCGGTATAAACCCTATCTCTAATTCCCCTTCCTCTCTCTTTCCTTCCAACCCACTGTTTCCTGGGACTTCTGCTTCACTTCTACCTGTTCCAATGTTCTCACTTTAAGGGTCAGTCCCAAGGGGGCAGCTGACAGTGTGAGAAAGGAGAAAGTACCCACCCCTCTAAGGCTGCTCCTCTCTCTCCCCTCCCCACCAATTCCAGCACTGGGCTTGTCTGGCAGGGCTCCTAAATTTGCTTCCTCCCACCTGCTCAGCCCTGCCCCAACCTGCCCCCCTCCCTTCTTCCTCACACCTCTCCTTAGTTCCAGTGCTAAAATACCCAGGTTGATCCAAACCCAGGAAAGAGGAATCTTACTCCAGTTAGCCTAGATACCCAAAGACTCCATAAGCCAGTAGCAGCAAAGAGCAACTTTCTCTGGGATAGAGCAAAGAAGAGGGACAGGTAGGAGGGGGTTTTAGTGATCCATTTCCATTCTCAGCAAGTTAAAAAAAAAACCCTCATAAAATCCAAATAAGGGCTGTGTATGCTTGGTTTAAGAACAGGAAGAAATAAAGCTGAGAGGCCAGAATCTGCTCCACAGTGGGCCAGAGATTTGGGTGGGAGTAATGAAGAGAAGGGTGGTGGTGGTCAAAAGGAGATCAGGAAGTGTAATCTCTCAAGTAAACATGTATTTAAGAACTATGTGCTAGGCACTGTGCTAAGCTCTGAAGCTGCAAAGAGAGGCAAAAGACAGTGCCTACCCTCAAAGGAGCTCACTTTCTAACAAGGGAAGACAACGTAAAGCTGAAAAGGCGGTGGGGAGAAGGTGCCCTCATTGGGGCATGGTGGGGAAATCTAGGGACTGAAGGCTAGCTGGTCTGGACACTCCTGCAAAATGGAAGCTGTGGGAGAAATTCACCGATGGGAGAATGGAGCCTCAGGAGGGGAGTGAGAAAGCAGTTGAAGTAAGGAGAGTAAAGCATGGTGGGTCTGGGTCTCAGCCTGTAGAAGCACAGGTGGGTGAGGCTGAGCATAGAGTCAACCAGAACTGAAAGGGGGCTCCCCCGACTATGCCAGCAGGAGGCCCAACTGCAGTGGGTCCCAATTCTTCACTGTTCCTCTGCCTCATTCCATCAAAGTCACCTTCTTTACCCTACACTCTTTCCTAGCCAACACACTGCCATAGGCTCTGCAGATATCCCCAATGGCTTGGTGCTAGGAGAATGCCCTTTCTCTTCTACTCTGTGGCAGATGGGACTTGGGGAGGGGTCAGTTTTCACTGCAGGGCTTGGGGGAGATGCACCCCTTCCACTAAACTGTAACTCTGCACTTATTAAATCCTCATGGAAATGTTCTTCACATGGGGTTCCTCACAATTCTGTACCTCTTGGAATCCCTAACATTCTTCAAGTTCAGATGGCGTGTTGTCCATGGTGCCTTTCCTGATCCCTGGCTTGCATTTCTCTTGCCTCTCCATTGCCCTGTATTTATCTGCATATGTTTTGTGGAGAATTATATACGTACCTGATGTCTCCTTCAGTAGACTGTAAGCTTTTTTACTTTTGTCTTTGAATACCTAGCGGCTGGTACTCTGCCTGGCATGGGATAGGCATTTAAATGCTTGTTGATGCCTTCATTCACTGATCAGTTTATACAGAACAGTTAGGATAGCCTTGTATTTCAAGATACTATAGCAACAATAATGATAATAATAATGCCTAACATTTATATAGCACTTACTATGTGCCAGGCATTGTGCTGAGTGCTTTATGATTATTATCTCATTGATCCTCACAACTCTAGGAGGTAGGTGCTGTTATTATCCCCATATTACAGTTAAGTGAGTTGCCCAGGGTCACAAATCTAGTAAATGTCTAAGGCTAGGTTTGAATTCATATCTTCCTATATTCCTGAATATTAGTATTTCAGTAGAATGTAAGCTCCATGAGGGCAGAATTTTTGTCTTTATATCCTTAGAACCTGACACAGTGCTTGACACATATTAATAAATGCTTGTTAAGTGAATAAGTGAATGAGTTTCACAGGTTTTTGCAGGCTAAGTTGGAGATCATTTATAATATATCTTCAGGGAAATGTGTTGTGAATTACTAGTAATTTGGCTTATGAGAACTTTAGGACCAAAGTCCCTTTTTGAAATTCGCGGATTGCCTACTAGAATTGACTGTCTGCTTCAAGAACCCTTGGAATTCTATTGTTTTCCTTTTTGGAGGCGTTTTATCAAACTATCCACACAAAAACAACCAAGTGGATGAAAATGGTATGCGTTTAGTTTGCTATGTGAAGTTACATAGGCAGCCTATTGCAATCATCCGTCTGCGTGCACACCTACAAATATTGCAGATGGTTGATGGAATGGGCAGAAAATGGGCTAGATTGCCTTTGGGAATCTAGTGCTTTTAATGACCCCTAATTTAGCTCTCATACAAAAACCCCATTTTGTTTAACGGCAATACTCTTCCAACAAAGCTGTATGGCTACAAATTACATACTGTAATACCATAATTTCCAAAGATTCATGATGCAAGTCATCCAAAGTCATCCATGCAATGGAGAAATGCGTGGCATGTACAAGCAGACTGTTACATTGCCAACAAGGAATTGTAAGTAATGACATAAAGGGTATCAGACAGGTCTGACAGGAAGAAAATGTGGGACCATCCTGTAGTAAGAGCAAGAGATAACAGATGGCACCGTGTCTATGGTCCATCACTACCTATGTAATGTCAAGACCCTGAGAAAGACCAGCACCTTCCCTTCCAATATCTCCCCATGAAGAATTTACAGAAGGACATGGATAGGAGTTGTCTAGTATAAAAAGGCAAATATGGTTGGAGGGAGTATGAGATCACAGAAGAGTTAAAGCATTTGGTGTCTAGAATTTCTTAAGGAGAACCCTGGAATCTTCATGGATATCTTCATGGGACACGGAGAAGAGGACACCTTGGAGCCCATCCTGGCACCATCAGAGCTCAGTTTGAAGCAACAATACATTATTGTAAAGCAAATACA
Organism: Phascolarctos cinereus; assembly: GCF_003287225.1. Lineage (NCBI taxonomy): Eukaryota > Metazoa > Chordata > Mammalia > Diprotodontia > Phascolarctidae > Phascolarctos > Phascolarctos cinereus. Next base: position 13,584,585 of record NW_027555514.1, read on the forward strand.
GAAAGGAGAAAATGATTTGACTGGGAGGTTATAGACAAACCCAGAGTAGAGGAGCCTCCCTAATCACAGACCTTGCAACCTCTTTAGAAATGCCCTTTCATACCCATGAAACCCTTGGCCCGATTGATTGCTGGACCCAAGGCAAGGCAACACCACATGAATCAGCAGCATCAGAGTATCAGCTTCCGTCTTTGTGCAATCAGTTTGTCTGTGATTTTCAAATAAGGATAAAGTCCTTGGAAATGGAAGTCTAATTTTTCTTCTCTCTGACCTTCTCCTCTATCCCTATAATCCCCATGAATCCATTACTGCCTAAAAGGGTCAGGGATTCGCCCTTTCCTCTCCTTTCCCCCCAGCCTGCTACCTTGACATGATTCTGTAGGTCCCTTTGTATGTAAATTCACAGTTCTGGAAACAATAACAGGAGGCATTGCTTCACACGTGAGGAGAGATGCTCCTTTCCTGTACAAGGCAATCATTAGTGTCTCCACATCTCTCACAGCCAACACCCTAGCTCAGGCCCCAATCACCTCTTGGCTAGACTCTGCTAATGTCCTCATAATTGGTCTCCTTGCCTCTGGCCTCTTCCTGCTCTATCCGTCTGCTGCACAGCTACCAAACTGATGTGTCGCTCCGCTGCGCACAAAGCATCAGGACCCGCTTGGGCCCCTAGGAAGAATGCCAATTCCTCTGCAGTCTGTCCACCCCACTCCTCCCATGCTATTTCTCATCCAGCCAAACCATTCCACTCCACTTTTCCTTGCACGTGATGTTCCATCTCTTGTCTCTGGACTTTTGCCTCGTGGGCTGGCAGTCCCCTCCCGGTGTCTGGAACACTGTCTTCCGCATTTCTGCCTCTTGAGATCCCTGAATCTTCTCAAGGCTCAGTTCACATACCACTGGCTCATTTAGGGACAGGTTGGACCAGATGGATAACCTTGAAAGTATCTTCCGACCCTGAGATCCTGTGATTCTCTGTGACCTTGGACAAATCACTTACTGTCTCTATTAAAAATCAATCACTTACTGTCTCTAAACCTGTTTTCTCATCTGCAAAATTGGAATAAGGCTCCTACTTCCCCTCTGCATCTTGAAGGTTTGTTGTGACGATTGGAATGGCATAACAGGTAGGTGACCAACCTTACAGGAAGCAAGATCTGGATTCAGATCCTGACTGGCACAAATACCAGCTGTCAAATGACTGAACCTGCTAGTGCCTGGGGCAAAGCCCTAAATGCTCAGCTTTGGTACAGCAGGAGGGAACCAATGATGTTACAGTATGACATGGTACATGTCAGGGTCAGTTCATGTCATCCTCATTCAGCCTTGGGTTTAGATGGCTTGTCCTCTCTGACTCATTGAAAATAATTTTTCTCCAAGACTATGCCTTTTTCTTTTCTTTTCTTTCACTTGGAACCTTCTTCCATCTCCTTTGAGCCAGGCAAGCTGACTGTCTGACAAGGACCAGTGAGCCCACCTGGCAGGTCAAGCTGAGTTCTGCGGAGTTCCCACCCCATTAGCCATGCTCACCACCGAACACCAATTCCCAGTGGGAATTCAGGGACAGTGAGAAGTGACCCACAAGCCCCATGGCGCAGCTCCCATTGCGGGATGATCCAGACGGTCTGTCATCGGCTCCCATTCAGAGCTGATGGATGGGTGCCAAACATCATCTCAAAGTTGTGGCCACGTGCCCATGTGTTTTTCCTTGCAGAATGAGAGCTTCCCTTTGTAATCTCTCTTTTATTGGCTTTCCTTGATGCAGCCACCTTCCAGCCTGCCTTGGTTTAGATTCTGGCTGATTGCCACAGGGCCCAGGAAGCTTACTTTACTTAAGCAACAGTGGGTTGGTCCCTGCTTCTGCCCCCTAAAACCTGGCTCAGAGTCCCTGGGTGCCCTCTGTCGCTACTATCACAAAGTAGTAGTTATTGGTTCACGTTTAAAAGCACAAGTCATTCCTTCATGAGTGACAAAGGAGAAATTTGGCTAGATATGAGATATGCAAGATGAAGATAGCTGTCTTTCTCAGCTTTGAGCTCAGTTTGGAAATTTATACTTTTAAAAACCAGCTGTAGTTTAAAGACTTTTAGCTGCTCCCACCCCTCATCGTGGTATGACAATGACCTTGAGGTCATAAGGGTTGTTCTGCAAGCCTTCAAGCCCCAGCATGTTCTACCAAACTGGAAAGGCATTAAGTTCATGTCTACAATAGCTAATGTACCTGCCAGCTGACAACAGGCCTGGCCAAGCTCAGAGAGGCTCATTGCCAGAAGGAGGACTATTGGACGATGGCCATTTTTCTGCCATTGAAATCATAAGACATGGAGGAGGTTATGACTTCTGTTGGAAGAGGGACTAGCCACATGGATGAAATTATGGACCCCTGAGAGTAGATTAGTAAGAAAAATGAGGAAACTCTCAGAACCCAGAGATCAAGCCCTTCCCCTCTCTAGTCCATCCTCCTAACTGCTTCCAAAGTAATTTTCTCTAAGCGCAAATCTGACCATTTGACTCTCCTCCTCAGTCGACTCCAGTGGTTCCCTATTATCTCTAGAATCAAATATCATCTTCTCTGATTAGTTTGCAAAATCCTTCCCAACCTGACCCCAGCCCAAAAATTCCAGCCTCTTTGGATATCCCTCCTACTCCCACACTTTGGAATCCAGCCAAACTCTCTTCGTCTCTGTCCCTCTCACAGGACACTCCATCTCCCATACCTGTATCTTTCCACTGGCCATCGTTCATGCCTGAAATGCATTTCCTCCTTACCTCTGCCTCATGTAGAAACATCCCAAGCACCACGAAGCCTTTTCTGACCCCCCGCACCCAAATGCTAGTGCCTTCCCTCCCAGCCTACCTTGTATTGAACTCACATTGAATATAGTAGGCCTTCAATAAAGATTCACTGATTAATTGGTTGAACAATAATACTTTGTAACTGACTATCTGGGGAGAGCAAGACATTCTATAAACCTTGATCTACAGTTCTTTATGAAGATGGGTGAAGAAATATATTTAGCAGCTAAGTGGCATAGTGGATAGAGCATTAGACTTGGAATCAGGAAGTCCTGAGTCAAAAACTGAGTCAGACACTTATTAGCTACGTGAGCCTGGTCAAGTCACTTAACCTCTTCCTCAGTTTCCCCATCTGTAGAGAATAATAATGGCATCGACCTCCCAGGGGTGTGAGAGGATTTGAGATTTCATGAGATTCATGGCCTAAACCATGAAGTGCTATGTAAATGCTAGTTACATAAAACTAGCTACTTGGAATATCACCCCTTCACGCTTTCCTTAGGAGAGTCCATTTAGGTACATTTGGAACCAGCTCAATGTCTGGACTCGAGTAATGATGGCTGAGCCATTAATGGCTTAGCATAAGCTTGGAAGGAGGTGTCTGTCCATTGGCTCTGGACTGCCCTAAGGAGGTTTTTGACTGCTTGAAATTTTGATCAATGACTTCAGCAAAATTACAGAGCTAAGAGTGACAGCTGCTGCTTTAGGTGGTAGAGTCAAGGTCCAAAAAAGTCTCAGTAGGCCATAAGTTTGGGCCAAATCTAATAAAATAAAAGTTTCTAGGATATATAGAAGCCTCCTGACTATATGCCATACACTGTTTTTATTTTTATTTTTTAAATTTTGTTTGTTTTTTCTCAAATACATGTAAACAAAAATGTTTACCTTCTTTTTTTAGATTGAGTTCCAAATTCTTTCCCTCCTTCTTTTCCCTTCCCCTTCCTTGACAAGACAAGCAATTTGATATAGATTATATATGTGAAGTCATATCATGAATAATTTTTTCAAATATTTTATTTTTTCCAATTACATGTAAAAAATGTAACATTTTTTTAAAATTTTGAGTGCTAAATTCTCTCCCTCCCTTTGGCTCATCCCCCTCTTCTTAAGAAGGCAACCAATTTGATATAGGTTATACATGTTATACATATTCACAGAGAGTCAGGATTTGAACCTATGTCCTCTGACTCCAAATCCATCCCTCTTTCACTGCATCATGTATCTTCTGGTCACACAAGCGAAAGTCCCTGCACCTGCCTTATGTTACGCTACCCAGAAAAGTCCAAGTATAGGAGGTTTTAGCTTTAATTATCCCACTGTTTGTGTTTGGCTCTTCTGGCTTATTTTACTTGGGAAAGAAAGGCCTAAACAGGGGTGGGGAACCTGCAGCCTCGTGGCTACACATGGCCCTCCGGGTCCTCAAGGACGGTCCTTTGACTGAATCCCAACTTCACAGACAAATCCCCTTCATAAAAGGATTTCTTCTGTCAAGCTTGGACTCAGTCAAAAGGACAGGTAATAGCATCAGTGAAGCGGGTGAAAGCCTATCCAAAGAAAACCTGGAGGGGGATTTTGGAAGACTCAATATTAAGAGGATAAAGCATTCACATGTTGGGAATGTTTCTCATCAAGGCCCCAGGACTCCTCCAGGCATACTCGTCCTTGGGTCACATCTTATTCCTGAAGACTGTTGAGAGCCTTTGAGGATAAATGCACCCAGGACTTCCAGGTAAAACCTTTATGAGGTAAATAGGAAAGAAAGTGTTGTTTCAGTCTAAAAACAAACTCAATCAACTGGAAGAGAAATGGGATAGCTTTGGCAATTGACGTTTCCATTACCCGATGAAATAGAGTGAGTCCTGTTGGTGAGGCACAAAGAAATAAATACTCATGATGAGATCATAGCTCAAAAACATTGGAATACAGTCCAACACACAATGAAAACGAGACTATTACAAAGGAGTCACAATGAATACCTGCGTGGATAAGAAAAGGTGACGAGAATAGAAATTCTATGGTACAGATTCCAAAAGCAAAGCTGTGGCATCCCTGCATTTACAGCCACAGGAAGCACATAGGGGCTCATTTAAGGGTTCATTTTCACATATGAATATTTGCTTTTAAGAAAGAATGTCGCTCCACTGACAGGTGTTTTTCCTTTCTTTCTTTCTTTCTTTCTTCTTCCTTTTCTTTCTTTCTTTCTTTCTTCTTTCTTTTCTTTCTTTCTTTCTTTCTTTCTTCCTTCCTTCCTTCCTTCTTCTTTCTTCTTTCTTCTTTCTTTCTTTTCTTTCTTTCTTTCTTTCTTTCTTTCTTTCTTTCTTTCTTTCTTTCTTTCTTTCTTTCTTTCTTTCTTATCCTCATTGTTTCAGCAGTCTTCTATCCCTATCTTTCATTATTTTTCTTTCTTTTTACTTTGCTTCTCATGTTCCCTGGGACCTTCAGACCCATTTTTTAGGAGAGATTTTCTGAGTTGGAAGTGTCCATGGTGATTATTCACATGAATGAAGCAAAAGGGTATATGAAGTATTTACTGTGTGCCAAGCAGTATGCTAGCACTGAGGATACAAATACAGAAGGGAGGAGAAGGGGGTTGAAGCATGGTCTTGAAGCTGGAGCCCGCTGATAGAATGGGCCATGGATGGCTGACCATTTGTCTTCACTGATGAGCACAGCATGGTCTGAGGGCAATGATTCCATGGTGGGTGGATTGTCACCCAGGGAGCGGCCTCTGGAGGTCCAGTGGTCTAGATAAGGCTTCTTAAATTTTTTCCAATCCTGACCCCTTTTCACCTTTCAGCAGCATTTGCCGCTGTTGCATGGCCTGAGGGTGTGTGGGGTGCAAAATGCCCGTGTTTTGTGTTCAGAACCAAGGCTGCAGTGAAGCTGCATGATGCTACAGACAAGCACCTTCAGAAACACCTCAGATTCATTATGCATTTGATTTTTAATTAATTTTGGATCGTTGTGTGTTCAGAAACTTTTGACCATTACAAATTTTTCAAACCTTCATGAAGTCACAACCCACAGTTTAAGAAATGCCAATCTAGAGAAAGCAGCAACAAGATGGATATCAAGGAGGCAGCTGGAGTGGATAATTAGATGGAATGGGAAGCACTATAGAGTGATGTGCCCAGTGTGGGCAACGGGAAGGAATGCTATTGATGGTTAGCTGCTTGAAGGCAGGAATTGGGGGGGGGGGCGGGTTGTCTCTGTATCTCCCACATCTTGCAGGTAGTCAGATTTAATACATGCTTGCTGAATAAGTGAACGAATGACTGTGATCATAAACGTTATTTTACTCTATTAATAGAGAGGACCTGGTGTACAGGTCATTTCAGAGGTCAGATGCCTCCCCCTTCCTGTGTTCCAGTGTGATTATTGGAGATAAAGTTAGCTTAGAATTACTGTGGAGGAGAAGGAAAGAAAGAATAGGTGGCTAGCAGGGAGAAAATTTGACCTAGGCACGAATCAGACCAGTATGATGCTTCTTTTGCCATCACCCCACCCCCACTTGGCACCATACTGCAGACCCCCTTGGATGGTACCATGATGGATCTGTGTATACCCCACTCTCATTCTCAGCCTGCTCTCTTTTTATCATGTGTTTGATCAGTAGCTTGGATATCTCAGTCACAGCCTCAGACTTTTCATCTGAAAGTCCAGGTTTCAAATCCATGATCAGGCAGAAGCCTCTTCTTGAGGCATTATGGTGCAGAGTAGAGAATACTGGGTTTTGAGTTGGTGGACCTAGGTCTGAATATCAGCCTGACTCTGCTGCTTGCTCTCCTCTTGACTTTGAGGAAGCCCTCGGACTTCTCTGAGGCTCAGTTGCATCATCTGTGGAATGATGAGGGAGGATGAATTGAATAGCCTCTCGGGTCCTTTCTAGCTCCAAATCTGTGATCCTCCAATGGCCAGGGACCCAGTGCTCTGCTCTTCACAATTTCACGTCTTTTAGAGCTTACTATCACTGACCCAGATGTTAGTCACTCTGTGAGAATCAGTTTCATCCCTTAATGTTCCACCACCTCCACCCTCTGCTTTCATTCTTGCTGTCCTACACTTTCTAATAAAGATGGGGGGTGGGGGGGGAGGGGATGGAAGAAGCTAGCAACTCTCCAGAGATCCAGCCTATAAGACCCCTGTGGCCACCTCACGTTGCCTGGGAATGAAACCTGCACACAAACCTCCCCCTCTCATGACCACTTTTCCTGCTTCTAGCTTTCTCATTCTTGGCATCACTCATTCAAACCAGATACAATTCTTTATCCTCTGCACGTCCTTGCCACATTCTAGCCTATGGCACATGCACTCAAAGGCCAACTTCCTTACATGTCAACCCATGCATTCCCAGCAAAAACTAATGCACTTTCCTAGACCACATGGTAACTAATTACTGTGGGCCGCTGTGCAAAAGCACCCACATCCTTGCGCAGCTCTCTGCCTGCCTTCTCGGTAAGTTCTCAACCACAATTTTTGTGGCAAAACCAAGGGACAAGCTGGGTAACAGTTGAAAGTGATGATCCAGACAATCTAGGTCCCAATGTCACCTTTTTACCTGATTTGTTGAGAACCAAGTGCATTTAGTGTGAACTTCTAAAAATTAACCCCTTCCTTTCTATATTTCTCATTGGGAAAATGAAGGGGAGTTGGACTAATGACCTACATGCATTAAGGAAGCTGATCTTGGGGCCCAAAGACCTGAGTTCAAAGTTCAGTTCTCCCACATACTTCCTGGGTGACCAGGGACACTGCCTATGTAAGCAGGTAGACTCCCTGTGTTTCCCATTGAGATAAGAACTGGCCATAAGAACATAGTGGGTCATACAGCTTTAAAGTCAGAAGTGTCCTCAGAATCCAGCCCCCTCATTTCATAGATGAGGAGACAGATTCAGAGAAAGGAAGTGATTATCTCAGCATCACGCCGTCATAATAGTCAAACTGGCTCTCAAACACAGGTCTCATAACTCCAAGTTCAGTGGCAAAGAATGTGGTCTTGAGGCATGGGAGCCAGGTTCCAATCCCACCTCTTTCATTAACTCTCTGTGTGACCTTGGGTAAGTTGTTTTACTATTCTGGGCTCAGTTTCCTCAGCTTTTGAATTGGGGGACTGGACTACCAACAGCAGTAACAATAATAATGAGTAAAGCTAATGTAAGCTTTCCAAAGACCCAGGGTTTCCCAGAGCTCAGATCCTGTATTTTAATGACTACCAACATTTTTCCTATCTCAACAAGAATTCTTCTGGGCTCTTTGCAACTTGAATTTGGAGGCAGCTCCACAGGCTATGCCATCATTCCAGATACAAAGGAAAATTCTTGAGCCAGAAGACATGTTTAAGGGGACAGGACTCAGTTCATTCCAGCTAATTCCCACCGTGCCAGCTTCATTTGCCAGGAGCTAAGGGTAGACAACCAAAGAGCACCTGTCTCTTTAAAAAATCTAAACAACACCGACAGGCTTCTTCAGGGGACTCAGCAGTTAAGCCTCCATCAGCCCAGAAGCGTGGAGGGATTCCCTAAGAAAACATTTGAAGCACTGATTGGTCCCTCTGGGAGTTTCCATAGCATCCTGTGTGGTTTCTCTGGAGTAGTCCTTGGGTTCCTGGGGGAAGGGCAGGGAAGGGCTTACATTCAGACCATGTAGCTACCAAGGCAGCCTCTGCTGGGCTAAGGAGATAGCCCTCCGGATCCCAGCATCACAAAAGAAGGAAGGCTATTCCACGGTTTGGGGCCTTTCTGCAAACATTTGGAGGCAGGAAATAGAGTCTGGAAGAATGGCTGGATGCCCTTCCCACCAGAATCACTGAGGTTCTGACCCTGTTGAGTCCCTGGGCTCTGATTTGCCTAGATCCAGGCCTCCTCACTTCCCAGCCATTTCCAAACCATACTCTACATGATTCTGTCCCCTGCAGGTATTGTCTCATATTTGTATCCCTAGAGCTTTGTCCAATGCCCATCGTACAGTAACCACTGCATAAACGCCATCTTTGCTGTTATCTGTCACTCTTTCCTTCAGTTTGGAGTTTAAAAAGGAAGGCTGTTGAGCACCTTCATGTGCTTCCATGAAGAGTGAAAGAGGAGTAGGTGACAAGGAACCTTTCTCTTGAACAGCTTGCCATCAAATTAGAAGCCTTCCAACTTAGTTGTTAGCTCTTGGCAAAAATAAAACTGTAGATGCTATATTCTGTTGGTTAACATTCCATTCATAAGTACAAGGAGGCCATGTGATATAGTGGCAAAAACCCAAAACTTTCATAAGATCTTAGATCTAGGGCGATAAGGGAGCTCAGCTTCCATCTAGTCCAAATCTCCTTACTTTACAAATAGGGAAACTGAGGCAGAAATCTATTTAAGCAACTCACCCAAAGTCACATGGTAGTAAAGAGCAAAGACTCCTTTTTATTAACAAATACAGAAAACGAGGCCCTTTCTCCTCCTTCACCATGTGAAGAAAGGGGCCCTAGATGGGCCTGGCCCTGGCTAACCCTAAAAGATTTCAGAGCAGGGAACAAGTGTGACCTTGTCTGGATTAAGCCCTGGGAAGCAGAGAGGATAGGCTTGCTGAGGAAACACAGCCTGCCTAGATTTTAAGCTGCCAGAAGGCAAGCCTAAAATTAGATCTAGAAGGGACAGTAGAAACTGTTAGTTGAAATCCAACCCCCTCTTTTTTCATTGAGGAAAGGAAGTCCTGGAGAAGTGAAATGGTGTGTCCAAGGTCATACTATCAGGATCTGAATCCAAGTCCTCCTGCTCTGAATTCAAAGCTCGTTGCACTTGATTGAGTGCCTACTATGGTCCAGTTGCTGTCCAAGGTCCTATAACAGGTCAGGCCTGGATATTCTGTGAAGGCATATGTGTCGAGTTCTATGACTCTGTCATCCTCTGATCTCCAGTTATCTAAGGAGAGTCTCCCTCCCCACCCGGATACAAACACATTGGCCAGAGTGATGATCTTGGAGTCATAAAGACTTGTATCCAAACTTTGCCTCAAAAATTCACAAAGCATGTGATCAAGTCATTTCACCCCTGAGCCTCAGTTTCCCCATCTGTAAATGAGGACAATAATAGCACCTACTCCTCAGGCTTGTTGAGAGACTCCAATGAGATAACATATGTAAAGCACTTTTCAAATGTTTAAGAGCAATAGAAATATGAGCTATTGTTATCACTAGTATTCAGTAAAGCCTTGTGATACATAAAAAAAATCAATCTATTTTTATTTTTAACTAATTAATTTATTTTGGGGGCAGCTAGGTGGCACAGTGGATAGAGCATCCACCCAGGAGTCAGGAGGACCTGAGTTCAAATCTGGCCTCAGACACATTATACTTACTGTGACCCTAGGCAAGTCACTTAACCCTGATTGCCTCACCAAAAAAACAAAAACAAAAAACAAAACTAATTAATTTATTTTTAATTTTCAACAATCACTTCCATAAGCTTTTGAGTTTTCAATTTTCTCCCCCTCCCAAGACAACATGCAATCTGATATAGGCTCTACATGTACATTCATATTAAACATATTTTCCCATCAGTCACATCATAAAGAAGTATTAGAACGAATGGGAGGAACCACAATAAAGAAGAAACAAAACAAAACAACAAGAAAAAAGGGATTAAATAATATGCTTCAATCTGCATTCACACCCCAAAGTTCTTTCTCTGGATGTGGATAGCATTTTCCATCATGAGTTTTTTGGAGTTGTCTTAGATCCTTGCATCGCTGAGAGAACCGAAGTCTATGAAAGTTAGTCATTGCACAATGTGGCTGTTACCATGTACAATGTTCTCCTTACTTCATTCAGAATCAGTTCATGTAAGTCTTTCCAGGCCTTTCTGAAGTCTGCCTGCTCATCATTTCTTATAACACAGCAGTATTCCATTCGTTCACGCACCACAACTGGTTTCAGCCATTCCCCACTTGATGGGCATCCTCTCAGTTTCCAATTCTTTGCCACCACAAAAAGAGCAGCTCTAAATATTTTTGTACATGGATACTTTTTCCATTTTTATGATCTCTTTGGGATACAGACCTAGAAGCTGGGTCAAAGGGTATGCACATTTTTATAGCTCTTTGGGCAAAGTTCCAAATTGCTCCCCAGAATGATTGGATCAGTTCACAACTCCACCAATAATGCATTTGTGTTTAAATTTTCCCACATCTTCTCCAACATTTATCATTGTCCTGTTTTGTCATGTTGGCCAATCTGATAGGTGTGATGTGGTACCTCAGAGTTGTTTTGATTTGCATTTCTCTAATCAATAGTGATTTAGAGCATTTTTTTCAGATGACTGTAGATAGCTTTAATTTCTTCCTCTGAAAACTGCCTGTTCATATCCTTTGACCATTTATCAATTGGGGAATGACTTATATTCTTATAAATTTGACTTAGTTCTCTATATATTTTAGAAATGAGGCCTTTGTCAGAGACACTGGTTGTAACAATTCTTTCCCAGTTTTCTGCTTCACTCCTAATCTTAGTTTCATTGGCTTTGTGCAAAAACTTTTCAATTAAATGTAATCAAAATTATCCATTTTACATTTCATAATGTTCTCCATCTCCTGTTTGGTCATAATTTCTTCTGTTCTCCATAAATCTGACTGGTAAACTATTCCTTGCTCTCCCAGTTTGCTTAGAGTATCAGACTTTATATCTGAATTGTGTACCCATTTTGACTTTATTTTGGTATGTTGTGTGAGGTTTTTGCCTATGCCTAGTTTCTGCCATACTCTTTTCCAGTTTTCCCAGCAGTTTTTGTGAAGTGGTGAGTTCTTATCCTAGAAGCTGAGGTCTTCGGGTTTATCAAACAGCAGATTACTGTGGTCATTGTCTTGTATACCTAACCTATTCCACTGATCTACCACTCTGTTTCTTAGCCAGTACCAAGCAGTTTTGATGATTGCTGCTTTATAATACAGTTTAAGATCTGGTAAAGCTAGACTCCCTTCCATTGCAAATAAATCAGTCTTCTTAAAACCTTAAATCAGAAATTATCTTTCTGTGTGCACACATATTTTCAATTAGATTTGTTCACTATGGGAGTGTGTTTTCGTAGAAATCCTCATTACTTTAGGAATATGCAAGAGAATAAAAGTCCGTTGGGGGAACAATGTTATTTAACCTGACTCCAAAGTGTGGAAAGATGCTTGATTTGGAAGCAGAGACTCATTGACAACCTATGTGAAACTGGGCAAATTGCTTCTCTGTCCTCTTCTGCAAAGTAAAAGAGTTGCCTGGCACCTCAGATCATAGTATTATAGTAATGTATAGGGCTGGAAGAAACACCAGAAATCAAGGTCACATGGAAAGAATATTAGTTCTTGCATCAAAAGCCCTGAGTTCAAATCACATCTTTGCTCTCTACTTTCTATGTGACTATAGGCAAGTAACTTGACTTCTTCAAGCCTCAGTTATAAAATGAGGGGGTTAGACCACATGACTCCCAGAGACTCTTGCACCTTTAGAGCCATAATTTTAGATCTAATTTAACTCCTACATTTTATATCTGGGGAAACTGGGAGAAAGTGACTTGTCCACAGTCACACAGGTGGTCAGTGACAGAGCCAAGGTTTCAACTAAGAGTCCAGGACTTCAAGTCAAGTGGGAAAATTCAGTGCCCTAAGCATGGACTACGTAGTTTCTTTTTTTAAATTAAATGGAATTATATTGAAATGGCTGGTCTAAGGCCCCTTCTGCCTCTGAGTCTTTGATCCCAGCTTTCAGACTAGTTCCTTGACTTTCATGTTGTTGGGTGGGCATCCCCATTTGTGATTGCCCTCCTGATTTTGAAACCTATCCAGATGAGAACCCCTCCTGAGAAATGTGTGAAAAAGAAAAAGGGGGAAGGGGGAAGGAGAGGGCCAGTGTTTTAAGGCAAAAACTTACTGTTGCTCCTATATCAATTAATCACCAAGCATTTATTAACTGCCTCCGGTGGGGGAGGTATTGTGCTAAGACTTGGAAATATAAAGAAAAAACAAACAAAGCAAAACAAAAAAACAGTAGCTACCCTCATGGAGCTTACATTCTAATGGGTGAGAGAGACAACAGGTTTTTATCAATAGGTCCATTCAAAATACATTCAGAGTAGATGGAAAGGTAACTCCAGAGGGGAAGGCACTAATAAGCAGTCAGGGTTCTATAGAAAAGACCCATTTCTGGGTAAGGGCATGTGGTCTTCATTAGGGAAGGTCATCTTCATTGGATGAAGGGAGATTTCATCAGGATGACTACTCAGGGGCCTTATTGCCATGACCAGCCCTTCCTCCCTTCCATTTTCTAAGTAGAAAGATCATTATTTGCACCTTCCCCTGATTTCTCTCCACATCCCTCATCTCTCCGCAGGTTATTTTGTGCTTCTCTCCTGTGGGTCACACTCTGAGAATGAGATCTCGCAAGTTTCCCGCTTTGGTAAACTGCACAGCTATTGACTGGTTCCATGAGTGGCCACAGGAGGCGCTGCTCTCTGTCAGCAGGAGGTTTGTGGAGGAAACTCAGGGAATTGAGGTAAGAAAGCTATGTAAGCTTCTCAGGCATTCATACACACACACACACACACACACACACACACACACACACACACACACACACACACACACACACCCTAAAAATTCTGGAGAGATTGATTTCCTTTTTAAAGCAGTAACCCACCCCTCTCTCAAGAGAATTTCCTTCTGATACCAATGTAATTTTACAAAGACAAAAGCCCTTGAAGTCAGTTGCTTCTCAATGAAACATGAGAGCCAGTGTCCAGAGCAAAGTTTAGCAACTGATTCCCTCAGGAGAAAAATAAAACACCTCCATATGCATCAGCTGCTAAGGCTGAAGGCAGAAGTCCAGGGTCCTGGTCCTTCTGAATTCCCCTGGTCCTTTAAGCACACAAGTAAAAACAGAAAAGTAAAAACAATAGGAAGGAAGGAAAACAAGACTGAAGGCTCTCTAGACACTTTCCTCAGGCTTTGGGAGGGGGTTTATTCCCCCTCTTGTACTAAATCAGTGAGAAATTATCCTACAAAAAGAAAGGAGGGGGGAAAGCCTCTTACTTTCTTCCCTTCCTGGTATCTGTCTGCTTTGGTATCTGATCTCTCAGTGAATTCCTTACATCTGCAAGCACATTATAATTTAATATATGTAAGCCAACAGCAGGAGGTCCATAGCAAATTCCCATTCCAGGAATACTTATAAAGCAATGAACATGTGTAAGGCCATGGGGGAGACTCCAACCTGAGATAAGACAACAGTCTCTGCCCCAGTAGAGTTTCTGGTTTGGGTGGGAGAGACGACATGTCCAGAACCTATCCCATCACACTCCAAGAGGTGGTTTGTAGACTACAGTAACACACAGGCCTGTGTTATCCAACAGTTTGATTCAATGAGCGGTTGTTACACATCCGTTGTGTGTGTTCAGAGCCTCTCTTGCCAGGTGAGGAAGGAATCCCACATGCTGGGAGAATGCTTTGGGTAGATTTATGGTAGGACATGGCAAGAGTAACAAAGGATGGGAAGGTATTGAGGGAAACGGCATACGCAGAGGAGACTCTTCCAGCTTCGTTGGAAGTTCCTTGAGAGCAGGGTCTGATTTGCCTTTCCTCGTGTCTTTCAGCACTCCACCTAGATAATTGAGCATGTATGAGGTGCTTAATAAATTATCACTGGGTGAATGAACGATTGGTTAGAGCACAGATTACTTGGAAAGGAGTAGGAAGAGACGAGTCTGGAAAGAGGAGATGGGCCTGGAATGTGGAGAGTTAGAATATAAAGTTAAGGTGTTAGGACTTGACCCCATGGCCAACAGGAAGCCACTGAGAGGTCTGGAGCATAGGATGGATATAACCAGATGTGTGTACTTGGCAGATTAGCCAGTTAGCAATATGAAGGATGGATTGGAAATGGAAGCGACAGGATGGAAGAAGACTTCCTGCCAAAGGCTTCTGCGATGACCCAGGAAGATGGTGATGAGGGCTTGGGCCATGGCAGGGCAGTCAGACAATTATAGTAATAGCCATTTATATCATATGTGTGTATATATATATATATATACACACACAGATTTACAGAGTGCTTATAACAACCTATGAGGGAGGTGTTAGAAATATCCACATTTTGTAGAAGACAAAAGTCAGTTCAGAAAATTGAGTTATTCACCCATGATTATCACCCAGTGAATAAGAGTTGCCAATAGGATTTGCACCCAGGTCTCTCCTGATTGTGGTCTAGCATTCCCTTTAGACCATGCTGCCTCAGAACAGAAAAAAAGTGAATAAAAGAGAGAAGAATGTAGAAGTCAAATACATGAGGGTTGTCAATTTAGTGGCTATGAGAGGTGACAGAGAGAAAAGAGCCCAAGGTTAGAAGCTGACAGGTCTCACACATGAGATGCTCACTGGATAGATGGCAAGGCCCCTGACAGAAACAGCAACGCCAGGCAGAAGGTCAAGCTTTGAGAGAAAGGTGAATAAAGCATTTGGGGCACACTGAGTCTGAGTCCTGAAGGGACCGCCAGGTGGACGTGGCTCTTGGGCAGTTAGAGACGCACGTCTGGGGGCAGGAGCTAGAGGCTGGGCGAAGCAGAAGTGAACCCGAATGAGCTCTGCACGAAAGCTTGTGTTGGGAGAAGGCAGATGCTGTGGGGAATCAGGAAAAGGTCAAGGAGTGGACAAAAGAGACAGAGAAGAATTGGTAAGAGGCAAAGGAGATCTGGAGGATTGAGATGGTTCTGGAAGCCAAAGAGGAGAGGGAGTCCAGTGGGAGGGGGTGGTCTATAATGTCAGCTGAGGCAGAGCAGTCCAGGAGAAAATGAGGGGAAAGCCAAAGAAACCTGGGCGGGGAGGTCACAGGAAACTGAGGCCAGCTGAGTTCTGTGTTGGGTTTTGGTTTGAGCTTCTGTTTTGTTTTCACAATGATGTTCAGCCTTGTTGTTCAGTCGTTTCAGTGTGTCTGACTCTTTGTGACCCCATTTGGGGTTTTCTTGGCAGAGATATTAGAGTGGTTTGCCCTTTTCTTCTTCAGCTCATTTTACAGGTGGAAACTGAGGCAAACAGGGTTACATGATTTGCCCACTGAGGCAGGGGCTTCCTGACTCCAGGCCCAGTGCTCTGTGCACTATGGAGCCACCTAGATGTAGAAGCCCACAAATCGGATGAGGGGGCTTTCCCAGACTGGGAATGATCTGAAATCAGGAAGGCAAGGGTTTCTGGGGTAGTGGCCAGAGGCAGACTCGGGGGGTCAAAGCTGGCCATGGAGATGAGATGTCAGAGAGTGGGGGAGATGAGGTAGAAGGATTGGGAGGATTGAGGGATTGAAAGGGAAGGCAAAAAGCAGGTTTAGTGTGGGGGATGGAGTAGGAAAGGTGGAAGGTGAGGAGGCTGCGGTCACCAAGGGAATTTCCAAGTTCCTGATCTTGGAGAAAGCACTTTTTTTTTCAAATGGTTGATAGAGTCTAAGGTACCAAAGGACATTGAAGGTTCACGGCTAGAAGGGGCCAGAGAAAGGAAGCTGCTGGGGTAGGAGAGTTTGAAGAATTGTGCAGTCAAGATGTTAGAGGGACGATGAACTTAAACACCAGTGTCTCTGAAGATGGTAGCAGGGGAGGTAGAAAGGAAAACCCTGAACCAGATGCCAAGATGGTAGATGACAACAAGGCAGCTAGGTGGCGCCACAGTGCACAGAGCGCCAGACTTGGAGTCTGGAAGACTCATCTTCCTAAATTCAAATCTGGACTCAGGCATGTATGTACTAGCTGTGCAACCCAGGGCAAGTCACATCTTGCTGCTTGCCTCAGTTTCCTCATCTGTAAAATGAACTGGAGAAGGAAATAGCAAACCACTCTAGTATTTCTGCCAAAAAAACTCCAAATGGAGTCATGAAGAGTCAGACATGACTGAAAAAAGAGTGAACAAGATGAGAAAAACAAGGATGAGAAAAGGGTGGGATTAAGGACTGCCTGAAATTGCAAAGAGGAAAGATTCAGTGATAAGTTCCAAGCAGCAGCGGGAAGCAGGCAATGGACCGATCCTTCTTGGTCCCAGGAATTGGGAAGAAGTGGAAGAGAAGCCTCCAAGGAGAAAATGGGGAAGGATTTATGATGTGAAGGAGCTTGCCATAAAGGGGAAGGTGAGAAGATTCAGTTCAAAGTCTGGCTCTTTCACTCGCTGTGTGGCCGCAGAGTGAGACACTCCCTCTCTGATCCTCATTTCCCTCATCTGTAAAGTGTAGATAATAACACTGTCCTCACGGAGTGGTTCTGAGAGGTCATTTAAGGACCTGGTCATTTTCAGCCTAGAGAAAGGATGACTTCGGACAGCACAGGAGAGAGGGCATGGAACTGGAAGGCTTTCAGGGTAGGAGGAGGAGGTTAGACTTGTTCAGGGGCAGGACCAGGAGCAACGGAGAAACTGAAAGGAAGCCAGTCTCAAATTGATGCCAGAAAACCTTCCAAACCAACAACGCTGTCCTACAATGGGCAGACTGCCCCGTGGGAGAGCGCCCTCTCCTGGAAGATCTTCTAGCAGAGCCGAGATGACCATTTGTCCAGGACAGGGGCTTCCTTTCATGTATAGATTAGATTAGATGGCTGTTGGTATGATCCTTTCTAATTCTCAAATTTCATGATTCTGTGAAATACTTTTTAAACCTTAAAGCATTACAAAAATGTTAACAATTGTTATTATCTTTTGAGTTATTTACACTTTCAAAAAAAAGGAGGAGCAACAGGAAAGAAAGAAAAGGGAAGATGGGAAGAGGAAGAGGGAGAGAGAACATGCATTATCTGCCTGTGACAAAAAAAAAACCTAAATTTTGATTTGTTCCTTGCAATTTTGGGGAAAGGGATGAGAAAGGAAAGAAATTGTCTTCCTAAAGGTACTGGGAGGGAGAGGGAGAGGGGAAGGGGGGGGAGAGAGAGAGAGAGAGAGAGAGAGAGAGAGAGAGAGAGAGAGAGAGAGAGAGAGAGAGAGGAGGGAGAAGGGAGAAAAGGGAAAGAGGATAGAAAGTAGAAGGAAAAGGGGGAAAAGAGAAAAGAAGATAGGAAAAGAGAAACAAGAGGAGGAAGAAAAGAGAAGAGAGAGAGAAGGAGGAGGAAGAGGGGGGAGAGAGAATGTGAGAATGGCCTTAATCGCATTTTGGGGAATACTTAGTATACAGCAAAGCTTGTGTTAGATATCTTTGCTGCCACCCCCCCCCCCTTGGCCTTTGCAAGCCGCTCTTGCAGCAGAGGTCCCATCTGCCAGTAGCTGTTGACATCTGCTGGATGAAGTAGGACTTGCACCAGCTGAAGTCGAGGAGGGCTCTCCTTTAGCAAACCCTGAGCCAGGCCTGTCCCTCAGTGCTGGGATGCCTCCTGTAGGAATCTAAGAGCAGAGGGCCTCTGTAAAACAACTCCAGATCCCCTGGAGTAGAATGAGCTGGCCGGCTCTAACCAAGTGCACCAGCTGGCTTCATTTCAGTGGCCGGCCCCTTAGGCCAGCCCTCCCAGTTCTCTCCTTTGTGGTCCTACAACTGGCCTCCTGAGAGGGGTGGTGATGAGTCAATGGGCTCCCCTACCTTTCCACAAGGGCCAAAAGTAGTGCTGGTTTAAAAGAGAAATCGAGTGACTTTAACGTGGTCACTTTTGAAATCCTCTCTCTGACCTTTAAGAAGATAATTCGGGACCATTTGACTATCTCTGAATTCCCAAGCTCCTTCTCCTTTGGAGTAGAGCTTGCTGTATTATGCAAGGTGAGCCCCTCTCCCTACCCCCGCCCCACAGAAGGGCTGCCCTGAAGGTGTTTATGTGGACCTATCATTTCCAATCCCTGCCACACTGGGTCCCCATAGGAATAGGGAATGACTCTACTCCAGCTGACAAACATTTCTGCTATTTCTTATCAGATGTTGAAATAAATGACAGTTGGCAAAATGTCCAAAACGATTTAACTCTCATATCCCCAGGCATTTATCTCAGGGTGGGTTGGCACAAGCTGTCCCAGTAGATTTGGTGATGGATTTCGGCAGTCATGGTGCAGGGGAGGGACAAAGGAGGACTTGTGGGCTGGGAACCAGAGGGCGAGGGGAGCAAAGAACACTGGCTTTGGAATCCAGGGACCTGGGTTCAAATCCCATCCTTGCTCCTTACCAAGTCACTTTACTTCCTCGTCTTCAGTGTTCTCATCAATAAAATGAGGTTAGGCAAGATGGCTTCTGAGATCTCCCATATGCTTAGATCTTCAGTCCTACTATGTGCTAAGAAATGATGCTAAAGTTAGAGGCATGGGAAATCTGGTATTAGGGCTAGACATACTGCTCCAGTATACATTCTCATCCTGTGAAAACAGCAGTTCCCAAAGTATGAGGAAGCATTACAAGGAAATCTCAAGGAGTCATCCAGAAAGGTGCAGGAACACAGAATGACCTTAAGGAAAAGGCCCAAGAAATTTTGGCAGTAATAGTTAGCATTTGTTTAACTCTTCAGGGTTTACAAACTGCTTTACCAATATGCCTCAGTTCATCCTCACAACAACCCTGAAAGATAGGTGCTATTATTATCCCCATTTTACAGAAGAGGAAAGTGAGGCAGATAGAGGTTAAGTGACTTGCCCAAGGTCACACAGCTAGTAAGTGGCTAGGGCAGGATTCAAGCTGAGGTCACTTCACTTTTCAGTGCTTCAGTTTCCTCATCTATAAATCGAGGAAAATACAATCCTATGATACCTTTCTAGGTCCCAGCTTCCTCTCCTATAAAATGAGAAGAGTGGGTTCTATGACCTTTGTTGTCTTTCCAACTCTAATTTTATGCCTCTGTGATATCAAGGGAGCAAGAAATATGGAAAATTACATTGTAACACCATTTTAGCACTTAAGTTTAAAAAAAAACACTTTCTTCATCCCCCCACCTGTGCAAATGTTATTATCTATTCCTATTTTATGGATGGTTCAGAATCCCAAAGTTCACAGATGTCAGGAGCAGGACTCAAACCTTTGTCTCTCCTGATTCTAGGTCCTATGTCCTTTCAGGCATACCTCTCCCACCTATCTCAGCTGGACTTTTATTTTGATGATATTAGGAGGGAAGGAAGAGATGCAGCGTGTCCTAGTGGAGTGGCTGCTAGACTTGGGAGGCAGGAAGACCTGGCGTCTCCCAAGATTAGCGTTGTGACCCTGAGCAATGACTCAGTACCTTCAGCCATTCTTGAAGTTACTGACCGGCTGTGATCTGTATTAGGAAGACCTTCCCATACGTTGTGCTACATGGTTTACAAAATATTTTACAGACGTTGTCTCCCTGGGTCTTTCTAACAGCTCTGAGAGGTAGAGGCTATTGTTATCTCCATTTTACACATGAGGAAACGGAGGCACAGGAAGGTTATTTCCTTCAAAGCTCAGCTGTAGCCCCATCTCAACTACATTCCTCCAGCTGTTAGCACATCTGCCCCATAAAATTCCCTTTAATTTACTTCTGTGTGTATGCATGAAAAAGAGCATAAGGTCACTGGGGGGAATCATTTCATTTTTGCCCCCATAATCTCCCAGCTCAGCCTCAGTCCAGTACCTGGCACAGAACAAACCTTTAATAAATGCTTATTAATTGACTGATTAAGTAAATTGACCAAGGTCACACAGCTACTAAATTTCTGAGGCAGGATTGAGACCCAGGATTTCCAGACTTCAAGCCCTGGAGACCAGCCACTATTATCGCAGTGCCCCTTTACATTCATTGATGGCAGCTTTTTCCTCCTGGGTCACAGGTCCTTGACATTGACCAGAAAGGAAGGAAAGGGAATGATGCCCTGCAGGAATCATTAACTCAACAGCTCTGCCCCCTTCTCTCTGGTCCCTCAGCCAAAAGTTTAGCAAGTCCTCCATGCGCTTACAGATTTTAACCCATCCACGAGGCTGGTTCTGCCCCAGACTTGTATAGCTATAAGGACTTTCTAGCAGTGCTAACATATGAGAGCACTCATGTTTGTGTGTTAAGTCACTCAGAACTACATTTTACAAACCAGTTTTCCTTTCAGAGGTAACTTAGGAATGTCTCCTTTTAAAAGGGAATTTCTCTAGAATGAGAGAAAGCTGTAAAGTGCCCATTGTTAAGCCTTCCAGCTTTTAAAACCAAGTAATAAATGGTAAAGTTCTCAAGTATGTCAAAACAAAGACTTCCTGGGAGAACCAAGTAAAAGAGAAAGGATAGAACAGTATAGTCAATGGAAGCTGTGTTGGACCTGGAATCGTTAAAAAACAAAAAAAAAAAAACCCAGAGTTCAAATTCCCCCTTTGACACTTGCTGCCTCTGAGCCTCAGTTTCCTCATCTGTGAAATGGAAAGAATTCATTTCTTTACTAGCATGTTCATAGGGCTGGTGGAAAGTTCCAGTGAGATAATATAAGTGAAAACCTTCAATGTCTCCAGTAATGGGGGTGCTGTAGTCATAAACTTACAAACAAACCATGTGTGCTGTGTGCTTGGGTGCGTGTATGAGCGCGTGTGTATGTGCAGAGGTTGGGGGAGGATAGAGAATGTGATTGAACTCTGGTCTCCATAGTAAGATCTCATACTTGAGGCCTTCCCTCTCAACTCCGCATACCAGTTTCTTTCTGTTTCTGTGTTTACAAGTGAGCTGACTAGGAAGCAAAAAGTCAATGTTTTTTCTTCTACTGGAGGAAAAGACCCTTCATTTTTTGCATTTATTATGCATCAGATGAAATGTTGTTTTCTTTGTCAAATAATAACAATAACAACAACAGTAATCATAGTAATCATAATAAAATCAATAGCAATAATAGTAATAGTGGTAATAATAACAATAGTAATCATCAAATAATAACAGTAATAATAGTAATCATAATAGCAATAGTAATAATAATAACAATACTAATAATAATAACAAGCCAACATTTATACAGCCTGCACCTGATGTTTGCAAAGTCTACGAGCTCATTTGATTCCAAAAAGTGAAATGGGCTATTTCTGGGCGTGGAGTGGGACCCACCTCCCTGGAGGGAAGCCTGCCAGCAGCCTGGGCAGATTCCTGACCACTTGTCAAGGATGTTGGAGAGGGCATTTCTGTTCTAGTCTGGGTTGAACTTGAAGGCAGCTGAGATGCCTCCCAGCTCTGAGATTCTGGGCTTCTGGGCTCCTGTCTCTTGAGGACACCCCTGGTGTGGAGCTAGGGGATTAGTGGGAAGTCTTCTGCTTTTTCTTTCCATTTCCAAGCCATCGGAAGCCAAAGGAAGACAAAGCCAGATCAGGTGCCTTTCTACCAGTCCAAGGGCCCCATGCACAATAAACCCAGCGTTTGCATCCATATCCGAAAGGGACTAGACTGGAAAAAAAAAAATACAGTGTCACATTACCAGCCCTTCCACTACCATTCTGCCACCCCCTTCCCCAAAAAGGAGATAAATGAATGGCAGAATAAATAATTTATGCTAATGAAATTACTGCAATTAGTAATCCCACAATGCCCCTTTTAAAAGGCACAGCTGCTAATGTCAGGAAGCGCTGTCACTGCTGACCTTATCATAAGAGAAAGTGACAAATGGAGAATGTGGGGAAGACCAATCAGCAGTGAGCGCTGCTCAGCCTGGTGGCCCATTAGAGGCTGCGCTGGCAGTCCGACCCCAGGCCAGCTGCTCCAGCCCCCCATGCCCCTCCCCAAATCCCCCCTGCAGGGCCTCCTAACAATAGTCATTTCACCCCAGTGAGGCAAGTTGTCTCTGGCCACTTCCAGAGCTCCGGAAGCCACTTCTCCCGTCTCCAATTTACAAATGAAACTGTTGTTAAAAAGTGCTTTCCAGGGCACCAGACCCTTTTCTCTGGCTCCAGGCTGGGCAGGGACCGCCTTTGCCCCTTAGCTGGAGGTCTCCCGGCTTCCAGAGGAACAGGAAGAGCCTTGAATTTAGCTTGAAACAATGTTTCAAATGAGCCACACCCTACTCAGTAGGAAACAATGTTTCAAATTAAGCGGAGGCTGGAGGTGGGGGGCCTGCTGGGGGAATTGTTACCCAGGGTTTCTAAGGAGGTCAGTTAGTGTGTTTCAGCTTTTGCCCAATGAGAAGGAAGAAGTCTGGCCTCCTTAGAAAGCCCTCGTTCTCCAGCTCCTTCATTAGCTGAAGGAGAAAGAAGAAAGGAAGGAGACTCAGTGCACAGGTAGCCTTTTCAGGATACCAAGAGGTCATTGGAGCTGGTGCTTAACAAACGTTTGTGGATTGATTACCTAGGATCCAGGATTTGGAGCTGGAAGACCGTCCATCATAAAAGCCTTTTTCACTTTGCAGATAAGGAAAGTAAAGCCCCGAAAGAAGTGTCGTCCCCAGGGATCCCCAAGCAGTAAAGAGCAGAGGTGGAATTTAAATCCAGTTTCTCTGACTCCAAATCCATCAGTCTCCCTTCTATATGTAGCTGTTGCTTTTATATTCTGCCATTGGGACATTGATGGCTTTTTAAATATCTCTCTCTCACTCACTGACACACAAACACACACACACACACACACACACACACACACAGAGAGAGAGAGAGAGAGAGAGGCGCGCGTGCGCGCGTGCACACACACACACAAGAAAACCACGTTACAAAGTGTAGCCCTAGCCCGCCCCTCCACCCTGGCTGTCCTCGGTCCTCTGCCGGCAATATTAATGGGGCCGGGTGGAAGCATTTAACTGCATCGCCAGCCACTCGTGAGCAATTTGCCCAGAGATACCGAAGCGTTATTGACAACGCTTTGGTAAATTATGTGTGACTTTCCTCCGAGTTGGTGTAGCTCATTTAATTCATATTAATTGATTTTTAGGCTTCCCTTGATTAATTGAACTGGGTTCATCTTGTACAGAATGCAATAAATAACCATTAAAAGGAGGAAGATGTGACTTCACAAATTACAAAGTTAACTACTTCAGAAGTCACCGAGGACAAATTGGAAGGACCGTACTGCTGGGTTGGCTCTCCGGGAAGCTTTCAGGGGGAGGGGCATTTATCGAAGCTTTCCCAAGAAAATAGAAACCCTCCAATTCTGAATAGATCCTTCTTCCATCCCAGACTTCACCCCTTTCATTGACCTTTCTGGCCCCATCAGCCTGATTTGTATTTAAATAGGATTGCAGAGGAAATGAGCTTTTCGCCCCCTGCCCCACTCCAAGAGAAGGCCGGGCAGCTGCAGGCTGTGGGGACTCAACAGGGCTATTGCTCTAGCTCCACCCTAGAATACAAAGCTGGCCTCTGGGTGGTGGGCAAGGCAGGCAGGGCAAAGTCCCCCTTTCAGTCCCCTTTCCTCCACTCTTCTGGGGAGAAAGGTGGGTTATGGAGGGGCTGGGGGCCTTGTGAGCTACTCAAACCTGGGTGTGTTTCAGGAAGGCAGAATTAAACAACTGATTTCAGTCAACATGGTGTCCTGACTAGAATTTTGGGGTTGAAGTCAGCAAGACCTGGGTTCAAATCTAGTCCCTGACAGGTTCAAATCTAGTCTCTGACAGGTTCAAATATGATCAAGGCTGTTACATACTTGGAACACATTCCATATCAGCTGTTATCAGGGTTATCGTAATAGTTGATATTAATAAACAACATTTAAGGTTTATAAAGCATTTTGTATATACATGTATATTCATATATAAGTATGTGTGTGTGTGTATATATATAATATATATATATTTCTGTAGCTACTTACGTGTACCTATTATTTCCCCTGCTAGAATGTAAGCTCCTTGAGGGCAGGGACTCTTTCATTTTTTGTTTTCATATCTACATTGCCCAGTATATTTTTTTTTTATCGGACCTGGGAAACTCTATCACACATGCTGGCTCTGTAGATGAATAAATGCTCATTGATTGATTCCAAATATTATCTCATTTGATCTATACAACACCACCTAGAGGTATGGCCTGTGATGATCCCTATATTACAGATCGGGAGATTGAGGCTCAGACCTACCCAAGGTCACACAGATAATAAGTGTCCAAACCACAGTTCACACTGTGATTTTCCTAGCTCCCAGGGCAAGGCCCTATCCATGGTACCACAGTACCCCACATTGTCCATCCCCCAGGAAAGTGAAAGCTCTTGGAGGACAGAGATTCCTTGCTTTTCTCTGTGTACTCATCACTCAGCATCCCCTGGCACAGGATGAGGACTTAATTATAAGTATTTGTTGATTGATTGATGCCTAAATCTGCATTCCCATCCACTCCCCCCTCAGCGCAATTGAGTGGAGCTGAATGACGAACCAGGAGTTGGGGGACCTGGGTTCAAGTCCTGCCTTCTGTTACTTAGTATCTTTGTGACCTTAAGCAAGTCCCTTCCTTTCTAAGCCTCAATTTCCTCATCTATAAAGGGATAGAGAGGAAAGGGTGGGGTGGGGATATGATAGTAATAACACTTCCCTGGTATTGTTATGTGGCTTTGAGAATGAGATAACAAATGTAGACTGCTTTGCAAACACTAAAATACTTTATAAATGTCATCTTCCAAGTTAAATCTGATTTTTGAAGCTCAAAGTTAAACTTGCAGTCAGAAGCTCTGAGTTCTAATTTTGCTGCTGCTACTTACTGGCATGTGACCCTGGGTAAGTCACCTGACTTCTGACTGTTTTATTATCTGTGAAATAATGGTATGGGCTAGATGTTCCTGGAGTTTTTTCCAGCTCAGCCCTTCCATGATTGGCTGAAATCCAAGCTGCTTAGACTTACCCTCCATCGCCCCCTTTTCTCTTTCCAGCCCAGTGTAAAGGATTCTGTTAGTGCCTTCATGACCTACGCTCACACCAGTGTGAAAGAAATGAGCGCCCGCTACTACCAGAATGAGAGGAGGTACAACTATACCACCCCCAAGAGTTTTCTGGAGCAAATTTCTTTGTATAAGACGCTGCTGAAGAAGAAACAAAAAGAAGTGTCCCAGAAGAAAGAACACTTGGTGAATGGCCTCCAAAAGCTAGCGACAACAGCCGCCCAGGTGAGATTTGACTGTCTTCTTTCTAGGAGAGATATGTGCATGGATTCTAAATGTCTACAGCTCCGGGAATAATTTTCAAATTCAGAAAGTTATTTCCTTTTAAAGCAATGACTCAGCATTCTCTAAGGAGTCTATTGCTTAGCCTGACAATATACACAGGAAACACCAAGTGGATGAAAAATACATTTGCTTAGAATTTGACATATGACCGGATGTTCATGGAACCCGTGTACCATAGAATCATTGAGCTAGAAGGGATCTCAAAGGCCATGGAATTCACCATCCCTGCCCCCATTTTACAGCAAGGGAACTTTAAGTGACTTGCCTTATGCAGGTAGTAAATAGCCCAGCCAAGATTTCAGCCCGGGTCTACCCAAAAACTCTGCCCTCAAGTTGGTCCAGTCATACACTGATCTGGGCCAAGCACCAGAGATGGATGGATGATGGACTGCCTCCAAATTGAGTTGGGGAAATGAGTAGACAGGACTGCCTCAGGGAAATTACACAGCGTTTTCAGTGATCTTAGATTGTTCCCCGATGTACACCAAAAGTGTGACGCAGTAGAAAGGGCATGCACAGGCTATGGTGCCAGAGGTCATGGATGCAAATCCCAACCCAACTGATGACTGCTAGTGGGATGGTGGGCAAGTTGCATAATCATCTAGGCCTCCTTTTCCTCGGCTGTAAAATGAGGAGGCTAGACGAGGTGGTCTTTGGGACTCCTTCTAGCTTTAGTCCAATGATTCTTTGATATGTGAACTGAGATCCAGACGGGGCACTAAGGGGAGCAAACAGTGACTCCCCACCTCAGAGGCAGCTGGCCCTATTGTTGATGAGACGGGGACTTTGGGTGGGGATCTTCAGGCCACGGTGGGACCAGAAGGTGCTTGGAGTAGGAGACCCAGCATGTGGGAGCCAGTGGCTAACCATGGCAGGGTTATCTGTGGTCCAGGCCAGGTGCTTTAGCTGGAGAAGTCTGGGGCAACCTGGCTGGGGTGACCAGGGTACGTGATAGGTGGGTGGCACGGCTCCTCCCTGGGCACTGGGGTCACCAAAGAAAGTGTGCTTTGTCCCTTATTTGTTTTCAGGTATGCAGGCAGTGCCCTATAGTGGGGGCAGGCTGGCTCTGGGGTTAAGAAATCAGGGTCTAGTTACCACTTCTGCCTCTTATTCCCCTGGGTGTAGGGTGAGGGAGGTGAAGTGGAGAACCTGGGTGAGGCAGATGAGGTAGAGAAGGCTGAACTAGGAGTCGCAGGACCTGAGATCAAATTCTGCCTTTAATAGCTGACATTAGGCAGGTCACTTAAACTCCCCATGCCTCAGTTTCCTCATTTGTAAGATGAAGGCACTGGACTAGACCTCTCAGGTCATCTTAAAATTGCTTAAATCACTAAATCGAGAGCTAAATCACTTCCCTTTACTGGACCTCAGTTGCCTCATCTGTGAAATAATGGCATTGAGCTGGAAGATCTCCTAACTTCTGACTTCCTATTCTGATCCTTGGAGGTCTCAGCTGGAGGGTTCTGACTGGGCAGGGAAACTCCTCCCTTATTTTCTTCCTCTTGCTTTCTGAGACTCTTCCCTAAGCAGCAGGACAGCCTTTGTTCCCCCCCTCCCCCACCCCATCCCCAGCACAGCTGCTGGGGGGTCAGAACCACTCATCTGCCCATAGCTAGAGATGGCTCCAGGTACTAGGGTCAGGGTGCCTGTTGGTCCTCTAAGTCTGGGGGAGCCAGAGCAAAGTTCATGGCATCGCAGAGTAAGAGCTAGAAGAGATTTTTGGCACCTTCACTATCTACCTGCCCATTTTACAGATGGGGAAACAGGCTCTGAGAGGTCAGGTGACTTGCACAGGGTCACACAGCTAATGGGCACCAGAGGCAAGATCTTGACTCCAAATCAAGCACTCTATCCCTGGAATGCTGCCTCTGACATCAGACTCCTCACTCGGGGTCCTCCACCAGGAGCGAGTCCTTGGGGGAGTCACTGTCTCACTGGGATACTCTGACTGCTGAGCAGGTAATGAGTGAACTCCACCCCAGGAACAGTGAGAGAGATGCTCCAGGGACAGACCTGAGGGCTGGGGCAAGGATCAGAGCTGACGACCTGAGACGCTGCTGTGAGGCTGATGCAGTTTGTGGAGTTCAGGCTCTTCTTTCTGTTCAGTGCTGGTCCCTTCTCTGCCTTTCCTTCCAGTTCCTGTCTACTCCTACCCCCTAGCTTGCTTCATGAAGCCTAGACTCCTCCCTGGTCCCCATCCTCCACACAGCTAAGTGATAGCCCTAAAACACAGTTCTGACCACATCGCTCCTCTGCTCAAGAAACTCCTCGGCTCCCTATTGCCTCTTGGATAGAAATGACAGTCATCTGTCTGGCGTGGCAGCCCCTCCCAGTCTTGCTCTGGCTAAGCTGTAGGCTGACTTCACCTAACACCCTTCAGGCACACTACATCCCAGCCGAAGGGCATGACTTGCCTTTTCCCGGAAGGGGCAGTTCTGCTGCTTACACAGGCTGTCCCCCTCCATCTTCCACACTGGAACCTCTCAGTGCTCAGCTTAAGCCCTAGCTCCTATAAGAACATAAAATCCCAAGGGCAGGGAGACCTTGTTCCTCTGAACCTTTAGCAGAGCGTCCCCCCGCTTCCTCCCAAATTACTTGGTATTGACCTCTCAGTGTACCTGCTGTTTGTTGCTCCCACAGGAGAATAGGGAAGTAGTTGCCTGTTTGGGAGAGGCAGCATTGGGGAGAGGATAGAGTATACCACACTTGGAGGCAGGAAGAACCTTGGGTTCAAATGCCACTTCAGATACTTACTAGCTGCGTGTTCCTGGGCAGGTCACTTAACCTCTGTGTGCCTCCCTTTCCTAATCTGTAAATTAGATGGCTGCATTCAGTGTCCTCTAAGGTCCTTTCCAGCCCCAAATCAGTGATCCAGAGTGTGACCTTAGACAAGTCATCCTTCTCAGCACCCTAAGACAGCCCACTAAGACCCAAAGTCACAGAGTGTGTAGTGAGTGATGGTCGGGAAGCCTCTAGCAAGGGCAGTCCAGATGGAATGGTGGGAGCAAACCCCCCAGCCTACCACAAGGCCATGTTTGTGGCAGAGAGGAGCGGGGAGGAGCCAAGGTGGGTGGATGGACAGTTAGAGAATGCATTTATTAAACGCCTACTGTGTAGCAGGCACTGAGGATACAAGTACAAGCAAGCAAGGTGGTCCCTGTTCTCAAAGAGCTGGCGGCTGGCCAGGGAGGACAGCCCATAAGGGAGCCTGCCTGGGTATGGTGGCACAATTTGGAAACTGGGGATTCTGGGAGATTAGACCATAGCTGGCCTTTTATTGCTGGTGGGCAGAAAGTGGCCAGGGGCTGGATCCAAAGAGAAATCGGGCGACAGTCTCCCCCTCCAGCTCCTCATAGCGGTGACCCTTGGCTTCTGCTGCTCCCAGAGTTTTTGCCCTGGACCCCAAACGGCGCCCAAATAACCCACCGCCTTCTCTCTGACACATCAGGTAGCAGACCTCAAAGGCAAGCTAGCCTCTCAAGAGGTAGAGCTCCACCTGCGAAGCCAGGACTCTGAGGCTCTGATTACCAAGATCGGCCTTCAGACGGAGAAAGTGAGCCAGGAGAGGGCCATTGCCGACGGCGAAGAGCAAAAGGTCAGTCCCCCTCCTCGAGGCCGGCCTCTGTTTAGCACAAAATAAACCTTGGCAGGTGGGCCTTTCTGAGCTCCTCGTTACTCCCGTAGGAGCCAGCCTCCGCGCCGGGATTACCACTTGACCTTTCTGTACATAATGCATTTTCTCAACCTTTGATAGTATGGAGGAACAATCGTGCTGAGCTCACTCAGGTGGCTGATGGATTCGGACCTTGAACGGCAGGCCTGCAGGTGGTACGGCAAAGGTCAGGGTGTCACCTCCGAGCTGCAAAGGTCTGGGGCCAAGAGGCAAATGCAGCCACTCAGTGGTTAACCAGATCCGTTCTATTGGCTGGCAAGCTGAGCTCCGGAGCCTTCGCTAGGGGTCCCGTTTGACTAGCCCCCAAGCTGTGGTCTGTGCCCACTCTTGTCTTTATGAGGGGCCCCAGAGTTCTGTGGAGGGTCAAGCAGGTCCTGGCCTGACAAGCTATAGCTTCCCTGGACACTGAATCTGAAGCAGGGGAGCTCTTTGCTTTCAGACTTCTGGCAAAGCACCATCTTGAAGGGAAGGCTGGGTGGGACAATGGTCAGTGCTCTGAACTCAGAGCTGAGTTGAGAAGATGATGCTAATGTAGCGAGTGCTTTGAGGTCTGAAAAGGCTTCACATGGATTATTTCATGTGACCCTCCCACCAGCCCTGTGAAGTAAGTGCTATTTTCATCCACATTTCACAGATTAAGAAACTGAGACTGGGAGGGGTTAATTGAATCACCCAGGACCACAAAGCTAGTATGTATCCAAGATAGGATTCAAACTCTGGTCTTCCTGACCCCAAGTCCACTCTGCCTCAACTGCATGACCCCGGGAAAAGCATTTCACCTTAGCCTCAGTTTCCTCATCTGTAGAAAGGAGATGATAGGGGCAGCTGGGTGGCACAGTGGTAGAGCACCGGCCTTGAATTCAGGAGGATCTGAGTTCAAATCCAGCCTCAGACACATAATACTTACTAGCTGTGTGACCCTGGGAAAGTCACTTAACCCCACTGCCTAGCCAAAAAAAAAGGAGCCGATAATAGCACCTACCTTACAGGGTTGCTGTGAGAATCATATGAGATCACATATTTGAAGTGCTTTGTAAGCCTTAAAGTTCTATATGAGTAGAAACTATTATTGTTATTATAATCATCTTACAAGGGATCAAAGATGTTGGTAAAGTAAAAGTCACCTCTGCCAGTAAATCTTTGGAACGTTTTCCAAATATAAATAGAACAACACATATGCATACCTGAATGTTTATTGTGACTCATACAGACTCTACCATGAAGTAGGAAGAATTAATTACTTCTGTCACATTTAAATATAAATCTGAAACATTTAATGTTAATGAAAACTAAAACTCATAGACTCATTCAACCATTTTTTAAAAAATTGTGCTGATGTCTTTTGTTTTTATATACCAATTATTTTTGATATGTGTGATCCTGGGCGTGTCACTTAACCCTGTCTGCTTCAGTTTCCTCATCTGTAAAATGAGCTGGAGAAGGAAATAGCAAACCACTCCAGTGTCTGGTACATAGTAGATACTTAATAAGCACTTGTTTCTTGCTTGCTTCTTCAATCACAGGCTTGGTACAGAGGGAGAAATATAGCTTGGTTTGGGGGATCAGAATCCTCCCTGTGAAACAGTCAGGGCTTGGAATATTCAGCCTTTTAATGCAGCATGGCATAGCAGAGCAGGCACAGACCCTAGAATTGTCAGATCTGGGGAGGGGATGCTGTGTGGCCTTAGAAATTGCCAGATTTCTAGGGGATAGCAAGGTGGAACACAGGGCTTAAAGTCAGGAAGACCTGAGTTCGAATGTGATCTCAGACACAAGCTATGTAACCCTGGGCAAGTTACTTAACTTCTGTTTGCCTCAGTTTATTCAGCTGTAACATGGGGCTAATAATAGCACCATGGTTGTTCTGAGATTCAAATGAGATAATAATTGTAAAACATTTAGCACAGTGCCTGGCACATAGTAGCCACTATATACATATTAGCTATCATTATTATTGTTACTTATATTTCTTACTTCATAAGGTTATTTACTGTGAAAATTTAAAAAGATAATGTAGGTAAAGTGCTTTGTAACTGTAAAAGCTACATGTGGCCATGTGTGTGTACATGTGTGTCCGGATGCCCAGCTGCTAGTGCCTCCTCCTCCAAAATTACCTGGTAGTTACTCTGGATGCATTTTGCACAAATGTATGGATATGTCTCCCCGATAGAATTTCAGCTCCTTGGCTTTGAGAGTCGTATCACTCCACTTTCATCTCCCTGACCTTAGTGCCTAGACCAGGAGCTGACAAATTGCAGTTGCTTAATAAACACTTGTTTATTAATTTGAGCTATTTCCCTAAAAAGATAAAGGATCAAAGAGTATTAATAGGCACTTCTCCAAGGAAGAAAACACGTTCCAGTGGTCACTAATAATTAGAGAAATTCAAAGGAAAACAATTATAAGGTTGTATCTTGCATCTGTCAGGTTGACAAAGTTGGCCAAAAAAGCAATGACAGTCGTTGGAGGGGCTGTGGCAAACAAGCACACGTGTGTCCAGTTGGTGGGATTATGAAGTGGTCTAACCATTCTTGGAAGCAACTTGGAATTACACACAGAAAGTTACTAAACAGTATGTGCTCTGTGACCCAGCAACACCGCTACTGGGTCTGTGTCCTACAGATCGAGAAAGAAGAAAGGGCAGCGTTGTATACAAACAGATTTCAGCAGCTCTTTTTGTAGTGACAAAGGACTAGAAACGAAGGAGGCGACCGTACTTGGGGAATGGCCAGAGAAATCGTGGTGTATGAAATGCAGTATTATTGCACCTTAAGGAATGACAAAAGGGATAGTTTCAGAAAAACCTGGGAAGACTTAGATGAACTGATACAGACGGAAGGGAACAGAACCAGGATGACAATTAGGGTTAGTAATCTGCTAGAAGAGTAACATTGTAAGGAAAAATAACTCTGAAAGACTTAAGAACTCAGATCAAATGAATGACCAATGCCTCCAGAAGACCAGTGATGAAGTGTGCTGTTCACCTCCCGATAGAGACAGATGAAGGACTCCGTGCAGAATGAGATTGTCAGAGGTGGCTACCTCGGGTATTTGTTTTGCTTCACTATGTGTATTTGTTACTAGGGTTTGGGTTTTTTTTCTTGGGGGTGGGGATTGGGAAGTATAAAGGAAAGAGGGGCTGGTGATTGAGTTG
Source organism: Phascolarctos cinereus (assembly GCF_003287225.1). Taxonomy (NCBI): domain Eukaryota; kingdom Metazoa; phylum Chordata; class Mammalia; order Diprotodontia; family Phascolarctidae; genus Phascolarctos; species Phascolarctos cinereus. The sequence goes on from NW_027555514.1 coordinate 13,617,190, forward strand.
CCAGAAAGAAAAGAGAATTATAAAAACATTTTCTTTAAATACACAAAAGAAAAGAGTAAGATACCCACAAGGAAACACACACAAGCAGAACAGCTGTGAAAGTTACATTATGAATTTATTTTAAACTGAAATGAGAGAGCAAACTCTCTACATCATAGAGCTTCAGAGTTTCACGTGCCACCCTCTTTTTCAGTGCTTCTTTGTATATGGAAATAATCATTTGAAATCAGAAATTTTAAAAAATTGAAAAGAGTGAATCCTTATTTATAAATTCTTCGCACTCCAACCTCACAGAGTGCCTGGAATATAGTAGATGCTTAATGAATACTTATTGACTAATTCCTTCATCATCATCAGATGGGGAAATATTTCTGGGCATGCCACGTGGTTGGGATTCTGGACTCTGAGTTCTTCAGGATGAGCAGCCACCCCCAGCTGGTTTAGGCTGCCCTTTTCTGCCTTTGTCCTTCACTGGAGCAAGGCCTCCTTTTAATGGGCATCCATTGTTTTGTGGATTGTATTTACCCAGATGGAAGGTCACTTCCAGTTTTCATTGCTAACAGACCTCATTCGGAGGTTGATATTTCAGCTGAATTTGAACGGCTCTAATATTTTTCTGCCTTTGGGCCAACTGAAAGCTGCTGGTGGAAGTGGGGCTTGGTTCTGCTTCAGAAAGACTGAGGGAAGGATAGGTATTTGGAGTTGATTCTGCAGTAGTGAAAGCCCCCAGCTCACACTGTTCAGACACTAACAGACGGTGGGCTTCTAACCGATAGATTTGGACTCATGGACAATATGAAATAGTATTAATATCCCAAAGTCACAGCTGGCAAGTAACATCTAGTCCAACCTATACATTAATGAAAGCACTAGATTTAAAGTCAGAGGTCCTGGATTCAAATCCTCTGCCACTGTGTGTGTTGGGGCAAGCCACATGACTCCTCTGGACATCAGCTTCATCTTCTGTGATGAACAAGTTGAATTGGGTTATCTCTGATGTTCCTTCCTTCTATACCCAATAAGGGTTCCTCTGGCCTTGGCTTGCAGACCTCTAGTAAGGGAAACTTCTGACCTCCCAAGTACCCCCATTCACCTTCCTACATTGTTGAAAAGCTTTCCCTTCCTTGTTACGGAAAAATTCCCTTTCTACGAATTGTTGGCTGGATGGTGCCAGACTTTCCCTCTTTATCTCGATGAGTTCTTAAAGCCTCGTGATTTGGTCCTTTTCACAGACCATTCACAGAACAGACAAGCATCCACTGTGCCTATATCGATGCTAATGTCCTATTCTGAGTTTAGATCCAAACTTCATACAGCCTTGGCACCCGGCGGAATCAGAAGGGGACACCTGTAGGAAGGAGCACTTGGGCTGACGTTTGAAGGGGGCTAGGGACTCCGAGAGGAAAAGAAGTAGCCCAGTTGGGCAGGAGCGTGCCATGTACAATGGGGAACAATGTGCTATGAGTCAGAGCCAGCCCACAGAGGGCGTTAAATGCCAAAGAGAGACAGAGGAAGCCACCAAAGCGCCTGGCAGTATTTGAAGCAGCAAATTCTAGTGGAGAGAACTTCTTGGAACCAGGGAGATTTGGGTCTGGATCTTGCCTGTGCCCCTTCCTGTGTGACCCCTGGGCAAGTGACTAGACCTCTCTGAGCCTCAGTTACCTTCATCTATAAAATGGGTTTAATAACATCTGCTTCAAAAGCAAATGCGGCTTTTTGTTGGTATTGTTTGATAAGAATCACACAAGATGATGTATGCACATCAGTTCACAGACCTTCCACAATGCCATAGAATTGTGAAGTCCCTCCGGATGGCTACACTATCTGCATATATACATATGCACACACATATACATATATATGCACACACAAAAATGTAATAGTGTCCTGATTTTTTAACCTGGACAGATTTTTATTTATAATTTTGTATAATAAAAACACTTGCAGTCTTCTCTCACTGCCAAATGTCAGAGGTTCAGAAGCCCTATCCCCCAGCGTGTGGGTATGTGCCCGAGTGTGTGTGGGAGGGGCCCTCTGGCAGTGTTGGTGGAGGGTGCCCCATGGTGGGGAGTGAGGAGGGGGAACCACCCAGCCACCCAGTTAACAGTCGTGCTTGGAAAGTACACAGTAGGCAGCAAAATAGTGGTTAATCAAAGGAAACGTAATTAGTGCTAATAAAGATGTAGTAGACAACGTAATTTGTTGTGAGCTGGGTCTAATTTTATGGTAGAGTTAAACCTGATTTGTTGCAAATCCATAGAAAGTAATGTACTTCTAGTCAGGTTTCTGACCTCCCTTTCCAAGGGCCATGGGCCCCAGCCCTTCCCTCTGGGCAGCAGCCTGAGAAGAAGGTGAATATGAGTCCCCAGGGTTCCTCCCAGGGATTGCCTATTTCTGCCAGCAAAATGGCAGCCTCCATTTCTTTCCTGTTCTCCCCCTCCCCCTTCCCAGTGAGGTCACTTCCCGCTCTACAGACACAGTTGTTGTTGACTTGCTGTTCAAAGGAGAGTGTCTTGAGGGCAGGGACCACGTTTTTTGCCTTTCTTCGAATCCCCTTGGTGCTTAGCATAGTGTCAGGTATAAAGCAGGTGCTTAATAAATGCATGTTGTTTTTATTCCTTTCCAGCTCTGTCCCCATATTCTGTTTATCTCATATGATGCAATTTAAGTTAATAATTCATCAAATATTTCTTAAGTACCTACTATATGCAGAGCCCTGTGCTAGTTTCTGGGATATGGTACAAAATATACATAGGACCCAGTCCCTTCCTTCAAGGAGCTAGTAATCTAGTAGAAGGACAAGACAGGTCAACTTAAAGATAATACATTCAAATAAATAATATTACATTAAATATTCTAATTAAAATAATCCATAAGCCTCAGTTCCTTCCCACAAGGAGTTTACAGTCTAATCCAATAAGAGGACAAGACAAGAACTCTTAAATCCGTAATGCACAATGATATGGAGGAAAGGTCGTCTGACCTGGGGACCTGACCCGGAGTCACAAAGATCTGGGTTCAATCCCATCTCTGAAGTGTGGCTCAGGTCTCTTGCCTTATCCTCTCTGAGCCTGAGGCAGACCTGTAGGACTTAGCTAAGTTGCCTCTCCTCTGCCAGTTGGTAGGAGGACTACCCAAATCTCTTCAGTCATGTCCAACACTCTGTGATCCACTTTGGGATTTTCTTGTCAGAGATACTGGAGTGGTTGGCCATTTCCTTGTCCAGCTCATTCTGCAGATGAGGAAACTGAGACAAATGGGATTAAGTGACTTGCCCAGGGTCACACAGCTAGTAAGTGTCAGAGGCCACATTTGAACTCAGGTCCTAAATAGCAAGGCATGGTAAATGAGGCAGAGAGTTATGATACAAATTGAGAGGTTGGGACGGGGAGGTCATTACCAACCTGGGTCATCCTCAATGTGTTGGAGGAGAGGGCTTTTGAAATGAGCTTTAGCAGAGTGAGCGTAATTCAGCAGCATCCCAATAGGAAACAGTGTCATTGTCATCCCCCAGAGAGGCAGGGCAGTTGAGTTCAAGGCAGATTGTAGAAAGCCTTGAATGCTGGTAAGGAGGGAGGTAAGGCTCGTTGGGTGTTAGGCTTTGTGAGTTTGTTAATATGGGATCTGGTGGGAGCCAGAGGGTGGTTGGGCATTGAAAGCTTTGCAAATATATGAGCCATATAAGAAAGTGAATGGTTATTTGTTATTCCTAGTAGACTTTGATGCTCTAATGAGGCAGCAAAGTGTCAGGGTAATAGGGAATCGGGGAGAGTGGAGGGCCAACCCTGCCTGAGACACTGTGCAACCCTGGACAAGTCACCTAACCTTTGTCTGCCTCACTTTCCTCATCTGGAAAATAGGGTAATGATAGCACTAATCGTACATGGTTGTTATATGAGTATCAAATGAGATATTATGGGTAAAGTTCCTTGCAGACCTTCAAATGCTTTAAACATTAGTTATTATCACCGATGGATCTGGAATCTCATCTTAGATGTGGGTGTTCCATTCATTAATGCTAATTATGACCCATCCCTACCTGCTGAACCAGTGTGCTCCTATCTACTAGGGGTCCAGTCAACATCCTAGGACCTCCCTTGTGGTCCCATGACATTGCGTGGATGCTGATGCGCTGTGTGGGACAGCAGTCCTGAGTTTATCCTTCAGTCTTTCTGCACTTTTCTTTTCCAGTCGTACGTTTGTCAGATGACATCTTGTGCGTTACTTTGGATAATTCCTCATAAGGTGTGGCCTCCTCAAGCCCCAAGCCCATAGTCATGATGATTCTTGTTTGAAGTCACGATCCTCACTCACCCTTCTATCCGGCCTGAGTGATTACAAAATTCTTTCCATAAAACTTCCTTTATAAGTAATGCTGTAAGTTTGACAACATCTATTTTACAAATAAGGAAACCAAAAGGTCAGTGAAGTGACTTACCCAGGATCACACAGCAGGTATCTTTTGCCTTCAGAGAGGGAATCTACACCAAGCTGCTGTCCCCAAACTGGCACCTGCTGTGTGAGCCAGGTTCTGTGCCCACCATTGTCCACCTGCTCAAAATACAGATGAAATAGGATTTTGTTGGAATTCACAGTTGCATTCAGAACTGTGTCTTTCATGAGAAGATGCTAACACGTGTGTGTGTGTGTGTGTGTGTGTGTGTGTGTGTGTGTGTGTGTTTTGTGTTCGCACTTAGGTGGCTGCGATCCAGGCAGAAGTATTCCAGAAACAGAGAGAGTGTGAGGCTGACCTGGCCAAAGCGGAGCCTGCCCTTGTCGCGGCCACAAACGCACTGGTTACGCTGAACAGGGTACATGTCAACCAGTTTCTCAGATTAGTAAATTGCCTCAAAAGTCATTCTGAAAAGAAGTGGGGGTTTGGATAACTGGACTCTGGTAAATCACTGAAGATCATCGATTCAGAGCTAAAAGAGGCCTTAGGAGACATCTAATCCTACCCTGTCATTTGGAAGATGCACAAACCTGATTTAAGAATGGCAAAGGAGGAGGGGCAGCTAGGGGGTGCAGTGGATAGAGCACCAGCCTTGGAGTCAGGAGGACCTGAGCTCAAATCCAGCCTCAGACACATAACACTCACTAGCTGTGTGACCCTGGGCAAGTCACTTAACCACAATTGCCTCACCAAAAAAAAAAATTGGCAAAGTGACTCATCCAAGGTAGTACGCGGCAGAGCTGTACTTTGAACCCAGGTCCTCAGGGTCAAAAGAAGTGCTAATTAGCACTGAAGCTTAATGGCTCAAAACTGTTATTAGTAATGGTGGGGGTGGTAATAGCAGTGCATCAGCAGTAGGAGCAGTAGCAGGGAAAGGAAGAGGAGGAAGAGCTAGTTTGCACAGCAGGTAGAGTGCTGGGCTTGGGCTGGAGAAGACCAGAGTTCAAATCCAGCTTCAGACACTTATTAGTCATGTGACTTTGGGCAAGTTCCTCAACCTCTGTCTGCCTCAGTTCTCTCTTCTGCAAAATGGGGATACTAATGAGATATTTGGGAAGCCCTTAGCACAGTGCCTGGCACGTGGTAGGCCTTCAATGAATGTTTGTTCCCTCCCCTTACACCCTCTTCCCATTGGGAATGATCCTTGAGGTCATCAGGCAGGCCTCCCTCCCAGGACGGGAATCTCCTCCACAACTCTGCAGTCCCGGCTCAAGCATTCCCAGGAAGGGGCAGCTCACTCCTCGGGAGGCAGTCTCTTCCTCGGCTGGACAGCCTGCCTCCACCTCCCTCTTATTCGGACCCTGGCATCCTGCCAGTCTGAACTTGGATGAGACACCTGTGTCATCCCCAAACACACACACACACAGAGCCCCAGCCTCCCACCTTCTGTGGGTCATGTCCACCAGAGGCTCAGAGTTTTCGGGCTAAGACGTGTGCTCTGGTTTTTGTTTGGTTTTTTTTTGTCTTTGTCTTGACTGTGACTTTGTCCCTGGAGGGAACGCTCACATGGAAGCTGTCCATGCTGGTACAAACTTATCTATAACCTCTAGTCTTAGAGAGTTGCCTTCAAGGTTAAGTGACTTGCCCAAGGTCACGCAACCCCCATACGTCAGAGGTAGGACACGTACCCCAGTCTTCCTTTCTCCAAGGCCCACCCTTTATCCATTATGCCCCCCTACCTGTCCAGCTACTAGATATGTGTTATGATAGTTCTATGATACATAGAGTTCTGTCTCATATGAAATATGTTGCATTTTTCTTTTGTCCAGTACCAGCCACATCTATGCCTGCTGATGCCTGTCTCACAATATTCACCCCCCGCTTGCCCTCCATGCTTGACAGCTGTACAATCCCAGGCAATCCTTTGAGTAAAAACATCATGTCTCCCTGTCAAAGTCTAGACAGGGAACCTGGGAAGGGTCAGATCCATCAATAACCAGAGTAGGTGAGCCTCAGAGGGGAGGGCCTTGAAGGAGAGGGACTCGAGAGAGGTCAGCTTTGATGGAGGATAGGGAACGGAGGTAGAGACCAGAGACGGTAGGAGATGAAGCCTAGGGATTCCAGGCCCAGAAGCGGCTTGACTGGAGCATTCCATGTGAACAAAGGAGGGGGAGACGAGAGAAAAGGAAGATACCAAAGACACATTTAACCATCTTCCTCTCGCACCCAAGACTGACCTAGCTCCTGGCAATGCCGAGTGGATTCTGCCTGAGTGTGTCTCTTGTTTCCTAGGTGAACCTCACAGAGCTGAAAGCCTTCCCCAATCCACCCATTGCAGTCACCAACGTCACTGCAGCCGTAATGGTCCTGCTGGCTCCGCAGGGTCGGGTGCCCAAAGACCGGAGTTGGAAAGCTGCCAAAGTCTTTATGGGAAAGGTAGTGGCCCCTTACCAGACTCCATGTTGTTTTTTTCATGGATTTTCAGTATGGCAGGAAGCATAGCTGGGTAGTCAAGGGAACCTTCTGTCAGAAGAAGAAGCCTTCTCTGTTCAATGGATCCTACCACATGCTCGTGTCAAGGTTGACATCTTGGGGCTGCCTCCATTTAGGGTGGCAGCACTTTGGAAATGAGGTAGTGGTTTCTGCCTCTGGCCTCTGCCCTGGTCAAACCATTCGGGGTACCATGTTCAGTTGCGGGGATCACAGCTAAGAGTGGACACTAATGAGCTGGAGAATGTGCGGAGGAGGGCAGCCCCAGCAAAGGGTCTTGGGCTGCCCTGTGCGGGTCTCTTGAAGGCACTGGGTGTGTTTACCCTAGGGAAGGTGTGGCCGCTGTGAAGTGCCTCAAACTTATTTGGGTGAAAGAGATTGATTAGCCTTGCTCTATCACTTCCCTTCTCACAGTCTTCAGTTTCCTCATCCACAAAATGGAGAAAACCAGCACCCGCCTCCCAGAGTTGTTGTAAAGATCAAAGGTCACCTGACCTGCCACACATATCAAGGCTAACCTGGAATTAAGGCCCGTCTTGCTTGGCAGAAGGCTGTCCTCTGCGTTACACCTTAGGAACATGGGGTCACCTGTGCACCGCGGGAAGGCCCCTAGGAAGGGCTGAGAGCCCCACAACCACAAAGTATTTCTTTGCAGAGTTCGGGAGGCATATTCAAGGCGCCGTGAGCGTCAGTTGGAAAGTTACTAATTATTTGCACAATTATGAGGGCTGCCAAGTGTAGGCAGGAGAAAATTACATGGATTTCTTGTTCTGGAAAAATTTTGCAAATGCAGGTGAAGCAATAGGGCTTTTTTATTATTATTATTTTTCTTTTCTATCTTGCTTTTCTTCTCTTCAAAATGGGAATGCCTCCTGTGTCGGGACTGAATATTTTACCCTGGGGTAGGAGAGATTTTCAAAGTGTCCATTGCTAATGCTGACTCCACACTGGAAAGCCTGAAAAAGCCAAACAGTAGGAGGAATGCCACTTGCCAATTTTGCTTTCATGATTTTCGGCCTAAAAGCCGATTTTAACTTTTGATCTTGGCATTTTCTCGGCAGTGGTGGCAGCTTCATGGCAATGCGTCTCTTCACTTTGCAGGTCGATGACTTTTTGCAGGCGCTAATTAACTACGACAAAGAGCACATTCCGGAGAACTGTCTAAGAGTGGTTAATGAGCAATATTTGAAGGACCCCGAATTCAACCCAAACCTGATCCGCACCAAGTCCTTTGCGGCCGCTGGTCTCTGCGCCTGGGTCATCAACATTGTCAGGTTCTATGAGGTAGCCTTGCGGGCACTCAGGGAAGGTTAGGGGTGGGCTCAGCCAGATCAGCATCCTGCGTGGAAAGAGGGGGAAAGGGAAAGAGGGCAGAAGGACAGATATCTAAAGAGAACAGAGCACGGGCATGGCAGTTCTCCAAGGCAGGGCTATTTCTCAGTTTGACCTGTTTCTCTACCTCCTGCCACAGTATCCTGCACACAGTAGGTGCTTAATAAATGCTGGTTGGATTGAGTGGGTTGTTTAGACATTCAAAATGCTGGAGGGGGTATCTTATTTTAATATGACACTATTACATAGAGAAGGTTTCAACTAATGATATGCATCACACCTGAGAATTGTCTGCATTCACATTAAAAGTATTTCTGCTGTTGAGCCAAACACAGCAGTTAGCCTCATTTATATGCAGTGGAGTGAATGCTATTTGTCCAAAGTCGAGCATGCCCTGGTCTCACCTGTCTGCAGGCCCTGGCCAAGGGAAGAAACAAATGGCTAGTCCCCCTTATTTATGGAGGTTAATCTTGGAATAGCCCTGAGGTCCAGTGGGGAAAGGTCTGGTTATGGAGTCAAGACCTGGGATTAAATCTGAGCCCTGCTGCTTAATTTCTGAGTGACCTCAGGGGGTCTGGTCACTCTCTTAGCCCCTCGGAGCCTCATAACTATGTTATTTCCCCACTCAGTTGACTCTCCATTTCCTCCAAGATCAAATCAAAAATTTGCCTGTTTGACATTTCAAGGTCTTTGTAAATCTGCTTCTTCCCCTTCCTTTCCAGTTCTCTTCCACATTACTCCCCTCTAGCTGTGATGGTACCTGATGTGGCTTCGTCTCCAGCCTCTACGTCTTTGCCCTTGCTGTCCCCCATACTTGGAATGCCCTCCCTCCTCACCTCTGCCCCTTAGAATCCCTGGCTTCCTTCTAGAGTTGGCTCAAACACCACCTTCTAAATGGGGCTCCTCTCTCCTGGCCACAGCTATATAGAATGTGTATAGATCTTGTATGCTGCTATTTCTGTCTTTAGAATGTTCAGACCCACATGGGCAGGGGCTGTTTCTGCCCTTTCCTGCATCCCCAATGCCTGGTGCTTAATAAATGTGTGTTAGTTAACTGACTACGCATGCTTCATATACTTGTAGGAAGTATTCAAAATATAGCAGTTATGCCCATTACTCTATGTGGCCCCAGGGGCTTTGCTTCTCAGACTCAGTTTCCTCATCTGAAAAATGAAGAGGGAGGACTTAATGGCCTCCAACATCTACTCTTGCTCAATCTACGACCTTCTGTTTGTATAATCCAGGACCTTGGAAGTTCATCGTATCCATTTCCCTGCCTTTAGATAACATGACCCCTTTTTAAAAGGATCCCAGACAACCTAGAATCCATCGCAGGCTTCCTGAGCTGGACATCTCGCAACCTTCAGTTATATCAGCATGAACTGCTGGGTTCTCACCTGAAGAATGTACAACCAAGCCAATGAGGCGATTGGCCTGCCGACAGGCTGGTCAGGGAGCCCGAGGTGAGGTGGGCACAGGAGCTTGGCCTGAGCACCTTCTTTCGTCTGGTTTCCCTCAGGTCTACTGTGATGTGGAGCCCAAGCGCCAGGCTCTCGCGGCAGCCAACATGGAGCTGGAGGCAGCTACGGAAAAGCTGGGGGCCATCCGGAGGAAGCTCAAGGTAAGTCTCACGTGGGAGGGAATGCCTGGCTCAGAAGCGCCCTGGAGAGTGAGGATAGCCTGCCAGCTCTGGCATCCCCCTTCAGACGGAGTCACACCAAAGCCCTACCTGAGACACCAGGTAACCCCCAGATGGAAATTGCAGAGCCTGGTTGGCTGTTATCCTAGAGAGGGGGCTTATGCCTTTGAACCTCCATGCCTCCTCTGGTTTTGCTGATTTTTAACAATTCATTTTAGTGACTCATTGGAGAACAAAACTGACTGCCTGTCTGTAGCATTTCATCTCTCACCACCATGTCTTTGCCTAGATGGTGCCCCATGTCTGGAATGTTCTCCTTCCCTTCCTTCCATACTTAGAAACTCAGGTTTTCTGCAAGGTTCAGTATTACATCACATTTACACAAAAGGAAGCTGAAAGGGATAGTGGGCGGTGCTCTCAGAGGCAGGTGAAGATACTTGGCATGGGAGGAATGGTTTTGAAGTATGGAAAGTCAAAGCAGAGTCAGTGGGCAGAGAAAGGCTGTCCCAGACCCCACCACAAAATGGAGGCTGCAGGAGAAACTCCCTCTTGGGACAGCGAGACTTTCATGGAAAGTCCAGGATGAGACAGCTGCAAGGGGGGTGGTCCAAAAGCAGAGTTGGGTGGGAATCTAAAAGGACAGAGACGTGCCTTCCAGGAGGATTGGGATGTAGCCACTGTTACTAAGGCACATCATGGTTTGTGACAAAAGTAAATTTGGACTCTGTGCCGTAGGAGCTGGGAGACAATCTCAGCCATCTTACAGCATCCTTTGAAAAGGCGATTGCTGAGAAGGTCCGGTGTCAAGACCAGGTGAACCAGACCAACAAGACCATTGGGCTGGCCAACAGACTTGTCAGGGAGCTCGAGGCAAGTTGACTTTTCCATCCAAAATGGGGACCAAAGCCTAAGGATTCCGTTTCTTTTTCCATGTTCCCTCTTCTTCCACACCCCCCTGTAACTAACTAACAAGAACAAGAAAAAGGAAAGGAAAGTATGACCCCTGATATGTCTCTCTTGGATCACAAACCGTAGTCCTATTTCTCTTTCTTTGCTCCCCAGAGGGGAAAATTTACCCTAAGTAATTGAGGGCATTAGTATCCGGCCATGGCCATACACTCTGACAGCCGGGGCAGTCTCCTGTTAATGAGCACAGGGACTGAATGATTCCCAAGGTCAGGGCAGCATCACCGTTTATCCACCCCTGTTATCCATGGTCAAACAGATGGAGACTGCCAGCTAAGGGTGTGTTATCTCCAGTGAATTTTCCATTTTGCAAAATTATGATTAAAAAAATAAAAATAAAGTGGGTTTTCCCTAAGATGGGAGGTGAACCTGAGGATGCTGTAGTTATTACAAAGATAACTGCCCTATCAAAAGAGGTTCAGCCAGCGTTCTTTCCCATGCATAGTTACTGCTGGAGTCAACCAAGCATGCCAAGGTGAGGCAGATCACTTGAATAGGTTGAATGTGATTTTTCCTGGATGGAAGCTCTGACTCCTTCCTAGTGGACCTATTAACGTTAGGGCTATATTTACCTGGAGGATGCTACATTTGTTCAGGTTATTTTTCCTGTTCCTTTCAAAGAACTAGGTTTTAACACCAAAATGTAAGTTAATTTGCCTGCTGTGTTTTTTGAAGACTTCTATTCTGGGATGACTCAGGATTAAAGTAGATGGCTGATTCTACTGTCCCATTATTTGATGACCAGAGATGGGTGATGTAAAGGGCAGGGGAGATGGGAGGCCACCAAAGGCATACTGAGGGCCAGAGCCCCATCTGAAGGCTGTGTTCAGTTCTGTTCCCCACCTTTTAGGGAGGGCATTGATAAGCTGGATGCTAAAAGGCCTCAGGACCACGCCACGCAATGATTGGTTAAAAAAAATTAGGGATACTTAGATTTGATAAGAAAACCTATAAGTAAGAAAATTGATCTCTTCAGGAATTTGAAAAGTTGCCTTGTAGAGAGGGACTAAGCTTATTCTGCTTGATGCCAGTGGGCACAATTAGAAGGGGTACTTTCAGACTCGGCGTAAGGAAAACAATAAACTTCCTAACAGTGTGCTGCAGTAGGCAGTGCCCTAGATTAGCAGACAGAGGCACTGGCCTATCTGTAATGCTAGAAACGCCACCATGTCTGACAGAGAAGTATTGATTTTGTGATAAATCTAGCTCCTTAATGGGATCAGCAGCTCCCTGCCCCCCCCCACTTTGCCTTCTGTCATCAGGGTGTTTAGGAAAATTCTCCCATTTAATCTAGGCCTTCCCTGGTCACAGCCTCCTTGTAACAAGGAAGGCGATAGGTCACATCATTTCCAAACCTGGCCAGGAGTTCCTCCTGGACCTTGTCCCACTTACATTTCTCAGGGTGAGTCGATAATAAACTCACCGCCTACTACTACAGGTCCACTTTCTGAAGAAGTGGGTCTCTGAGCAGATAGACCACTCTTGACCCAGTAGACCAAGCAAGTAGTCCTTCCAGGCTTGCATTCCTGGCTACCTGCAGGGAAGGAAAATGCATTTCCCTTGACTCATGGTGGAAGGTGAGCCCCTCTAATGTTGGTGCCTGTTGCCGAATGTGTTACTGAGAGAAAATGAGGCCCTTCGCCATCTCCAGGCCCATCCAGACTCTTCCAAGGGTTTTCCTTAGAGGTTTTCAGTGGGAAGGAAAGGGTGGGATGGCATGTGTGCTAAGGTGGAGGAGGTATTTAAAAGGATTGATTGAGAATGCCAAAGCTTTTCCTTTGAGGATAAATTCTTTCTGACTAGAGCAGGAGACAGTTAACTTCTGAAAAGCATCAAGACTGATGATTTTGTCTATATAGCATTGACCTGGAAGCTCAAACATTCAGACTAATAAATCAGGCAATTTATATTTAATCATTAACTAACTCCCAAGCTGAACAGCTGTTCAAAATTAGAAATGGGTCACCCCGGCCAGGATGACATTACGGGCAATCTATAATGCATTAGAATAAAATTATAGTGATTTTTAACTGTCTGGAAATTTATCGCACTTCATGTTGCAACTCCTAAACCCTTGTTAGCCAGAGTCACTGGTGATTTATGTGGCTTGGGTGGGATTGCAGAATTATCGGAGATGGAAATGGACCATCATTCTACGTTGAGTAAATCTTCAGAGTTAAAGCTGTTTTGGAGAATGAGGTGGGTGCCCTTTATTATTTACCATTCACCAACCAAAGACAACAGAGATGGTGAACGGACTAATGAGAGACCCGGCTGGCAAATTAATGGCTTCTTGCCTGCTAAGCTCCAGTCGGCGACTTAAGAAAGGGGCTGATGAATCCTGCAATGTCTGACATCCTTCAGTGGCAAATTATGTGTGAATTTGGTCCTGCAAAGAGAGGGGCTTCCCTTGAGAAAACTTCACACTTTGATTCTAACCCTGATTCCAGTGTATCCTGGGGGTGGTGATAATTCAACAGCCTAAATAGCGTGGAATTGGACAGTTTCACAAGCCCAAGTTGTTGTTAAATATTTTTGATGAGTTCATGGAAAATGACATCTTTGGGAAGATGAAAGCTAGAGGTGGATTAGACTTTCTAGCCCAGGCCTCCCATTTCACATATGGGTAAAGTGAGGCCTAGAGATGCTAAATGACTTGGCCAAGGTCACATAGTTAATAACTATACCAGTACCTCACCAGAGAAAAACGTTCCTTAGGTTTAAGTAGAATGTAAGCTCCCTGAGGACAGGGATTATCCCACTTCTGCATATGTATCCCTAGCACCTAATACATAGTATTTAGTGAGTGATGGATTGGCGCCAAGTTCAACAAGCTAGATTACCCCACCCCAACCTCCATCCAGGTATCATTGGCAAACCTCATGGTGATGGCCTAATCAGATGTTTTCAAGGTGAGATTCAGACCTGGGTCTTTCCAATTCTCAGTCCAATGGTCAATCTACTATCTTTGCTGCCTTGTAAAGCACAACAAAGATGGCTTAGTGGCCAGTTGCTTCGTATGGGGTGACATTAAATGCTCACTGAGAGCACCAGTCCCAGGAAGAGCAAAGGAAGTCTTAGGAGGGCAGTAGGGACATGAGCTCCATCTTTCTCTATCAGGTCATGGCTGTCGCCAACTGATGAGTTAGTGATGGCATCAGGAAAAGACCGTGAACCAACAGGCACCTGATGTTCTTCCCTAATAGCTCATAACATTAATAACAACGACAACAACAATTATTATTGTCATATAGAAACTGGGCCTGTGAGGTCATTGATATAGGGAACTCCCAGATAAGAAAATCCCCTCTACCAATGCAAATTGGTGCCTTCTTTATAACTTAGAGTCTTAGGGGGTCACCTGGGGCACTAGGAGGTGAGGTGACTTGGCCAGCGTCACATAGCAAGTATGGGACAGAGGTCAAACTTGAACCCAGGTCTTCTCGGCTCTGAGAGGCCAGTGTTGGGTTTTTTTTTTAATTAACTATGACACATTGCCTGTTATTACCATCATAATAGTTGTTATGGGTGATGCACTTGTACAATTATTTCTCAATCATTAAATCTGAAGGAATAGTGAGGTAACAACAAAGATCATTTCTGTCTCAATCAATCAATGAACATTTATTGAGCACCCACTGTGTACCAGATGCTGTACTAAATGTAGAAAGAGACAAAAGTCAGTCCCTGCCCTCAAGGAGCTTACAATCTAATGGAGGAGGCAGCATGCAAACAAATATATACAAAGCTATGGGCTAAGTCGTTTCAGTCATGTCCAACTCTTTGTGACCCCATTTGGAATTTTCTTGGCAAAGGTACTGGAATAGTTTGCCATTTCCTCTTCTAGCTCATTTTACAGGTGAGGAAACTGAGGCAAACAGTGTTAAGTGACTTGTCCAGGGTCACACAGCTAGTAAGCCAGCTGTATACAGTATAAATAGTAAGTATCTGTATTACAACATATACGCGTATTATATATGTATATATATATATGCTAACCCATATGTATAATGGGAAGTTCACTAACATACACAAACCCATATAAAATGTCACTTTAGTCCATTGAACATAAAGATAGGAATGAAATAATAATGATCACTGATGTTTTTATGTAATGCTTTTAAGATCTTCACCTACATTGGTTCATTTGAGCCCCACCCCCCACTTCCCATCCTGTCTACAAGTATCCTCACCCCCCTTTCACACCTGAGACAATGAAGGCTAGCAGAAGTGTGGCAGCTGGCCAGTCTCAGGGCTTCCTGGCTCCAAGCCCAGGCTCTGTTCCAGCCCCCAGACCACTAAGCTGCTTCTCCGGAGCTGGAGAGAGTATGCACTCACAGATCGTATCTCACAACATCAAAGAATCACAGAATTTGAGGAGCTGAAGGGGTCAGCTACTCTGACCTATAGATGAAAGGAATCCCCAAGTGATTAACAAAGGATTGTCCAGCCTTTGGTCACAGACCCCCAAGGAGGGGGAACTCACGCTTGGGGAGAGCTCTCATTGTTAGGATGCTTTTTTCCCCTGACCTTGAGCCTCAGTTTACCTCTTTGTAACTTCCACCAACTGCTCCTTATTCTGCCCTCTGGGGGCAAACAGAACAAATCTGTCCCCCTCTTCTGCAGGACAGCTCTTCAAATACTTGAAGGTAACTACCACGTGCCCTGAGTCGTCTTTTCCCCAGGCTAATGATGTGCAATTGCTCTAACTAATCCTGTATGGCATAGCTCAGGGCCTGGTTGCCCTGTTTTGGACAATCCCCAGTTTGTAAGTATCCTTCTTACACTGTGGTGCCCAGAACTGAACACAGCCTGGTGACGTCTGACCAGGGCAGAGGACAGCAGGATAATCACCCCTTTATTGCCCCAAGCTCTTCCCCTATGAATTCAGCCCAATATCTCACTGCTTGTTTTGACCACCACTTCATGCAGCTGACTCATACCAAGCCTGAATTTCCCTAAAACCTCCATAACTTTTGTAGAAGAAAAATTCCGTCTAGCTGTGTCTCTCCTCCTTTATACCTCCAGGTTGATTTTTTTGTACATTAATTCCCTAGTGAATTTATCTTATTAAGTTTATCCAGTGTTCTTGTGTGGCGAGATCCCTTGGGATCCTGCTTCTGTCCTCCACAGGGTTAACTCTCTCCCCAGTTTTTTGTCCTCAGCTGATTTGATGACCGTAGTATCATTTTATCCAAGTCACTGACAAAAATTACTCAACAGCGAAGGGCCCCGGGCAGAACCCTGGGGCACTCTTGTGTGTTTCTCCCTCCAAGTACCCTCCACTCTCCTTCAGAGATTTTCTCACCTAATTATACCTTCTTAATACACAATGTTGTTACCCACCCCTACCTTTACCTGTACTTTTTCTTTAACACGCTATGCCCATGTGGAGAACTATTTTAGTTATAGGTGTCATCTCATCAGCTCTCAGTGCTGCCTCAGAGGTCAGATTTGTCCCCTTGACTCAGGACTCCATCTTCCTCTTGCTTGTCACCCAAACGAAGCTTAGATCTGGAACGGGGCCTATGAGGACATCCAGTCCAGCTCATCATGCAGATGACAAAGCGGAGCCCTGAAAAGGGGAAGGGAATTGCCCACGGAATTGTCAGAGCTAGAATTTGAATTCAGGTCCCCTGACTCCAAGGCCAGCATGCTTGCCCCTACATTGCACTTTCTCAGCCCCTGGTGAAAGTCTCATAATCATTTGCCAAACACAAGGTGGTGGCGTGCTGGAGGAGAGGCCAGGGTACCTTTCCTGCAGCCTCGGTCAGAGCTCTGGATCCCTTTATGAACGGGAAAGCTATTGAGAGGAGAATGGTGGAAAATGAAAGGGAAGGGGGATTTTGGCCTCAGAAAGCCCAGTAAATGAGAGTCGATAACAAGAGAGAGCACTTTTCAGAGAAAGAAAGGGATGAAATACTATATAGGGTTGGCTGGTTAGAAGCGGGCCTGGGGAAGGGGGGATTCAGGCTCAGAATCTGATCGGCTTCTGTTCTGTCTCTCAGTCTGAGAAGATCCGCTGGGGTCAGTCCATTGCCTCCTTTGAGGCCCAAGAGAAGACGTTGTGTGGGGACGTGCTCCTGATGGCGGCCTTCGTGTCCTATGTCGGGTACTTCACAAAACGTTACCGGCGGGAGCTGGTTGAATGCAAGTGGATTCCTTTCCTGAAGTCACAACAGGTACCTTTGTTGTGGGGCCAAGCGGAGACTCTGAGTGGGAACTCTGATCCCGCCGAGGCTCTACTGTCTGCACTGGGCTGAGGATTTCTGAGGCCCTTTGTCCCAGACAGGGATGGGAGCCGCTCCCAGCAGGTGGTCTTGCATTGAGGTCCAAGGTTTCAAGAGGGGAAAAGTAATATGTAGAAATAAGTAGAGATATTATAATTGACTCATATTAATGCCTTAGAGTTGATAGAGTGCTTCCTCTCAAGGACCCTGCAAGGTTGGGACTATCGGCATTATTATTCCCATTTTACATTTGAGGAAACCGAGGCTCAGAACGGCAGATTTTGCGTGACTCTACGTGTATGATCAATATCGTGTGGCAGGGATGGCAGGAAGGAAGAGAATTGGGAGCTCAAAATTTTACAAAGTGAATGTTTAAAAAAATTAAACTAATTGGGAAATATTTAACAAAATAAATAAAATATAATTTTTTAAAAAAAGACTGGCTAAATGAGCTGCATGTGGCTCAAGGATTGTATGGGTCTGAGGGCAGGATATGTACAGGTTGCTGTATTCTAGGAGATCAGGTATCTGGCATTTGGAGCTAAAAGGGACTGCAGAGATAATGAAATCCAGCCCTTCATTCTATAGATGAAGAAATGGAATCCCAAAGGAGTGACCTGACTTGCCCAAAGTTCTAAGTGGCAGAGTGGGGATTCGAACACAAGCCCTTTGTGCCTTTTGCTAGACCAAGGTCCCAAATGCTTTCCTATTGTTCCACATAACTTCTCTAGAGATGCAGTTGTAAATGGCATGTTGCTGACTCTGGGGAATCAGGAGAGGCATAACTAGGGCAGGACAACTGGAGCTTTGACCCAGGGCACTAAAATTGATGGGGGAAGGGGGGTGGTATGTAAAGGTTCAGACTGCGTTCTTTAAGAAACAAAATTGTGATATGAAGTAATGAGGCTTCCTGCACAGTGGAGTTTGTCTTAGTCACTTTTATTATGTTCGCTTCATGAATCTCTGAGTTGACTCAGCATGGTTTGTGCTGCTTCTTTGGAGCACTGATAATGCACGTTACTGCAGCAGAATCAGAAATGTAAAGCCAGAAATGATCTCTTCACTTTTCTCTTTGATTCAATTTTCTTCAAACCCGTTCCCTGGGGCCCGTATCTTTTGTGGCCTCCCCCTCCTACCCGCTTCCATTTAGCGGACTCCCCGTTGGACTCCCTTCTCGTGTCCTCGGTCATTATCCAGACTCCCTCCACCGACCTTTTCTGCGTTCAGCGGCTTCTTCCAGCCAAAGTCTGTCCCACGTCACATTCTCTTTCTGTTGATGCACTTCTTCACTCCTGTGTTGGAGCAACTGTCTCTCACCTCCTCTGGCCTTACGGTCTTCCCTAACAAAACGAGGAGGGGGGACGACGATCAGATTTGTGGGTGACAAAATTTAGAAGGTATGGAGGACCACACTGGGATCTAGGACATTCTGAACAGGCTAGAACCTTGGGATGAAATATGAAGAAGATGAATGATGATAGAGAAAATGAATAAATGCTTATTGATTTATAGAAAAACTAAATTCTTCCACTTGGGGTCAATGATGGTGTCTACTAGATGAAACCTGGAACACGCTTGACACAACGGTCATCTACATGTTAGGAAGGTCGCTACATGGCTGAACATACATGAACATGTGCCTGCATGCATGTAATCTGGCCCCTCACACAGAATGCAAGAACAAGCGTAGCAGGAACAGCTGCAGAGACTCCCCGACTATCCCCTCAGCCTCAATGAAACCACACTTTAGTACTGCCACATTATATAATTTGTGTCAGAATCTTTATCACTCAAGAATGGCAGGTGATAGAGAATTGCTCTCTACACTTAAATTCAGCACCACAATGTTGGGAGACATGAAGGAAGCCCCCAGCATGTTAGGTTGGCTCTTTATGGTCAGTTAATTGGCAGACGTGGAAGGAGAACATAGGGTGGGCAGGCGGGGATGTCTTGCAGCTGGCATCCCTGAGATCGCAAAGCCAGTGAAATATCTGAATTTGAAAAAAATACATCTCTAACACCAAGATATTTCCACGTGATAAAATGTGTTGAATAATGTTATTAGCATCAGGCGAGACATGAAACAGAGAGATGGACGCTCACGGAAGGTGATTGCGGTTGTCATGGAAGAGTCCACCTCAAAACTCAAATGAAAGCAAGGTTCCCAATGGATGGTGAAGTCCTTCAGGTGCTCCCATCTGCAGCTGACATTGTGGTGCCAATTGCAGAAGCACCTCAGTGAGAGCCACAAGCCCTCAGGATATTAAAGCTTACTCATCCACACCGGACAAACCATGCTTGTTGATCAGAGTTGTAGATGTGCCCTGGAAAGATGGCGAGCCAGGCTCAGAATTGAGCAGGGAGAGGAAAGGAGGCTGGACTCCCTCTGGGGTGGGGGGAAGTGCTTTAGTGACCCCAGTCTTCTTCCTGAAACAGAGGCCTCTCTTTTATGCACCAATAATCTGATGCCGCTATAAGGCTAGCCTCCTGAGGAACTCCCCAGGGTCATTGGAGAGATGCATGGTAGGTGTAAATCAGCCCATATATGGCACCTCACCTGCAATGGGCTAGGAACAAAAACCATCCTAAGATGAAAGAAATGTATGGCCGAGTCATGAAATGCTTGGCCAACCTTAAAGTGCCACATAAATGTTAGCTCTTATTAACATGTACTTTAAGAAATGGCATAGGGGGAGGGGGTACATGCTTGATTTGAATCCAAACCTTTTTAAGCTCTTCCTCTGTCCCAGGCACTGCATGACATGCTAACGATGGATGCAAAGATGGGGGGGGGGGAATGATTCAGTTCCCACCCTAAAGGAGAGTCAAGTCTAAAATATAAAATGTTTAGATAGGTGACTTAAGTACAAGGTAGCGTATGCAGAGAACAAAAGAGAGAGATCTGCACAAAGCACTGTGGGAAAGGTACAGAGGAAGACAACATCTGGGAGAGGCCAGGAGGACTTCATGGAAGAGGAGGCACCTGAGGTGAGCTCAAAGGAAGGACTGGGAGAGGCAAAGGCAAGGAGAGTTTATTCCGAGCATCCTTGGCCCAGCGGGAGGTGATGAGGCGATGGAGATTCCGCGGCAAAGACAGTTCTCTAAATACCCAGTGGTTCTCAGGCTCATTCTTTCGACAAGCTGAGGTTCTCAGTCTGGCGCCCATACGATGAATGTTTTCCTTCCCAAAATGAAACATGTCCAGTCATGCTATGGAGAGGGAGAGCAAGGTTGCGCTCTCCATGGTTTTGAAGCTTCGTCTCTGGGTTCTCCCCCTTTGGCGTCCTTCTCTTTGTCATGGGCAACACGCTTGTCTGAAGACGGCTTTACGTGAAACGCCACCCATCACCCGCTGATTTCAATGACGCTTCACCATCTGGAGAACTAGGAAACCGTCTCATCGTTTTCAAGCCAGGTTGCCCATATTTTTCTGATGCTGGTAGGACATCACACCCTCTGACGTCGGAAGTTCGTGCTTACTTAAGCTTATTAGGCTTATGAGGAAAAAAAGCCACCTTTTAAAATTTGGAAATGATGAATTGATGTGTCCCCCCAGAACCCCGAGGTAGTGAGGTGAAGCTGCAGCCATGCATGTTGTCATGGGAAATGACTTAGTCCTAATTTAAAAACAAAGCCAGAAACCTTCCAGATGAATTCTTCCTTTCTATTTTGGTGAGTATTCTCGGATATCACTCCTATTAGGATACAAGCTCCCTGAGGACAGGGCAATCTCATTTCCTCCTTTTACCCCCAGCACATAACACAGTGCCGGGCACATGACGTCAGTAAATGTTTGTTGGCTGTCTTTCACATTTGTACATCACAGCAGCTTCTGGGGGTAGATTCGCCCTCCCCCACCACTGGGGACCTCCCTTCCCACCCACCTCTGTACCAAAGAAAAAACAGCTAAATCAAACCAATGGCTACAGGAACCACATCTGACAGTATATACTGTCCCTGTGGTCCCCTCCCATTTTACTAAGAGGAAGGAGAAGGGGGAAGGAAAGGGAATAAGCATTTATATGGAGCCTACTGTATACCAGGCACTAGGCTAAGCACTTTATAAATATTATCTCATCTGATCCTCACAACAGCCATGGGAGGTAGATACTGTCATTATCCTTGTTTTACGGTTGAGGAAACTGAGGCAAACAGCAGTTGAGTGACTGGCCTAGGATCATATGGCTCCTAAGTGTCTGAGACCAGATTTCAGCTCACTTCTTCCTAACTCCAGACTCGGGGCTCTGTGCACTGTGTCACCCCCAGCTGCTTCAGGGCAGCATATTCTACTGACTGTTCTATGGAACCAAGATGGGTCATTGCAATTACTCATCAACCAGCCAGCAAACATTTATTAAGCATCTGCTAGGGGAGCCAGGCACTGTGCTAAGCATTAGGACCACACAGAACATCTTTGGTTTCTTTCTGACGTCCATCTCATTTCCACGACCACGGTTATTGTGGTTGTGGTTGTCCTGGCTCGGCTTCCTCCGCTCTACATCAGTTTGTACATCTCTTCCCATATTTCTTGGAATTCCACGTACTCTTCCTTTCTTACGTCATGGCAATCTTCTGTTACATCCATATGCCACCATCCTTTTCCGTTCTCGTGCTCATCTACTTTCTTTTTGGTCGCTCTGTACCAGATGTGGAGATTCAGCAACAACGTTCATGAAACATTGCTACCATGAATGAGGGTGAAGACTTAAAGATGTTGATTTGGGAGGGGATATAAGGAAATGTGGATGATAAAAGCAGACTATGGCAATACATTTGTTTTTTGAAAGATGATGGCTTAGGTTAGTTAGAAATGGGGACCACTAAATTGTACATAAGAATCCCTGCAGGCTACATATTGACTTTGAAAGCCATATATTATTAACATTATCTGTGTTCTAGTGCATTTTTATTTATTTTGTCGAATATTTCTCAGGTCTATTTTCATCTAATTTAAGAGTGTTGCTGCCCCAGTGGGTCATATATATGACACCTCTAACTGAGGATATTTGAGTTTTGCCCTTAAATGGAGATAATAGACATTTTTTTTCTATACATGAGTTCAATTTCACTTTAATGCTCAAAGCAAGTGTGTCAGCCAAATGGGAGAAGGAGTTTCCCCTTCCAGGTAACACTTCCAGAGAGGAAGCTCCAAATCCTTCACTTCTACCACTGGGTCCATCTCATCTGTCCATGTGGAATCATTGTGACCCTCATCACTTCTGATTTCCTGCCTGGTGGTTATGAACCTGATTGAAAACATTCTCAATGGCCCCAGAGACTGTTTCATACAATTTTGAGTCTGGAGGATTCTACACACATGAAAAGAATCCTCACTAGACTGGACCATGTGGCAGCCCCCTCTATGTTTCCTCTATTTCTCTTCCCCATGCCCTACTCTTGTCTGTCTGCTTGAAGAGAAGTAAGCCAGTATCACAACATCTCTGTTGGAAAGGTCCTCAAAGAAACTCCAGTCTAACCTGTATCTGAGCAAGGATCCCTCTACAATATCCTCAACCAGTGGCCATCTAAGCTTTGTCTGAACACTTCCAGTGAGGGGAGCTCACTACTCCATGAGGCAGCATACATTGTGGATAGCTCTCACTGTTCAGAAGTCTTTCTTTACAACCAGCCTAAACCTTCCACTTTGAAAGATACTATGTCATCTGGGGCTGAGCAAAGCCAGGTAAATCCCTCTTCTCACAGCCCCAGACACTTACTAGCCATGGGGCCCTGGGCAATCACTTAAACTCTCTGTCTCAGTTTCTCTATATTAAAATGGGGATAATAATAATACTTGTAACCTAGGATTGTTGTGAAGGAAAAAAGGACATAATGTTTGTAAAGGGCTTTTCAAATCTTAAAGCATTATATAAATGCTAGCTGTCCTTTGGTTATATGCACACATACATACTTTGGGCCTCAGTTTCCCCATTTACCAAATGAGGGGTTGGACTAGATGGCCTCTGAGGTCTCTTCCATCCCTAAGTCTATGGCTGTGATGAATTCAAACAATGCACAAGGATGATGGTGGTGGTGGTGGTGGTGGTGACGGTGATGCTGCTGCTGCTGCTGGTGATGATGGTGGTGGTGGTGGTGGTGGTGGTAATGATAACAGTGATAGTAATGATGCTGCTGCTGCTGCTGGTGGTGACCCAGTACCACATAAGAAGCAGCTGTTATCCCAGGCCACATCATCCAGTTGTGGTAACTGCTGACATAGGTCTGGGGTAAGAGCCTATTGGACTCACACTGGACTTCTGGATCGGTTGGAATCACAATTTGGAATTTTTGAATTTGAAGCATGTAGCACCCCTTGGCTTGGGCAGAGAACAGGGGGTGGGGAGTGCGACGTGGAGCCCCTATATACTAGTACAAGGCTACTGCCAAGGAGGTCACTACATAGTAAGCAAGAAGGGAGAAGAGATGGGGACAGGGAAGGGATCAAACCAGCCTGGCCTCTGGTAGCTTCTAATTTTAACAGACCACTCTTGCTGCCAAATGCTAAGCTCTGTTGTTTCCATACTGCTGGAGTGCAAGTACTGGTTGTATCCCATAATGTTATGCCCCCAGGCAAAGGCCTGATTGCCTTATCCTAGTTAGAATTCCATTGTGCTCAGTGGTCCACTGGATGAACAGACTTTCCTTCCCCTATGGTAATGCTCTCTTGGCTTGGGTTTCTTGGCTCGTTGCAGCAATAAGCCTTGTCTTCTAATGCTACAACCTGGACAACTCATTACAAGTTACTCTGCTTTTCAAGGTTCCCATCCCCATAACAGCGGGCCTGGACCCAATCACCACGTTCACTGACGATGTCACCGTGGCTGCCTGGAACAATGAGGGGCTGCCCAGTGATCGGACGTCCACTGAAAATGCCACCATCCTCACTCATGCCGAACGCTGGCCCCTGATGATCGATCCACAGCAGCAGGGGATTAAATGGATCAAGAATAAATATGGGGCTGACCTTAGAATCCTCCATCTGGGCCAGAAAGGGTATGTGAACTTGGAAACCCACACTGCCTGCATTTGTGCCTTGAGGGGGGCTCCCCCTTCCTTCTAGAGACTCGCTATTTGTTAGAGCCAATGGAAGCTTTGAAATAGAGCAGCATCCCATGTATTAATGAGCCTTCTTTTGGCAATGTGGACAAAGAGCTGGGCTTGGAGTTCAAGACCTGCTTCTGACACGTGCTGGCTGTGTGACCCTGGACAAGTCACAACCTCACAGAGCTCTAGGCAGCCCTGTGTGTGTATGTATGTGTATATGTATACATGTATGTATGAATATATGCTCATGCAGGCACATGTATATATAAAAATGTACATACGTGTATCTAATAGATTTATTCTATCCATTATATACATTCCACATAGTTCAGTAAGATATGCTTTTCCAATACTTTCATGGACCTAGGATAGCATCCATTCAACAATTTAATAAGCCAACAAGCTGCAGCCATCACCTGACCTGCAAGGGTGGAGGGAGTTCATTCCATCGGTGAAGTCCCAGGTGAGCCTTGTCCTCGTGTGCTTGGAAAGGTAGTTTATGTAGAGCTTGTCACTTTCAGTCCCCTGACAGTGAAGTAAGGTTGATGTTGGAGCAAAGACTGCACAGGTGTTCTCAGACCCAGGCCAGGAAGGTGCAGCATGGTGGTCCTTCTTCAGATCAATACTAGACTTGTGCATTTTACATTGGAGCCAAGTGGCATGCATGTTTTGGTCTAGTCCTATGATTTGGGGGTGTAGAGAACTCCCGGTAAGGAAAGTCGCTCCACTGATGCAGGTGAGCTCCTGTGCTACCTTTTCGAGTTCCCTATAGCATTGAGAGGTTAAGTGATTTATCCAAGGTCACTTAGCCACTATGTGTCACAGATGGGGCTAGGACCAGGTCTTCTTACACTGAGGCCAGCCTTCTTTCTGCTATGGCACACTGTCTCTCCTGCACCAGACATCAAGATCTTGTCTGCAGGATGGCCCGATTCTGACCCTGAGGTAGCCCTGGGCTCCCAGCAGAGCACATGCTCTGGCAGGTCCTGCCGTGCTGGATAAGGATAGAGAGAAGGACTGGCCCTGGAGCGGGCACTCTCAGAATAGCAGAGTCCCAGAGATGTGCCTCTGAACCCAAGGCTTCCTGCCTTGGAGGCTGGCTCTCTGTATAAGCAGGAAGGGCTTCCAATGGTCCTGGTGATCATCCTGGCCCAAGCTAAATGGAAGTGGTGCAGAATCCAAAGCTACCAATAAACATTTTGTTTAAAGAACCAGCTTGTGGGATCCCCAAGCTTGAAGGAGCCTTTGATGCCTCCCACCTATCTGATCTTGTCATGTAGTATTCAGGCCCCCGCAGGACCCAGGCAAAGGGCTCTTCTAGCCTATCTTTCTTAATTTAATTTCTCCTTTTGATAAATTTTTTTATTGATATATTGACTCCTTTGCTCCATTAAGATGTATCTTAATTTAAATTATCTCCTAAACAAAATTCAAGGTCCATCCCAGCTAAGTTCAGAGCCAACTTCAGATTGATACCCTTTTCTGTCTTAGCAGTTCTTGGGGATGATCTGCTAAGAAGGAGCAAGGTTTCCACCTGGGCAGTGGTGAGAAGGGGCCCTTTGGCACATGGCAAGTGCCTGAAACGCTGATGTCACCACAGCCCTGTCTCTATAATGAGCACCAGTGGATTTCTGAAAACACTTAGCTCTAGTGCCAGAGTCTGTCTACATTAGCCGTTTATAAATGGAGTCTGCCTTGAGTGTTTCCAATAATGTTTGCCTAAATTCTTAGCATGAAGAATGAAACACACGTTTGGCTATGGTCAGTGTGAGGATTTGTTTTGCTTGATTATGAAAAAATTTGTTATGAAGATTTTCTTCTCTCTTTCCCTCCCTTTAGGTGGAGAGAGAGGGAGAAGAAATAAATGCTTGTTCATTGGAAAAATAAAATTTCATTAAAAATTATAAGGCCAACATGGACAATTTTGTATCCCCCACTGTAGTGTGATGCCACATTGGGTCTACCAGGGCCAAGCAAGTTTAAAGGGCTTCAAATGGGGGCCTGGCAATAGAGCAGTGGCCTAGCTCAGTGCAGAGAGATGTAGCCCCAGCTTGGCCACAGGAAGTAACCACTCTTGACAGTCTACCAAATGTTAGAGCAATGGCAGTCTGTCTGAGTAGAGGGCATATCTGTACCCGTAGCAAGATCTCTTAAAATTAAAGTATAGCTTTTTCTCAGTTTGTTATAGATGTTAACACATTATAAATGCCTCTCCTTTAATGCAGGATGGATTGTAGATCAAGTTTTTCATTTATTTTGAAGTATAAGCCCTCCCAGTCCATAGTTGCAATTCTTTCTGAATCCTCAGGTTTTTGAATGCCATTGAAAATGCTTTGGCTTTTGGAGATGTGACGCTCATCGAAAACCTGGATGAAACGATTGATCCAGTCCTGGATCCACTGCTGGGGAGGAACACAGTTAAACGAGGGAAGTGAGTATCCTTGTATTCCTCCAATATTCTAGATTTGAGTCCACTTGTCTGCATCTGAGTCTTACACAACCATTTGAGTTTTACACTGGGATTTCAATTTCATGACACCAACAATCCCCAAAGCCATGCCATGACTGGCCCAGAGACCAAAACAGCTTCAAGCTCTGCTCTGCATTTGAAATGCTGGAAGAGGTGAAAATGTAGGAAGTCCAAATTATTTTAAAGATATTTTAGGGGGCGATTCTGGGACACTCTACCAGAATTCTGACTGAGAAGTCAGATGTCTAGATAGCCCCATTCCTTGGTTCATGTAAGGAGTCCCTTGGGGAAAGGGAAAGACCTCAAGCTAGAGGGAATGGTTTCCCATAGGGCCATTCTACTCTCATGCCCGAGGGCTCACATGAGCACCACGCGTTCCCTCGAGCATTCTCCCCAGTGGACCAGTGGGGATGGACATTCTAGGTCTTGTATCAAGGAAAGCCTAAATGTGGAGCTGGCAGGAACTTCTGAATTTATCTGGCCTTCTGGGGCCAAGAGAGATCATGGATTTAGAGGTGGAAGAACCTTCAGGGTTATCTGGCCCAACTCCTCCATTTTACAGAGGAGAGAATCAAGGCTCAGAGACACAGGTCCCACAGATATTAGTAAGTGGGAGGACGTGCCCAAGATTGCAGTCAGCAACAACTGCAATATTTGAACTCGGGTCCTTTGACTCCAACTCTTATATTCACTTTCCCCCGTTTGTCTCCTTCTTACCTTGCAGCCAGAAAATCAGTATTACTTGAAACATATAGGAGATGGGGCTCATTATTATACTCCCTTCCCTTTCCCTCATTTGCCCTTGTTTCCCCATCTCTTCCTCCTTTTCTCTCACCCTACGTGTATTTGGACACACACACACACACACACACACACACACACACACGTATCTATCTCCTTTAGAGGTCTCTTAAAATATCCCGTCAACCTCATTGGAAACAAACTGACTTAAGCATGGCTCCATTAGTTGGTTTACACAAGAGTAACCACTTCTGTCTTAAGGATCCTGTAACTGATTAGTAAATTATTTATTGTGAAAGGTACACGATGCATAAAGTCAATCTGTTTGCAGTGACTGACAAGCTATAATTGTT
The DNA here is from genome assembly GCF_003287225.1 of Phascolarctos cinereus. Classification (NCBI taxonomy): domain Eukaryota; kingdom Metazoa; phylum Chordata; class Mammalia; order Diprotodontia; family Phascolarctidae; genus Phascolarctos; species Phascolarctos cinereus. The sequence goes on from NW_027555514.1 coordinate 13,644,848, forward strand.
TAATAAACCAGCATGCACTCAGACATAAATTTAGAATAGCTTAATAAGCCATTTGACAAATCCTGCATCCCTTAACCTAAAGTCAACAGAATTGCAAGCACTGCTGATGTATTAAGAATATATTGTTGCAGTATGCAGTAACCGATGAAGGGTTTGCTTTTGAGGGGAGGCTCTGATGGACCCTACCAAAGATGGGGAACAGTGGCATCCACTCACTCCTTAGCTCATATTCTTTGACTTCAGCCTCAAGATCGCAACTGGAGGAGGGGGACCTCAGATTCTTCTCTTTTTCTCTGATTTCTTTGGGTTTTGGCCAGATGGAGGCTCCCAGGAGAATGGGTAATTGGGACAGAAAGAGCTAAGATTATTTTAAGATCTTTACAAAGATCAGCAGGGGCAGCCGCATGAGGACACCATGAGAAGAGAAGAGACACAGGTTCTCAGTGGTCTGGGAAGAGTGAGTTGCCTTGGACATGTGTGTTCTTCCTATAAGAGTCTAAGTCTTCCCTTAGCTTCTGTGTGTATTTGTAGAAGAGTGTGCCCCAGGTTTGAGATAGGAATGTTTGATAGCTACAGTTCTAACTATGCTGTCTTAGCCAATAGATAAATAAAGAGAGATAGGGCATGTCCTAAGCGCATATTCTGTGCCAGGCACTGTGCTAAGTGCTGGGAATGCAAATACAAGCAAAAAAGAAAGATAGTTCCTGCCCTGAAGAAGCTTACATTCTAATTGGAAAAGACAACAAATACTAGGGACCTGAAAATAGAGGAGGAATACTTTGCACAGGGGCCAAGTCAAGAAGTATCCCAACGAGTCGTAGGCTGGGCTGGCGTTGGACTAAGAATCGCTGGTGTAGGGACTTCCTCAAATGGAAATTCTGGAAAAGGACTCACCAGTTAGAAGAGGAGACCATGGGGTGAAGATATTGTCAGCATGAGAAGTCCGCCAGGGCAGACATCGAGAAGTACTCTGGGGAGTCATAGTTTCGTTTAGGGTTAGTGTTAGAGTCAGAGGCATAAATGCCTTTGTTTTGTACTAATTGTGTCTACTGGCTAATCATGAAAGATAAGCTCACTGATGGGGGCCCATCAGCAAGAGTTATAGGCATGTGGACTCACAGGTATGTTGAAACTTGAGAGAAGTTCTACCCCTGGGGATCCAATACGTAAGCCTAGGAGTGTAAGGTTGGGAAGGTAGCCCAAATGGTGCAATATGTAGTCCAATCTCCTCATTTTACAGATGAGAAAGCTAAGATTCAGAGAAGAGAAATTATTTGCTCAAGGTCATGTAGGTAGTAAATGACAGAGGTGAAATGTGAACTCTGAGTCTGTGACTTTGAATCTAGCACTCTAGGCACTGGAGAAAGTGTGTGCAAAGGCACATAGGTAGGAGATAGGTGTATTTGGTAACCATTCAGGAGGAAAAGCAAGCAAATGAACATTCCCCCCTCTACATGTTAATTCCCCCAATCGAGTGTAAACTCTTTGAGGGTGGGAATTATTCCTCTTCTATTATGGTCTCAAGATCCTAGCAGAGAGTAGGCATTTAATAAAGCCTTTTTGATTATGACACACTCTGCTTCTTCTCTCAGACCTTAGCTGAGCAGAAGGTTGTCTGTCCACTTCTCCTATGGGGTTGTAAATCTAACAATTGTTATTCTTTGTGTCTCCCACTCAGGGACTTGCAGCTGATGTTCCAAAGTCAGTGGGGCTGTGCCCGGATGGAGCTTTGTTTTCCCTTGTTTTTCTCCTTTTTAAGTTTTGGTTACTGGTGGTTGTTTTTGTGAAAGCTGACATTGGTTTTTTTCTTCCTAATAACACAAGTCAGGAAAGATAGATACAGGCATAGTCCAAAAGTTAAAGTTCATGAATAATTGGAATGTTGTAGAGTATGGAGTAATGAATACTAATTACTCCTTTCATGTCTGACAGCTCCCCAAGGACCAATCCATCAGCCCAGACTTTCATTTGGTTCTGGTAATGGTTTCATCAATAGTACATTAATTCTGTATTTGAAAAGATATACAGTGGGACCTGACCCACACAGTAGATACCACTGTCATAAAGCAGCTACAGTCCAACAACAACAGGGTAATTACAAATAATTAAATCCACCGAGCTTCAGACAATCCTAATTCTAAGTAAAATATATTTTATGATGTCAATCGACAGAAAACATGGCGGGGAAGATTTATCAACATGTCCTCTTTCCAAAGCAAATTTGCTGGATTTCACACGTGAGGACTTGAAGAAGTTACTTCACAGAACAAAATGTTCTATTTCTTCACTCAGTCCAAGAGTCCCATTTGACAAGACAAGACTGTGTTAGGTGCTTTCTTCATGGAAGGCGCTTGGGTTTCAAAAATAAATCAGCCCTGCCCTCGAGGATCTTACATTCTTCTGGAGAGTGTGAAGTAGCAAGAGACATGCAATATGTTAAGTAGATATAGAAGAATTTAATGAGGCAGAAGTAGCCAAGCAAATTTTGGAAACTGGGAGGAGGTGGCTTAGCAGTCGAGCCGTGAATGAAATCAAGGATCCAGAGACTCTGAGAAGAGAGAGAGTGTTCTAGGTAGGCATAGCTGTTCTAGACATGCCTGTACAAAGGCTGGAAATGAGATACTGACTCCAGGGAAAAGCAAGTGTGAAAGGGAATGATGTAATATCAGTCTAGAACAGTAGGCTGCAGCCAAATGCCAAGCTGAGAGTTTGCAGAAGGGAAGAAGTATTTATGTAGCGCCTACTATGTACCAGACATCATGTTAAGCTCTGTACCTGTATTATCTCATTGGATTATTTTCATTTCTGTAATTCTTTCTACTATCTCATCCCTTAACCCCTAACACTTAATCAGGCCATTCTGATATTTCAGTTGAACCTGTTGTACTTTTTTCCAGAATCCCTGGGAAACCAGTTTAAACTTGAATTTGGGCAGTGAATATTTGGAATTTCTTAGGTTTGAAAAGCTAATTTTCCCCTTTTGTTTAATGTACCTTTTAATGAGCTCATTAAAATAGCATGTGCTTAAAATGAATCACTAACCTCACTAATGGAAACAGTCATTTTTGATCACCATCATCTACATTTTCTTTTTTGTGGAAATATGTTCAAGGCCATCTATACCCTGTGAGTAGCAAGCTTTTTTTTTTTTTTAAATTCCTGTTCAGTGGATAGGTTTTACGGAAGGTCAGTTCAGTTCAATACAACAAGCAGTTATTAAGCACCTCCTGGGGCCAGGCACTGTGCTAGATACAAAGACAAAAGTCACACAGTCCCTGCCCTAGAAAAGCTTACATTCTATTGGGGGGAAACAACAAGGACATAGATAATTAAATTTAGAATGTATACAAAGTAATTTCTTGGGTAACCGACTCTAATTGTCCTGGGTCTGGTTAAAACTTCATAAGTTATGATATCTGATAATAATATCTAATTTAATCCTCACAACAATACTGGGAGGTAGGTGCTATTGTTATCCTCATTTTACAGATGAGGAAACTGAGGCGGCAGCAGTGAAATGACTTGCCCAGGGTCAAACAAGGAGGTCAAACAAAGATGGCTGTCTTCTCATAGACACATCTGGTTTCTGTGAATGTATCTCAGAGTAAACACAGATGGTCTGTGGGTAAAACTGGAATAGGTCATTCGAAGCTCATCATAGCACAAGGAAGGAGACTCATGTGCAACCCTTGCATGATTAAGTGTCAGTGTTTTCACTCTGGAGCTTCTGATCTCTTTTTTCAGAGAACCATTTAGTCTTAAATAGATGAATTTCAAGGTATAAAATGGCCTGCCTTTTCGTTCACTCCCTCTAAGTTGTCATTAGGAGTCTTCGTCCCTATCCAGGGACGAGTCCTTTTATAACAACAACCACCATGACCATTACCAACACATAGTTCATACTCTTCAGATTCTCCGTTTTTTGTTTTGTGTTAAAAGCCTTTCAATCTAGGGGCAGCTAGCTGGCACAGTGGACAGAGCACCAGCCCTGAAGTCAGGAGGACCTGAGTTCAAATGCGACCTCAGACACATAACACTAGCTGTGTGACCCTGGGCAAGTCACTTAACCCCAATTGCCTAAAAAAAAAAAAGTCTTTCCATTTTTCTTTGTGTTTGTCCTTTGTAGAACTCCATTCCATTGTCATTCCATCTCTACCTCACTCCCAGGGGTCCCCTTTTCTCCACTCAAACAATTAGGACCCCAGGGCCTTGGTGCATCTTGCTTGGACTGTTGCCAGGGCCTCCCGGTTGGTCTCTGCCTCCATTCCTTTCTCTCCACAGTCACCAGTGATTTTCCTAAAGCGTGGGTGTGACCGTGTCATGTCCTCCATTCTGTAAACTCCTTGCTTCGGCATTTGAAGTTCTACATGACCCAACCCAACGTACCTTTCTGGCATTACTGTTCCTTATTCTCCTTCCAGCCATTCTGGCCCCCCTTACTTATGTCACACATAACACGACGTCTCCCTTTGCCTCACAACAACCTGGGAGGTGGCTATTATTATTGTCCCCATTTTATTTTTTTTTTTCATTTGAAGCCAGTGTGTTTCTTTTTTTTTAAATTTTATTAATTTATTTTGATTTATCAACAATCACTTCCATATGCTTTTGAGTTGAAAATTTTTCTCCCCCTTCCTCCCCCCCACCCTCCCCAAGACGGTGCATAATCTGACATAGGCTTTACATTTAAGTACCCATTAAACATATTTTCACATTAGTGAAGTTGTAAGTAAAAATTAAAACCAATAGGAGGAACCATCAGAAAGAGGAAACAAAACTCAACAGAAGGTAAAAACAAGTGATAGTGATTCAACTTCCATAGTTCTTTCTTTGGATGTGGACAGCATTTTCCATCCCAATGCCTCTGGAGATGTCTTAGATCCCCTTGTATTGCTGGGAAGGGTTCAGTTTATCAATATAAGTCATTGCATGGCTGTTATTGTGTACAAAGTCCTCTTGGTTCTGCTCACTTCACTCAGCATCAGACCATGTAAGTCTTTCCAGGTTTTTCTGAAGTCAGCCTGTTCATCATTTCTTATAGCACAATAGTATTCCATTACATTTATGTACCACAACTTGCTCAGCCATTCCCCAATTGATGGGCATCCTCTCAATTTCCAATTCTTGGCCACCACAAAAAGAGCTGCTATAAGTCTTTTTGCACATGTGGGTTCTTTTCCCATTTGTAGGATCTCTTTAGGATACAGCCCTAGAAGTGCTATTGCTGGGTCAAAGGGTATGCACATTTTTATAGCCCTTTGGGCATAGTTCCCAATTGCTCTCCAGAATGGTTGGATCTGTTCACAACTCCACCAACAATGCATTAGGGTTCCAATTTTCCCACATCTTCTCCAACATTTATCATTTTCCTGTTTTGTCATGTTGGCCAATCTCATAGGTGTGATATTGTCCCCATTTTAAAGATGAGGAAACTGAAGCAAACAGAAGTTAAATAACTTGCCCAGGATCACACAGCTAGTAAGTGTCTGAGGCTGGATTTGAACTGAGGTCTCCCTGACTCCAGTGCCAATGTTTTATCCATTAGTCCATCTACATGTTTCTCCATAGGTCTGACAGCACTGATTTACATTGTTTTTAATTATCTTGTGGGGAGTTATCTTTTGATAGAGTTTTTTAAAAGCCCCTGACAAAGTAAAACACCCACACCCACATGTCCAGTAAATATGATGTGAGCCAGGAAGCCTATGAGTCTCTAACCCAAGAGCTCTCACCTGACAATCAGAAGACTTGAGTTTGAATCCTAGCTCCAAACCTTACTGTGCATGTGACACTTGGCAAGTTGCTTCGTCATCTATAAAATGGGAATAATTGTAGTTGGACTTTCACAAGTTTGTTTGGAGGGAGGGGCTGCTCCATAAGGCACAAAATGGCAGAACCAGTGGTTTTCATCCTTGTTTTACTGCTGAATATCTCTACCCTAAAAGGAAAATGATCGCTCGAGACGTTAACTTGTTTTTTTAAGCTTTGGCTTTGTTTTCTATACAAAAGCACCTGGGGAACACAGATGGTGCGTGTGCATGTGTGCGTGTATGCGTGTGTGCATGTGTGTGTGTGTGTGTCTGTGTGTGTGTTTCCCTTCCCCTACTGGAGGGCCCTCTCTGCCATGACGAGGAACACATTGGTTCTTACCTGTTTGGAACAGCAAGACAGTGGGCTCCTTTCTATTCAGGAAATATTTCCTGCCCCCGAGTACCCCGCCGGCTGGGTCGTTTTCTGCCAAAACCTTTCTTCCCGAGTTGGGCTTGACCAAGGCCACTCCTGCTGAGGTTGCTAAGTAACCATCCCTCGCCTCTGTTTCCCTTGTCCACATCCATTCTGTTGCCCTCCCTCCCCAGCGGCTGGAGGTCACTAGTCCAATGGAGACCCCTTTAATTTGGAGCAGCAGGGTTGGCCGTAAGGCTTTTAGAGGTCCATTGAAAAGTTTCTTGTGTGAGTTTTGTGTGTGAGAGCATGTGTGTTTGGGAGGGGAGGTAGCTCCCACCCCTGCTGGGTGAGTTTTATTGAATTTTCTAGGAAGCCCCCTCCTGCCTTTTACCTATATAGAGATGCATTGAAAAGCATTGGCAGACTGTGTGGGCCATGTTTTCCATCAGGGAATCGTATAAAGGTCATCTGGTATTCTTTTCAGAGATGTGGAAACTGAGGTCCAGAGACGATATGGCTCACCTAGGGTTACACAGGGATTATCTGAGACAGGATTCAGACCCACGTCTTCTGGACCTCAAGCCCAAAGCTGTATCCACTGCACCACACTGCCCTTTTCTGCTGAGTTTCACTGGCTTCAGATCATTGGGTTTAGAGCTGAAAGACACCCTAGAGACCATTAGGCCCAGCCGCCTCATTTTACTGAGGGAGAAACTTTAGTCTCCAAAGGTCAAGTGGCTCACCTAGGGCCTCACAGCTACTTAGTGTCTATGATGGGACTCGAACCCACATCTTCCTGCCTCAAAGTCCAAAGCCTTCTCTGCTATAGTCGTTGAATCCCAACCTCTCCAGCTCCAGAGGGGCTCTGTCCCCTTCTCTGATCATTGGAGAGATAGACGAGGGCTGTTTTCTATGGATGGGAAGCTGAGGTGAGTCACTTTAACCCTCTGGGCCTCAGTTTCCTCATCTGTAAAAAAAAACCGGAGAGGTTGGAAAGTAGTCATGAAGACCTCCAGCCTCTTCATGAAGACTCCAACCATGCAGAGCCGGCTGCCTCTCTAAGACAGCTCATGCCATGCTGGGATCATTTTCCTTGCTGGGAAGTTTTTTCTTACAGTAAGCTACAGTGTGATATGAAACCTATGGAATCGTGGGCTTTGCTAACAGAATCCTGGTGTCTAAGACCAGGGAGGTGACGGTCCTGGTGTTCTGGGCCCTGATCCGACCCCAGCTGGAGCCTAACGTTCCATTCCAGGGCGGCCACGTTTTAGAATGAACAAGAGAAAGTAGAGGGCAGCCACTGGGGAAGGAACTCAGCTTACGGCCATATGACACTTGACCGAAGGAGGCAGAGAAGACTGTCGAGGATCCCGGAGCCATCCTCAAATGTTTGAGGGGCTGTTCTGCAGGCACAAGAGGGCAGGTCTGAGAAGCAGCTGGGGTGCAAAGAGGGAAAGTGAGGCAGGCTATCAGGACAAACTTCCCAGTGATGAGAGAGGCATTCAAGCAGAAGGTCTGCCCTCACTGAAAGTCTTTCCTCCAAAGCTTAACGACCACTGGGTACGCTGTAGGGAGGACTTTGGTCCAGCTTCAGGCGAGCGCAGTATTGGTGCTTTGAGATCCCTGGGAGCTGAGAGGTTCTGCTACTGTCTACATCTGCCTTTACACTTCCCACCCATCGTTTCTCACTCTGCCCTCTGGGGCCAAGCAGGCCAGCCCTTCATTTAAGCTAATAAATAAGAAGAATCTTTTCTTCTCCTGGCTAAGCAAGTCTCAGTTCCTTAACTGACCTTCCTGTGATCTGATCTCAAGACCCCTGCTCATCTTCTCTGGGCATTCTCACACGGATACATGTGTCTCTGAGAATGCCCCTCCCAGGGCTGTTAGGAGGATCAAAGGAGACAGTAATTATAAAGAGTTAAGCACAGCACATGGTATACAGTAAGTGCTTAATACATCCTTGTTCCCTTTCCTTCTCTTGCTTGCCATATACTAAGCAGTATGTAATAATTGGCTATTAGTGTTAGCTATATTTTACTGATGGATAACAATTGGTACACAACAATACATTTAAAACCTAACACGCATGCAAACACATTTTGGAGTGGAGGCAGTACCAATGGGGGGGGGGAGGTGAGTCAGAAAAGGCCTCATGGAAGGGCTTTCGTAGTGAGTTGGGCAGCGTGCCCCCCCCCCCACTATGGAGCCCCTGCGGCCTGCCTGGGGAGGTGTGTCTTTGCTCTGATAGCCCTTCTTCTAGGAAAATGTGGAGGCACAAAAATCATCAGGGGGAGGGAGGGAAGGAGAGAAGGTTCATTATTGAATGAAAGTCTGCATAAGGAAGGAGCTGCTTGCAGGATGTGTGAGTTTGATTATTGAAGAACTCAATTTAACAAGTATTCATTGGGCACCTCCACCATTTGAGGCACGGGCTGGGTCTTGGGTATACAAAGAAAACCATCCTGCCCCTTAGAGTCTTATGTGCTGGGGGTCCAGAAAGGCTTCCTGGAGGAGGCAGCCCCTTAGGAGAGCTGGAGGAGAGGGAGGGATGAATTCCAGGCCAGAGAAATTGCTTCTACAGAGAAGCAGGAGATGAAGCAGCAGGGAAGTCCCTTGGGCTGGAACGTAAGGAAGGATGGCACGGAGCCATGATCGCATGTGGCTTTAAATGCCAGCCGCTGGGGTGTGGGCTTTGTCCTGGGGCAGTCTGGAGCCAGCAGAGCTGATGGGCAGGCCTGGGCTTTAAACACTCTGTGTTGTCAAGATCATGCTCTGGGAGGAGAGGGCAGCTCCAAGGTACCGTCTTCCCTCCTAGGTGCCATTTTAGGAAGGGCTGAGACACGCCGGCGCGGTCCCAATGGTGAAGAGCCCCCACCTCCATTCTTGTGAGATGGATGGAGGGAACTGGGGGGGGGGGTAGCCCAGGGGAGAAGTGCTAGGTGTCTCTGAGGATCTGCAGGGCAGGCGTGTGAGGAGGAGTTATCTTCATTTTGCCTGATCACAGAAGTCAGCCAGAAACAACAGGTGGATGTTGCCAAGAGGTAGATTTTGGCTTGATGGAAACAACAGGGAAGAAATGATGAGAGTCACCCCCAAGTGGGTGAGGCTGAGGGCTCCTCTTCTAGCAGAGGCCGGATGACCACGGGTCAGGCTTGGCACAGTGCCTGGCACATGTAGGTGTTTAATCAAAGCCATTGACTTGGTGCCGCAGGTACCAGTTAGACTAGATTAGGCCCCTGGGGGCCCTTCCACCTCCTCTGATTCTACGAGTCTGTGTAAAGGTCAATGTTATGTATGAACCCTCCTAAAGAAGGGGTGGCATCGGCTCAGTTCAGCAAACATTTGTCTCCTGTGACGTGCAAGGCATTGTGTCTACGATGTTTGTGCACAGCCCTAATGGCCCTGCCCTCCACAGGCTGTGTGCTCTGAGTAGTTTTTCCACAAGTGGAGAAAGCTTAGGGTTAAAGCTTCCGGGTTCTCTCACGTGGTCCCCCTCAGGACCAACTGTAAGGCTAATAAAAGTTAGAGGCGCTGGACTCATGGTCAGGAAAGAGCACCCAAGGTCACTGGTGGCCTGGGATCGTGGACAGACGTTGGGACCAGGAGTCAGGGGCCTTGAGCACTAGTCCCAGCTCAACCACCCACCACTCGAGGTGGGACTTAGATCACTACCTTCTAGGGCCCATGCTTCCTAATCAATCCAATGACTAGATCAGGGTCATAGAAAGGACCTCAGAAGTCAGCGCTCATCTTGTCCTGGCCCCTCATTTTACAGAAGAGGAAACATATGAGAAGTGAAGTCATTGACCCAAGGTCATACTTACAGTGAATGGTACCCTTGGGATTTGAACCCAGGTCTCTGGCTCCAGACGAAGCGCTTTTCCCAAGGAATCTCTCTACATTCTCTTCCAGATCTAAAATCTGGGCAGAGAATGTGTGACTTTGATCTCATTAACAACACGATCTAATACACTAACCCACCACGGTATTTGTCCTAGAGATGATCAAAGTCATTTACCATCCATTCCTAGAGAGCCCGAGAGGCATCCCTCCTCCTTGAGAATGTGCCTGACCATTCCACGTTCCTACTTTCTTTTTCTTACCCGTCTCTCCTTTGACTTTGTCCAACCTCTGAGCCCCGTGGCTGCTCCTTCTGTCGTCGACATTATAACCTTTGGATAGATGTCTTTCACAGAAATAGCATCGTGATTCTATTATCCTTTTCCCACCCCTCTGGTTAACACAGTTGTTGCTTAGATTCTCCAAATCATGAGAGAGTGTTCTTGGTCCGTTTAATTTTCCCAGCTTGGCAATTAACAAAAAATTAACCTAGCAGTAATGATAAAACCCACTGAGTCATTATGCATTTTTTTGTCTTTCATAGACCATAAACATACCAATTGAGGATAATTGATTATCCCCAGGAAATGTTTTTTAAAAATCACAAAACTATGAAATAGTGTTTCAGAGCAAGCCTCAAAGTGTCGATGTATAGCCAGACCTCGCCCTTCTTTCATTCGGGTAGCATTGGGCCCTTGGTACTACCCGACCCCTTACAGGACGGACTGCCCTTTGCACCTCCTCTAACACAGGCTTGATTTCAGGAGAAATGCTGCTGTGTCTGTCTGAGGATGGAGAGGACACTCTCTCCCTGGCTGGCGCCTCCTAGCTGTGCTCTCTCTGTGTGTTTCACTCTCTGGGGTTTGGGGACTTATTCAGAGAACTGGAGAATCTCAGAGTTGAAAGGGGTCTCAATGATCTAGGTCTAGTCCAACCCACACCAGAAAAAAAGAGCTCTTTGCAACCTACCCAAGAGTTGGTCATCCAGGCTTGGCTTGAATACTTCCAGTGATGGGGAGCTCCCTACCTCTTCGGGAGGAAGCCCATTCTCTTTTGGGGTGCACTCTACAACCTACCCAAGAGTTGGTCATCCAGCCTTGGCTTGAATACCTCCAGTGATGGGGAGCTCCCTACCTCTTCGGGAGGAAGCCCATTCTCTTTTGGGGTGCACTCTACAACCTACCCAAGAGTTGGTCATCCAGGCTTGGCTTGAATACCTCCAGTGATAGGGAGCTCCCTACCTCTTCAGGAGGAAGCCCATTCTCTTTTGAGATGGTCTTGTGGTTGGCAAGTTTGTTCTGATTTCAAGCCTAAGCTCTTTGCCAGTTCTACCCATTGTCCCTGATCTTGCCCTTTGCAGAAGAGTGAATCTGTGTCTTTCTTTAACCTGATTCCCTTCCAGACAATTGAAGGTAACTCTCACATTCCCCATGAATCTTCACTTCCCTAGGAGAAACATCCCCAGTTCCTTCAGACAGTCCTCACAGGGTTAGGACTCATGGCCCTTTAGTGGCCTGACTGCCCTCTTCTAGGCACTGTAACTTGTCAAGGACCTTCCTGAAATACCATACGCAAAATCGCCACTCCTTGCTAGGTAAAGTGTGGATCTTTTGTCAACCTACCCCAAAAATGGTATCTGGGGGGAATTTGGAGAGTGCAGGTCTTCATTTGTAGATAAAAAGTTTTCTGTACTCATTAAGCCAATCGACAAACATTTCTTAAGCACTTACCATGTGCCAGGAACTGTTCTGAGCCCTGGGTACACAAAGATTGATACGAAGCCATCCGTCTTGAAAGAGCTGACGTGCCAAACAGGCTCACAGATTCAAGCTTGAATGCACCTCCGAGGCCAAATCCGCAACACTCCCATTTTACAGAGGAGGAAACTGAGGCAATGGAGGTTAAGTGACTTGCCCAGGGTCATGCAGTAAGTATGAGGCAGGATTTGAACTCAGGGCTTCTTGTCTCCAGGCCAGTGCTCTATCCACAGTGGTGCCACCTCAGGGACTCAAGTACTAGGTGGTTAGGGGTAAGCGGGGGAAGAACTCTGTCCTATGAGGACCGTAAAGCCTTCTTGGTGTCTGATTGCAAGCCATGGACAAGGCCAAAGGTCAAGGCTGATGACTGATGTCTGCGTCCTCTGAGCCTCTGTCTCTGTGCCCCCCCACCCCCTCAGGTTCATCAGGATCGGGGACAGAGAATGTGAGTTCCACCCACACTTCCGGCTCCTCCTGCACACCAAGCTGGCCAATCCTCACTACAAACCCGAACTCCAGGCTCAGACCACCCTGCTCAACTTCACTGTCACCAAGGATGGTCTGGAAGCCCAGCTGCTGGCAGACGTGGTCAGTGTGGAAAGGCCCGATCTGGAAAAACTCAAGGTAAGAAACAAGAGCCGGCCACAGCAATTTATTCAAGCACCTAGTGTGTAAAGAAAGCGTGGCCTAGTAGATGGGGAGTGAGCAGGTGTGGGAGCCAGGAAGACCTGGGTTCAAGTCCTGACTCTAACCCGTACGAGCTATGTAACGCAGGGCAAATCCCTCAACCTCTCAGGGCCCCAGGCAGCTCTCCAGGACAAGAAGGTATCTACCTGCGTTGGTAGAAAGAGGTTCCCCATCCCAGGAGATCGCAGGTGTAGGCCATTTCCCCATTGCTCTCGTGTGCCAGGTAGTGAGGACCCAGAGAAGCTGCCCTCTGGGAGCTTGCACGCTAGGTGGGGACATGGGGACCAGTTTAGACACTTGGGACCGCTAGCTGTGCTGAGGAACCTAGAGAGTGTAAGGGAGGGCACTGTCCAGAGGAAGGATGGATGATTCCGGATAACTGTGATAACTGACCCTGAGGAGAGGGGAGGTCTCTGTCTGGATGAAGGCCAGGCCATACTCAGACCAGCAAAGAAGGTAGAACATGGACACTTGGCCAGTACAGACAGGGCGGAGTTTGTAAAGCGGGTGATGAGGGCTGAGGGGCTCAGTGACGTGCAGTCATAAACTGGGAGCCAGAAGGGACCATGGAGACTCTAAAATCGCAGATCAGGAGCTTAGAGGTCATCAAACATGGTGACCGATGAGACCAGACAGGTGACTGGTCTGTGGTCACACGGACGACCTGATCGGATCTTTGACCCAAATCCCAGTGACCTGTCCCTCCAGGGCAGATAAGAGAGCCTCCCCTCTTTTCTCTCCTTTCTTCTTTCTGAACTTTTGATAGTCGGTCCTGACAAAGCAGCAGAATCACTTTAAGATCCAGCTGAAGCATCTGGAAGATGATCTTCTCCTCCACCTGTCCACAGCGGAGGGAAGCTTCCTGGATGACACGGAGCTGGTGGAGAAACTGGAAACCACCAAGTCAATGGCGGCAGAAATAGAGCTCAAGGTAGGCTCCCAGGGAATGGTAGACATGGACGGACCCAGAGCTGCTGCAGCGCCCAGCGGCCACCAAGGCCAGCCCCTTCACTGTGCACATGGGTAAACTGAGGCACGGAGAGGCAAACATCAGAAGTGGGGTTTGAACACAGGTCCTCACAGCTTTCATCACATACAAAGTGCTGGCTTGTGTTGGTAGAGGGAATTTCCTCACCAGCCCCTCCTGAAGCTGATGAAATCACAGGTCCAGCCCATATAAATAGAAATGAGCATATGTGTGTAAGAATATGTATACACACATGTCACCATATGTGTATATATACCACCATACATATACATATTCAGAGAAATTTCAAGAATTACCCCATTTTATAATCTTATAATTGGAATTCTCATCTTTAGTACTGAATTCAAATAGCATATGCAAGTGCATATACATACATGTATATATTAGTATGTAGACACAGGCATGTGTGTACATACATGTAGCACGTGTGTATTTGAATTCAGTGCTTAAATTGAGAAAATCAGCATTCTCATCTTGAGTATTGAATTCCAATAATACATATCTATGTTTGTGTGTGTGTGTATATACCCACACCCCTCTGGGCTTTAGTTTCTAAGGAGAGAGAAGAGCAGAGAGACAGAAGCACAAGAGAGAGTAGCATTTAAAATCCACTTCTGACATTTACTGCCCATGATACCTCGGGCGTGTCCCTTAACTTATTTAAACCTGAGTTTCTTCATCTGTAACATAAGTGGGTGAGGTCAGATGGCTTCTATGGTCCCTTTCGGCTCTCACGGTGGAAGGTGAGCTTCAGATTGGTACCAGTCAGACTCGAACGCCTCCGAGGTCAGTCTATGATGGCGCATTGTTCAGGAGAATGTATCCTGGGTTTGCTTCCTGGGCCTTGGAGAAGAGAAGCAAAGATCTGGAAGGAGAGCGGTCCTAACAACAGGAGAACTGTCAATGGAAGACAGACAGGCCACTGGCTCTGACGCCTCGGCCCTGACCCACACCAGCCCCCGCCCCCAGCAGTGCCTCCCAAGTGCCCAGCTGCTGCCATGTGTTTCACAGGTCAAACACAAATTTTTCAAGAACACTGAATTTTTAAGAATCCCAACGCTGAAATTGGAAACCAGGCAGGCCCCCTGGACACGCCTATCTCAGTCTCCATAGGAAGGCTCAGGGTAGTAAGATCCAGCTTCGAAATTAATTTTAAAAATGAGAGAATTTCTGAGTTAGAAGACACCTCAGTGGCCACAGAGCCTATGCTACAACATCCCTCTGGAGCCGCATCCAGACTGCTCTGGGAGGGGGCTCTTGGGGGCCCTGAGGCAGCTCCCTCCCTGGGGAGGGCTCTGATTGTTAGATACTTTTCCTAACATAAAAGCCTCAATCTGCACCCTTGCAGGGCTCCTGGTCCTGCTGCCCTCTGGGACCACGAGGAGCAAGACTAATCCCTCCTCCAGTGACAGGCCTTCAGATCGGGGAGGGCAGCCCCCGTGTTCCCCAGCCCCGAGTCATTCGCTTCCATTGTCCTGCCTCTGGGAGGCTCCTGACATCCCTCTCTATTGTACATCGCCGTATTCCGCCACCCCCCCCACACCGGCACCCCCAGGATTAGGCAGATCTGCAGAAAAGGCTCGGGGAGGAGGAGGGGAAGGCCTTGGAAAAATATGATGTCTGTGATCAAAATCTAGTCCTGAAGAAAAGAAGAGAATGTTCCATTCCTCCAACAGAAATGAATGTGCTTGCTTCTCTTTTGTGGTAGCTCCGAATATGCCTAGAGGCTAACCCAGAGGCGTAGTCTTAATAAAATTCTCTGGGAGTTTGGCCACTGAATCCAAAGGACGTAGTCGGGATTGATAGAGAAGTTTTTATTTTCTTTTTTAGTCCAGTGTGGTTATTAGATGTATTTACTGTTCACCTTGGTTGGACCAGAATACCTTGTTGGCCAATAAAGTTGTTGGCATTGAATTGACCCAGCAGCATTTTAATAGGCATGCCTAGGTCCAAGGAAGCTTTTATGGGCCAAGACTGGCCACGTCCAAGGCCCCTTTAATCTACCCCTCTCTCCTCCCATGGCAAATTGCAAACAACCGTAGTAACAAAATCAAGCTTGTCTCCTTTCTGTAATTTAATACCCCCACTGGATTTGATCTTTCCAGCATGGGCCTTCCCTCCAGTGATGAAGATTGCACTCCCTCCATGCCTGCTCACCTTGTGTATCTCCATAAGTTTGCCACAACTCAACTTGACAATATAAACAATCAAAATGAGATCATGTAAGATAATTCATGGACCTACAGGACAGAGTGGTATACTGGACAGAGTGTTGGGCTTGGAGCCAGGAAGTCCTGAGCTCAGATTCTGCCTTAGACCCTGGACAAGTCATTTAACCTCTAATTGCCTCAGTTTCTTCAACTGTAAAATGGGGATAATAGCACCTACCTCACAACAGTGAGCTAATAGCTATTACATTTTTATTATTTCCTAAAGCTAGAAACAGTCACCTAATCCAACCCCCTTCATTACACAAATGAGGAAGCCAGGGCTCCAGAGTACAAGTGACGGCTTATCCCAGAACTGACCCTAGCCCGTTGGTTCTTTGTTCTGTGCCCAGGGCCCTGCCCTCACCACTTCTAACAGCCGGCCCTCCCCTCCATTCTCTCTCCCTGTGTGTTTTAAACAACAACAAAACAATGAGAATGTGTGTTTAAAACTGTGAAGCCACGCTTCTGCAAGATGCTGCAGCTGCTGGACTCGGTCCACGAGCCGTCTCATGTCAAACATGTCGCTTCCTCACTCGGATCATAGCGGGAGGCCCCCGAGTGATCTGATTGGTGTTTAACATGTGTCCCAACCCAGGTGGACGAAGGCAAAGAAAACGAAGCCCGAATTAGCGAAGCCAGGGACTGCTACAGACCAGTGGCAGACAGAGCAGCCCTTCTGTACTTCGTCATGAATGACCTCCGGAAGATCAACCCCATTTATCAGTTCTCTTTGAAGGTAAGGTCATATTTGCTAGAGCCCTTGTAAAAGCTGGGCATGTTAGCAAGCTCCCCCGTGGGAGCCCATGGCTTTCTTCTACAAAGCCGAGGCTGCTGTTAGCAGGGTCCCTGTGTGGTGTGGAAACAGTTTGTCCGCCCCCGCCCTGCCCCGCCCCAGCCCTGCCCCACTTCTGCTCAGAACTCTCATCGCCGTTTTACGTTTCTGATTTTCCACAAAATAAGTCAGAAGATTGCACTCGAGGGATGACAACAGTATGTTTTTGCAGCATACCAAAACAGAGGCTTGACTTTCTGTTAATTTTTCTGTGAACTTGGCATTTACTCTTCTGTGCCTATGCGGAATTCACAAAGCAGAAGGAGGCCCCTTGAGGGCAGAGGAGGTTGTTGGTTTGTTTGGTGGGTTTTTCGTCTTCCAGTACCTGGCACACTGCCTCACACGCAGAGGGCCCATAACCAAGGAGCGTTTAGTAAGTGCCAAAATGTGCCAAGCACTGTGCTGAGTAGAGTAGATAGAGGCAAAAGTGGAAAAATCCTGGCCTCGAGGAGCTGCCATCCTCATGAAGAAGCCTGTGGTCTGACTTAATAAATGTTTATTGGGTTGAATCAAATTGTACTCTCCACAAGGTGGGAAAAGTCACAAAAAGATTAGGGGTGAGGCAGAGAAACAGAGACAGAGAGAGAGAAGGAGGCAGGGGGAAAAAGGCAGGTGACATTTGTGGTTCATGGCATGACAAAGTCTTTTCTACCACCACCAGTTAGAGCCACCATCCACCCTGTGGCAGGAGTTCTTCTCCCTACCCCCATTCTGTGCTTGAGATTTGGGGTACCCATGAGACAGCACTGGCCTGATTTTTAAAATTTTGTTTTCAATTAACAAGAATTTATTTTCTCTCCCTCCCATCTTCCTCTACGATAATTAGAAAACAAATAAAACCCTTGTAACAAGTGTATATAGCCAAGCAAAACAAACCCCATATTCATTACTGTCCCCATTTGCAAGAGAGGGAAATCGATGCAGATATAGCCTAGACTTGACAAGTATCACAGAGGAGATATATGCTAGGACCCATATGGCTAAGAGCCAAGAATTCTCTCATCCTGTCTGGCTGTTTTTCTCACCATAAAATACCTGATCCCCAGCCCTGAATGCCGTGGGCTGGCCACTACAGGTGCCACCTCCTAAGAGAACCTTCACCCATCCACAGGCTTTCAACACCCTCTTCCATAAAGCCATTGGGCAGTCGGGAAAGGCCGAGGACACCCAGGAACGCATCTCCAACTTGATGGAGAGCATCACCTACTCTGTTTTCCTTAGCACCAGCCAGGCACTGTTTGAAAAGGACAAGCTCACCTTCCTCTCCCAGATGACTTTTCAGGTAGGAAAGAATGTCCAGCCAAGGTTCCTGAAATAATCAAGTGAATGTGGGGGCTGGTCTGCTGTATCCAGAGACATAGTCTGAGGCTGCATCACGGGTCTGATCATTTTGGGATGCTAACTCCCTGAAGTTCTGCTGTAGGCTGAAGGGTTTAGGTTAGAGAAGGGGGTGATGGATGGATGAAAGGTGTCTATTAAGCTGTTCCTACCACAAACCTTCCTCCATCGAGGAATTTCCTCTAGGCCAAGCCTAAGAATTCCGGGCCCACCATAGAATGGAGCTGCACTCCAGGGAAGGCTCACAAGCCACTATTTCCTGAAGGCCTCTTGCACCACAGTTGACCAGGATGGTCATTAGGCTCACTCTGGTCCAAAGCCACAAGCCACATTGGTCCCCAGCTGACTCAATCTCCAAGGCTCTGGAGGTTTAAGGTATATAGAACACACAGCCAACTCACCTTTCCAGGTTTCTCTGGTTGTCCTATTGCTATATGATGAGAAAGAAAATAGGCGATCTCTCACCTAACCAGGTCACGGCATTTTATCATCTTGTCTGTATTAAATGGGGTAGCCGAGTGGCGTAGTGCATAGAGTGCTCAGCCTGAAGTCAGAAAGACTCATCTTCCCGAGTTCAAATCCAGCCTCTGACACAACACTTACTAGTTATATGACCCTGAGCAAGTCACTTCACCCTGTTTGCCTCAGTTTCCTCATCTGTAAAATGAGCTGGAGAAGGAAATGGCCAACCACTCCAGTATCTTTGCCAAGAAAACCCCCAAAGGGGTCATGAAGAGTTGGACGTGACTGAAAAATGACCTAGCATCAAACTATATTGAATGGAAACAGCTGAACTGACCTAAGTAACTGGTAAGATGGCAGCTTGCTGGAAATTCCAACCTCAAGCCCAGTTCTTATCATCTCAGCTGTCAAAGCCTAGCTCCTTCAGGGAGCTTCAGTGAGGATGGGTAGTGGAAGGAGAGGAAGCCATGAGACCTCCTAAGACAGGAAGGTCATGGCGCAGTATGGGGAGGGGCTGGAATTTGGACTCTGGGGCCAGAGCTTTGCCATTTACTGCCTGTGGGACCCTGG
This sequence comes from Phascolarctos cinereus, assembly GCF_003287225.1. NCBI lineage: Eukaryota > Metazoa > Chordata > Mammalia > Diprotodontia > Phascolarctidae > Phascolarctos > Phascolarctos cinereus. Next base: position 13,663,697 of record NW_027555514.1, read on the forward strand.
GCCATCCCCGGTCTGACCCCCTCCTTCTTCCAACTATTCCCTTCCATAAACTCTCTGGTGCAGAGATCCTGGCCTCCTTGGCATCCCTACCACATGGCTGCCTGTCATCATCCGTGCCTGGAATACACTTTCTCCTCCTCTCTGCCTCTTGGAATCCTGTTTCCTTCGGGACTCACATCAGGTCCCACCTCCACAAGGCCTTTTTTCCTCCTCCTCCTCCTCCTCTGCCCCCAGCCTCCCAGTGACTCCCTCCCCATCCCCAGGGTTACCATCTCTCTGTTTTGTCTGGGTTTTATTTATCCCTCTCTGTGCAGGTTGTCTTCTGTGTTAGAAGGGAAACTTCTCAAAAGCCTAGCACCATCTACAGTGTCTAGTAGAGAGTCAGCTTTTAATAAATGCTTATATATTGCTTGGCTGGATATTTTTCCATAAATTAAGATTCATTTATTCAGTTTTGTAATTCATTTTACAAAATCAAGTTGAGAGCATAGTGATTCCCCCCATTTTAACCCTAGAAAGTAAGTATTACTCTGGACATTAGCCATGTATGATTACTCTTGTGGTCCCGAACTCAAGTTCTAAGCTTATTCCAGGTTTTACCTGCAGCCGTCTGGTCCAACTGATGCCCCCAAAGGAATCTCCCACCATGATACCGAGGTATCTTCTAACAAGGGAGAACTCACCATCTCCCAACGCAGCCCAGTCCATCCTTGGGCAGTTCTCATTAGATATTCTTCCTGACATCAAGCCTAAATCTGCCTTTCTGGAATTTCCACCCATGGCTCATGATTTTGCCTTCTGGTGCCAAGCAGGACAAGGCTAACCTCTCTATCATACACTTGAACACAACTATCCTATCTACTAAATTTAGGGTCAAAAGACCTGGGTTCAAATCTGGGCTCAGCTACCAATTACCTGTGCAATCTTGTCAAATTCCTTGACCTCCTCAGGCCTCAGTTTCCTCATCTGTAAAATGAGGAGGTTAGAGTACATGACTTTCCATGTCCCTTCTAGAGCTAACAAACCCATGGTCTCAGAACGCTGCCTAATCCTAGGTGAGTTGTGCCCTGCAATCCTCCCATCCCAAGTGCTTTGCTAACTCCCCACCCCCCCCATTAGCTTTCAGCCCCCTACTAAGGCTGATCTTCTATGCCCAGCCCAAAGGACCAGCACGTCAGGGTCAGCCTGCTTCTGAAGGGACACTGACTATATTTGCCCTTGGTACCACACATTCTAAGATAAGTCCTTTCATTTAGTTCTGCCTGTAGAGAATCATTCCCCAACCTTTTCTAATAGGTGCCAGAGGGGTGGAAATGGTCTGCCTTCATCAGCGATGGCTTTTTTTAAAATTAGATTTCCATTACTGGTTTAAAAACATTGGCACCATTGAAACCCCTTTCGTGGTGCCGCTGGCAGAATTCTCTGATTAGCACACTTTGCCCTGCTTCTTCACTCCCGCCGATTAAGTGGCAAATGCTCAAAAGGACAAGTGACTGGGAGGAAAACCTAATGACCTTTTTTCCATTTTGTGTACTGTCAAGATTCTGCTGCGAAATAAAGAGGTAGAAGGCCTTGAATTGGATTTCCTGCTTCGCTACACAGTAGAACACACTTACCAGAGTCCTGTCGACTTCCTAACGATGCCGTCATGGAGTGCTATTAAGGTATGTTAGGAAGATTGTTTTGTAATTTCCAAATCTTATTTCAAATCACAGTTCTCTTAGGTTTGTAGATGGAGCCCAAAGAGAGCCAATGAAGCTGTCAGACCCCATTTCAGCGGCAGAAATGGCTGTGACTCACGAGTCCCCCACCGTTCAGATTTCAGCTCTGCTCCCTAATGCAATTTAGTGTCACTTTACTACGCTGAGCCTCAGTTTCTTTTTATGTATAATGGAGGGGCTGGGTTAGGTGGCTTCTGAGGTCACTTGTAGCTCTAAAGTTATATCCAAAGTGAATTCCTCAGGGTCATGTAGTGAGCAAGTGGAAGAATCAGAATTTGAACACAGATCCCTGATTCTAAAGTCAGCATTGTTTCCGTTATACCAATTCTACAATAATTTAATGAGCACAGGCTGTGTGCCAGGCAGCATGCAGGTGCTGAGGATACACAATCAAAGTCATAACAGTCCCTGCCTTCAAGGTGCTTTCATTCAACTGGAACTGGGTGGAAGGACCAGGTGGGATCCATGTGGAAATGGCTCTCATCCGTGCAAAAAAAGGGAGGAAAGAGCTCTTGGAAGCTAAAGTCACCCTAATTAGTCCTCAGTGATTTTTAGTACCTTATTAGAGTTTCCTAAGGAAAAATAATTGTCAAAATCAAATATTGTTTCAAATTTGTAAATTACAAGTCAGGTGTCTGAGCATTGGACACCCATGAACAAGACAGCCCCACATAATGAAGAGGACAGGGCTGTTCATTCAAATGAGGGGAAGTGCCGCCCGGTGGAGGGAGCGCTCAAATTGGAGTCAGGGAGGGCTGGGCTCAAGTTCCACTTCTGACTGTAGCAGCCGGGTGACCCTATGCAAATGACCCACCCCCTCAGTGCCCAGTCACCTTTCCAAGGTGATAAGTTACAGAGGAGCTGCATATTGCATCAGTGGAGAGAGTTTCCTGACCAGAAGGCCCCCACACTGATGAAATCAAATGTCCAGACTCCTACCACTCCATCCCTTGTCTCCATTTCCCTCCATCCCTTGTCTGCTACAGGCAATTTCCCGAATGGAAGAATTCCGGGGGCTGGACCGAGATGTGGAAGGGTCTGCCAAGAGATGGAAAAAGTGGGTAGAGTCCGAAAGCCCAGAAAAAGAAAAGTTCCCTCAGGAATGGAAGAATAAAAGTCCTCTGCAAAAGCTGATCATCCTGAGAGCCATGCGTCCTGACCGGATGACCTACGCGCTCAGGTATCACAGGGTCCTGGAAACACCCTCTAGAGAGGCAGCTCAGACCCTCAGGAAGGTCTGGGGTTGAGTCTGACCAGGCTGTGATAAGCCCACATTGATGTAAAATCAGGCAGTCGGCAAAGTGCTTAAATTCATTAGGCATTTATCAAGCATTAATAATTAAGTTTATTAAGCATTAATTGTATTAAATGCTTAAGTTTATTAAGCACTTACTGCGTACATAGGGCCTTGATATGAGTGCTTATGAAACTGGGTAAAACAAAAAATCTTATACAAAATCCCCATCCTCGTGGGGAGCCGGAGTCTGAAAGCCGGGGAGGAGACAGCCGGAAGCCCACTTGGAAGAAAGACGAGTGTCGTCAGAGGTTAGGAGCGGATGCTATCTGAGCAGTCACTCCAGTGTCTCAGTTCCCCTCTAAAGATGTTGCACGTCAAGGAAAAGATGAGTCTCCCTCGTGGAGAAACCCAGAAGGCTGCAGCTTTTTCCACCATAGCAAAATAAAACCAGAAAACTTTGTGGATTGTTAAGGGACGCTTCACTTTTTCCTTCATAATGATCAGCAAGTGGTTATTAAGTGCCTACTGTATTCGAGGCGCAGGAGCCAAGATGAAACAGTCCTTGTCCTCAAGAAGCCAACAGTCTCCTGGGGGGAGGGGTGGAATGTGCGGAGAGGGAAATGCAACGTGGACCCGAGCATACATGCAAAAGATGGGCTGGCTGATTTCAAGAGGGAGAAAGTGCTAAAGACGAGGATCAGGCCTCAGGGAGGAGGTGGAGCCTGGGGGTTCTGCTGCAGAGAGGAAGAGGGAGCAGGCATGGGGGGGGACCTGTACAGAGTCAGAAAATGGAACTTCAGGTGCGAGAAGTAGCTGGCAGGCCAGCAGGACTGGAACAGAGAGTGAAGGGGAATGATGGAGGGACTGGAAGAGCCGAGTTCTGCCTGTGACTCAGAAGGTCTGTGTGACCACCCGCAAAGCTCTACCCCTCAGAGCCCCCAGGCATTCCAGAGACTGCAAGCTGTACTTGGGAGGGAGCTTCCACACTGGGAGTTTCTTTCACTGATAAGTCACAGATTAGGACCAAAAACGCCTCGGGGATTAAGCAGGACACCTCCCTCCGGCCAACAGAGCGTCAATTCTCCAGTCTTTTGGTGACCCATGATAATGTGACTCCTGTGCACTAACGCCCTTCCTTTCCTTTGGAAACAGGAATTTTGTGGAGCAAAAGCTAGGCCCCAAGTATGTGGAAGGGCCTCGGCTGGACCTAGGCAAGTCCTATGAGGAGAGCAGCCCGGCCACACCCGTGTTCTTCATCCTGTCCCCAGGGGTCGACGCTCTCAAGGATGTGGAAGCCCTTGGTGAGGTTCTGGGGGGCTTGGGTGTCCCCCTCATACATTCACGGTCACTAGGCAGTGCTGGCTCTGGGCTGGGCACTGGCCCTTTTCCCCTCACTGCTGAGGTCAGTCTGTCATGTGTCCGTATGTGTCTCCTCTCCTCCTCTCTTTCTGTTTTTCTCTCTCTCTCCTCTCTCTCCCTCCCTCTGTCTCTCTCCTTTCTCTGTCTCATCTCTCCTCTCCATCTCTCCTCTCTGTCTTCTCTCTCTCTCTCTCTCTCTCTCTCTCTCTCTCTCTCTCTCTCTCTCTCTCTCTCTCTCTCTCTCTCTCTCTCTCTCTCTCTCTCTCCCCTTCTCCCCCTCCCTCCCTCTCTCCTCTCCCTCTTTCTCCCTCCCTTCCTCCTGCTCTCTCTCTCCCCGTCTGTCTGTCTGTCCGTCTGTCTGTCTGTCTGTCTCTCTCTCTCCCCCTCTCCCTTTCTCTCTCCGTTCTGTCTCTCTCCTCTCCCTACCTTCCCCCTTCTCTTCCTCCTTCTCTCCTTCCCTCCCCCTCTCCCCCTCCCTCCCCCCACCCCTCCCTGCATCTGCCTTTGCTCTTTTTCTGCTTATTGTAAATTGGGTATACAGAGAGTACAAAGATAATCACCCAGCGGTCTGAAGAAATTTTCCGATGGCACATTCCTCTGCTTGGCATAATGTTCCGGGCTTTGTGCTGTTGTCTACCTTTTGACTCCAGGAGGGCCAGAGGGCAATTTTCTCTATGTTCATGTAATCTTGTGCCCCCTCCTCCTGTGACTAAATAATGGTCATTATAGCCAGGGTACTCCATTGTGCAGGGCCTGCTCGTTTTGTGCGCTGGATTACTATTCCCCACAGACTGTACCGAGCATACCAGGTTAATACAGCTGTGACCTAACTGTGCTCAATTTAAACTCAGGCCTCACGAGGTGAGAGGCTGGTGCATTTTCCCACCGAACCAATCAGTTACAAAAATGTGGCGATATTCACCACATGTTGATCCTTTAAAAAAAAGGAAAGGAGAGGCGAGGCTCGGTCCCCTGGAAGAGTTTGTGAAGCTAGGTAACAATGCGCCGTCTCTCAAAGTGGCAAATTCCCCATTATCACAAAACCAAAGGCATCACTTTCCACAGGCCTTTTGAATATGGCAATGGGGCCACCGTGGGGAGCTCCCAGCATTCGCTTGTTGAAATTGTAAGGAATTTCATGTGGATCCCTCAGAAAGGGGGGGAAATAAAGGCCTGGGAGACTGTAGTAGCATCGTAGTCAGAGAGAAATTAGATGGCTCACGCTCTGGTTTTGTTCCTACCTCTCTCTCTCCTCCTCACTTTCTCCCCCAGGCAGAAAATTGGGCTTTACAATTGATTCGGGAAAGTTCCATAACATATCCTTAGGACAAGGCCAGGAGAGCATCGCAGAAGTGGCCTTGGAGAGAGCGTCCAAGGAAGGACACTGGGTCATTCTCCAAGTACGTATGGGAAGTGCATCAAGGCATCCAGGGGAGGGTCCTTCTCGTGCTAGGAGCGCCATCTGTCCTAGGAGGTCATGGGATTGAACTGAATGTCAGCCCCTGGTCCCAGCTGCCTCGTGGCCATCGTCATTAATAAATGCAACAGTTTAACAAGTATTCGTGAAGCCCCTACAACGCGCTTATGTAGAGGCTGGGCTGCAGAGAGAGCTAGGAAGGCAGGCCTGGGTTCGGGTCCTTCCTCAGACATTGGCTGGGTGGGATCTGACGACCTTAACCTCTCCATAAGACTAATAATAATGATGATAAATAACTGCAGCCAGCACGTCCGGAGCGTTCTGAGGTTTGTCCATAGGTCGTTTTATTTGTTCCTCACAACACTCCTGTGAGGTGGGACATATTATTGTCCCCATTTTACAGCTGAGGAAACTGAGGCAGAAAGTGATTAGATGACTTGCTCAGGTTCATATAGCTAATAAGTATCGGGTGCAAAATTTGAACTCGGGTCTTTCTGACTCCACGCCCACTCCGCTGCCTGGCTGTGGTGGAGAAGGTGCCAGACTGCCTGGATAGAGGCAATGAGGTCATCTAGGAGTTTCTTAGACTAAGGAAACCATAGGCCCAGCCCCCACCCCTGTGTCCCCAGAACTGGGATTACAAAGATGAAAGCAAAATCCTGCCTGCCCTCAAGGAGCTTACATTCTCCTTGGTGGTATGATGGGTACACACAGCAATGCCAAGTGTGCTCAGTAATTTTTACGAGGCCGGAATGCTAACCACTGAGGTGATCAGAGGAGGCCTGTTGGAGGAGGGGGCACTGGAGCTGTGCTGTGAAAGTCCCTATCAATCACCCAATCAATCAACAAGCAGTTATTAAGCACCTACTGTGTTCTAGGCACTAGGCGAGGTGCTGAGTGTACCAAGATGAAGAACGCACCTGGCCCTGACCAGGAGTGCGCAGGCAGAGCGCTGCTAACATGGTGCTCATTGGTGGAGTGTGGGAGAGGGGCTTCTGGATGGGGGGCCAGAGGACCCAGGTTCAAATCCCAGCTCTGCCACTTACTATGTACATGACTTCTGGGAGATATGTCTGGACCTAACCCAAAGTCACTGCTCTTCCTTAGGTTTAATCTGATGTTGTGGCAGAGGAAGCCTCAGAGCTGAGCCTGGGTTGGAGTCCTGATTCCAACATTCGCTGGCTGTAAGACAAGCCATTCATCTTCTCTGAGACTCAGTTCTCCTTCTCTGTAAAACGGTGGTACCAATACTTACAGAGGGGGCCTTGGCATCCTTCAGGCATTCTAGACCAGGCCATCCCACTTGGCCAGGATTTCCCAGTTCTCTCATCTCTAGGACTGATTTCTTTTGCCTCAGTGAGCATATAATCTAGGATGAGTAAGAGAAGAAACGTCCCTGGGAGGAGACAAGGCGGTAACTGGAGGAGAGATGGTGTTGCCATCTTCTGTAGAACTACTAACTCCCCTTTTTTCCTTAAGACACTTGAAAGGAGACTTTAATGTGGGAGCAGTGGGCAGCCTCCCTCCCCTACTGGCTGGTGGGAAGCCAGGTCTTTCACACTGACAGCATCTCTGCATCGCAAAATCCAGGTGCCCCCTTTCTGCTCTCTAGTGAGCTCTCGGCTGGGCACCAGAGGCCTGGGAGCATCTCCTCTCTCCCCAAAAAAGCAGTCACATAAAATCAGACTTGCACCCTTGTATGAGATGAGCACAGCTTCAAACTGGCTGGACGCTGCATCTCGGAATGAGAGCCGACGGCTTTGCTGGAAGAAATCCTGGAAGACTTTGATAGTTTCAAGGTCCACGTGGAGAGGCCCCATCTGGCCCTTTGATTCTATTGATAATGACGAATCCAGATCTATTTATTGAGATAAGCAGATCATAGATCGAGGGCTAGAGAAGGCCTCAAGAGTCATCAAGTACAATCCCCTCATTTTAAAAGTGAGGAAATGGAGGTTAAGGGACTTTCCCAGGGTCACACAGCTAAGTGTCCGAGGTAGGATTTGATTCCAGGTCCTCCAAGGCTCTCTATTCACTATTCCACAAAGCCTCTTGCCTCATGTGTAAGTAGATATTTAATAAATGAGGCTACGAGATGGTGGGGTGTGTAGACTGCTGAACTTGGAGTCAGGAAGACCTGAGTTCAAATCAAGCCTCAGAGACGTACTAGCTGTGTGACCCTGGGCAAGTCACTTAACCCTGTTTGCCTCAGTTTCCTCATCTATAAAAATGATCTGGAGAAGGAAATGGCAAACCAGTCTCTCTGCCAAATGGGGTCTCCAAGAGTGGGACATGAGCGGGGCCTGCCACCGTGACATGGACTTGACAGGTGTTTGCTGAATGACTTTGTGTTTCTACAAAGGCGGCCTGTGGCACCTTGGGTTAAATGCTATTGATCTCTTGTCTCTCACCTCCCACCACAAGCACTCCTCTCATTATCTCATTCTCCCTTATGTCCTCTTCCACCGTTAGAATGGAGGCTCCTTGAGGGCAGGGATACATTGTTTCCTTGCATTTTCTGCCTGAGCACTTAGCCTAGCATACAGTAAGCACTTAATAAATGCTCTAGAGGAACAGAAGTGTTGCCTCCCTACGGTTTCACCTCAGAAAATCTCTTCAGTCCAAACCCCTCATTTCACAGTGGAGGAAAGGCATGAAAGCGACTTCTCCAAATCGCAGAAGCAGCTCCTAGCAGAGCTTCATCTCTCCTCATCTGTAGACAGAAGAGGCTGGGCTAGCTGGCCTCTGAAGGCCCTTGGCCCTCTGAGGGGAAAAATGGAAACAACCTTAGAGATCATGGAGCTGAGTCCTCTCATTTTACAGATGGGGAGACTGAGGCACAAGCGGTGTGCTCAGAGTCACAGAGATAGAGTCAGGATTCAAACACCGGTCCTCTGTCCCTAGACCCAGTGCCCTTTCTGCCACACCACAGTGCTTCTCTAGCAAACATTTCCATCTCACCAAGAGGGAGTGTTGCCTCATTTTCTAGAATGTCCATTTGGTGGCCAAGTGGCTGGGAGCCCTGGAGGAGCTCCTGGAGCGGCTTGGCCAAGAAAGCCACGGGGATTACAGGGTCTTCATGAGCGCGGAGCCAGCGCCTACCGCTGAGGAGCACATCATCCCTCAAGGCCTCCTGGAGAACTCCATTAAAATCACCAACGAGCCCCCCACAGGCATGCTCGCCAACCTGCACGCCGCCCTCTACAATTTCGATCAGGTAGGATCATCAGGCAATTCCGCCTGCCTCTCACCTGTGACCTGGCAGAGGGATGGATTAAACTTGGACTCTCTCCTTGCATTTTGCTATTTTTAGCAGGTTGGCTCCACCTTTTCCAAAGGTGAGCAAAGTCAGCCCATCGGAGAGCTGAGAAAAGAGTGTAGCCACTTCGCAAACACTTTGTTGTGTCTGGCATTGTGCTAAGCCTTCAGGATAAAAAAAAAAGGGCAAAAAGTATGTTCTCTGGGGCAGCTAGGTGGCACAGTGGATAGAGCTCCAGCCTTGGAATCAGGGGCAACTGAGTTCAAATCCAACCTCAAACACTTGACAGTTACTAGCTGTGTGATGCCTGGGCAAGTCACTTAACCCCAATTGCCTCACCAAAAAGCAAAAAACAAACAAACAAAAAAGTATGATCTCTGCCCTCAAGGAGCTCGCGTTCTGATGGCCAAAACCACATTTAAATAACTAGGTATATACTTCACTTTTTGAGAGTGATTTCTTGATTGTCGGTAAAAGAAGTCATGTCCCTGAGCCCCTGAGAATTGTGGTTCTACCTTATGCCATAATCAATCCATCAATCAACAGTCATTTATTAAGTACCTACTATATGCTAGGCATTCTGTTAGGCACCTCAGATATAAAGACAGAAATGAAACCATCCTCTCTCTTTCTGCCCTTAGTTCAAAAGGGAAAGAACTATTTCTTCTAGGATGTTGCCAACATCCTATGCCCCTTAGCCCCTGCATCTGCTTCTTCTAAAAGTTGTCAGAAAGGCCTAATATTTTGGCTCTTCTCACACCCAGATGGCCCAGTTTTCCCCAAAGGAGCATAGATTTTGTCCACAAACTTATGTAGAAAGGAACAAGTAATTGTGCGTGCAGAACGGATGGTGCTGAGCACGGGGGCCCTGGGGATGTGCTGCTGCCAGGGCCATATTCATGAGACAGATGAGGCTCCTTTCAGGAATGAGGTGTGCCTTGCTCAGTCTGCTTCCGAGGTCTAGCTTGTATTCCTAAGACACTGTCAGCTAGGGAAACTGCTTGTTGGTCTGTGGATGGCTGGGATACCAGTTTTTCTTTCCTGTAAATGTTTGTCCCTGACAGTGATTGTTTGGACTTAAGAGGATGAAAGGTGAATATAATCATGGTGGGTTTTAGTCCTGAGACGAGGCCAGAAAAAAAAAACAACAAAGAAGTTTGGTATTTATAATAAGATATGGGCAACTAGGTGGTGGCATGGACGGAGTACACCGATAATGCTAATTTGCAGTTTTCCAAGTCAACGTGTGCTTGTAAGGATCCATTTCTATTTGAGTTTGATGCGACTGGCCATGTGTTGTCTATGCGGTATGGATTCTGTTGGTACTATAGGGACTGAATTCATTCCTTATTTTACTCCAATATTTTATTTTTTTCAATTACATGTAAAAATTTTTAACATTTGTTTTTGAAAGTTTTGAGTTCCTAATTCTCTTCCTTTCTCTCTCCTTGCTCATTTAGAAGGCAAGCAAGTTGATATAGGTACACAATCATGCAAAATATATTTCCATGTTAGTCATGTTGTGAAAGAAAACACAGACCAAAAGAAGCCCCCCAAAACCCAAGAAAAATGAAGTTTAAAAATAATATTCTTTGTTCTTCATTCAGTTCTTTCTCTGAATGAGAATAGCATTTTCCATGAGTCTTTTAGAGTTTTCTTAGATCTTGTATTGCTGAGAATAGTTAAGTCATTCACAGCCGATCATCATACTGTGTTGCTGTTACAGTGTACGTTGTTCTCCTGGTTCTACTCACTTCACTTTGCATCAGTTCATGTAAGTCTTTCCAGATTGTTCTGAAATCAGCCCGCTCATCATTTCTTATAGCACAATAGTATTCCATCACAATCATATACCACAACTTGTTCAGCCATTCTCCAATTGATGGGCATTCCCTCAATTTCCAATTCTTGGCCACCACAAAAAGAGCTTCCATAAATATTTTTGTACACATACGGCCTTTCCCTTTTTTAATCTCTTTGGGATACAGACCAAGTAGTGGTATTGCTGGGTGAAAGGGTATACAGGGATTTATAGCCCTTTGGGCATAGTTCCAAATTACTCTCCAGAATGGTTGGATCAGTTCACAACGTCACCAACAGTGCGTTAGTGTCCCAATTTTTCCAGCATTTAAACATTTTCCTTTTCTGTCATATTAACCAATCTGATAGGTGTGAGGTGGTTTAATAAGTGTGAGTTGTTTTCATTTGCATTTCTCTAATCAACAGTGATTTAGAGCATTTTTTTTTTCATATGACTGTGGATAGCTTTGATTACTTCCTCTGAAAACTGCCTGTTCATATCCTTTGACCATTTATCAAGTGGAGAATGACTTGGATTCTTATGAATTTGACTCCGTTCTCTATATATTTGAGAAATGAGGCCTTTATCAGAGACATTTGTTGCAATTTTTTCCCAGTTTTGTTTTCCTTCTTTCTTTTTTTCCTTGCCTACACTGATTTTGTTTGTGCCAAATCTTTTTAATTTAATGTAATCAAAATCATCCATTTTACATCCCATAATGCTGTCTCTTGTTTAGTAATAAATCCTTCCCTTATCCATAGATCTGACAGGCAAACTATTCCACGCTCTCCTCATTTGCTTATGCTATCACCATTCGTGTTTAAATCATGTACCTATCTGGACCTCATCTTGGCATATGGTGTGAGATGCTGGTCTATGCCTAGTTTCTGCCAAACTTTTCCAGTTTTCAGCGGTTGTTGTCAGATAGTGAGCTCTTGTCCTCAAAGCTTGGATTGTTGGACTGATCAAACATGAGACTGCTATGGACACTGACTACTGCGTCTTGCGTACCCAATCTACTCCACTGACCCACCACTCTATTTCTCAGCCAGTACCAGATGGTTTTGGTGATGGCTGCTTTATAAAACAGTTTTAGATTGCATTTGTTTTCATTAATTCCCCTGATCTTCTTGACCTTTTGTTCTTCCAGATGAATTTTGTTATTATTTTTCATTTGCTTGTCCTGCCCCCCCTCCCCCTTCCCCTCCCCAGTAGAATATAAGCTCTTTGAAAACAGATGATTTTGTGTCCCCAGCCCTAGCACAGCTCCTTGGCGTACAGTAGGTACTCAATAAAGGATTGTTGACTTCAGTTGACAGAGGCAGATAATTTCTCAGATAAACACTAAGTACATTCCCCTGACTCACTCAGATAATCACTACCCTCTTAAGAGCATAGCTTTAACACGAGAGAGACTGTCTCGTCCAGCCTCCTCATGTGGCACATTCACACCCAAGACTCAAGAGGTTACATGGCCCACAGTCACAGGACAGAGTAAATGCAATGGCTGAGTTTTGAACTCAGGCCCCCCCAGGCTCAAAATTCAGCCCTTGCTCCACTGTCTTATGTTTCAAGGCAGACATCCTATAAGTGACTTGCCCAGGGCCACCCAGCTAGTAAATATCAAGTGTCCGAGGCCGGATTTGAACTCAGCTCCTCCTGACTCCAAGGCCAGAGCTCTATCCACTGTGCCACCTAGCTGCCCCCAGACATCCTTTAAAAAGGCTTATCGGTGAGCTCCTCACCTTTTTCTATGAGTAGATATGGCATTTACAGAGTTTTAAAATGTGCCAAGCCATGTACGTATATACATATATATATGTGTGTGTGTGTATTGTGTGTGTCCCGTGTGTGTGTGTGTGTGTTTGTTATACGTGTGTATGTGTGTGTATGTGTGTGTGTCCTGACAACATCCCTGGGAGGGAAGAACTTTTATGATCCCCAATTTGCAGATGAGGAAACAGGCTGAGGGAGTCTCAGTGACTTGCCCAGGGTCACTTGGCTAGTAAGTATCTGAAGTGAGATTTTATCTTGGCTTCACCCCAGCCCAGAAACAAATCCTAGCTGCAAGGTTGAGAAATTCTTGGGACCTGAATCCAGCTTTTCCTTTTCCCTTCTGCTAGGACACCCTAGAATCCTGCTCCAAGGACCAGGAATTTAAAAGCATCCTCTTCTCCCTGTGCTATTTCCACGCCTGTGTGGCCGGGAGACTGAAGTTTGGACCCCAGGGCTGGAATAGGAGCTACCCTTTCAACACGGGAGATCTCAACATCTGTGCCAACATCCTCTACAACTACTTGGAGGCTAACCCTACGGTAGGAGGGACTGGTCAATAACCCTTTTGGGGAAGAGGCAGGGAAGGGCGAGAGCCGTTGGAGCTTCTTGGAAATCACTGGACGTCCACCCAACAGGCAGTTACTTTTTTTTTTTTTGCAGCCATTGAAGTACATATCAGCCCCTGTGGGTGGGGAAACCAACCTGATCAAAGGTTCTCCAGTTCTGGAGCCTTGAACTTCAGAATCTAGGTCAGACCAGTTCCACATAAGCAGCTAAGCAAAAAAGAGAAAAAAATGTCCTTCATTATGTTAACAAAAACAGTGGTTTACATGTGCATATATGCCAAATTCATTAGGCAGGTAATGAAGCATTTGCACAAATGTAATTACAGACAGCAATCCTGACAGTCCATAACCCTGCATTAATAATCACTCCAATTAGTTCTGATGATGGAAGCAATTTACAGCACGTCACATGCATAAATAATGGTGTATTTCCTGCACGTGTCATTATTATGTATTAACGAGGCCACCTTGCTATGACTTTCTCAGGAATGTTCCCCTTGAGTTGGAGTTAAAGGTAAAGGAATGATTTTAGTTCAACGTGGCGTCATGCTTTCTGGGTCAGGGCTGTTGGTGGAAATTTTTCACCAAGATCACATACAAGGAAACACTTCCTCTAAACCCAACTGGATAAAAAGAAGCAAGAACCCCGGGTTTGGAGGTGGTCGACATAGATTCAAATTCCACTGTAGGGAGGTCTTGCCTCTGTTTTCTCATCTGTAAAATGGGAGTGTTGGACTAGATCCCACATAAAATGCATTTGTTCAGCACACACTATGTGCAGAGTGCTGCATTCGGGTCACAACAGCCTCCCTCCCCACAAAAGGAAGGTGCATAAATTTGCAGGTTTCCTGCAAGAGTCAGTCCAGGTTCCACCTTCTATATGAAGCCTTTCCTTCCCAGCCAGATCAGGACACTCTCTCCCCAAATTACCTGATTTCTCTGACTTTCCTAAAGACTCAGCCCCCATCTCACCTCCTAGAAGAGGCCTTCTCCAGTACCCACCAGCAGCTAGTGACTTCCTAGAGTGTCAGTCATCAAGCATTAATTAATCACCTACTAGGTGCCAGGCAGTGGGCTAAGCACTAGGAATACAAAGAAAGGTAAAAAAAAAAAACAGTTCCTACCCTCGAGGAGCTTACATTCTAACAGGGGAGACACATTCAAAGGCTCTGTACAAACAAGCTGTACCCAGGGTATGTTTACAAATGAGTCTTCTTGTAAAAGGTGGGACTTTAGCTGAGGGCAGCCAGGCAGTGTGGGGAGAAAGTAGCTTCCTGGCCGGGCACATCAGCAAAGGCCTTGTGTAGAAGGTCACCACTGACCTGAGTCTTCAAGGAAGCCAGTAGAAGTTAAGCCTTCTGAGGGCAGGGACTATTCCTTGTTTTTTTTTCCCTCTAAAATTACCTTCCATCTCCTCTGTAGGAGAAGGGAACCACAAATGAAGAGCCTACTATGTGCTGGGCTCTGTGCTAAGTGCTCTTCTGATACTAACTTATTTGAACCTCATAGCCACCCTGGGAGGCAGGTGCTATGATTCTGTCCATTCTACAGTTGAGAAAACAGAGGCTGGTCCAAGATCCCACCTAGGAAGTATCAGAGGCTGAATTTGAACTCAGCTCTTCCTGACTCTAGGCCCAACAAAATTCACTGTGTCACCTATCTTGTATATACCTCATTGTTTACATATGTTCCCCAATAGACCGTACCCTTCTTGTGAAAAATAACTGGTTTGGGTTTTAGCTGTTATGGGCTTTTTTTTTGTTTTTGTTTTGTGCTTCGCATCCCTGGCATGTAACAAAGTGCCTGACTAATATGAATAATAACAACAAAAACTAGCATTTATATAGTATCTTAAGGTTTGCAAAGTACTTAACCAATTTTATCTCATGTATACAGTTGGTATTTGATAAATGCTTATTGATTGACTGAATGAATGATATACACAAAGAAGTAAACATAAAACATAGATTTTAGGTAAATACTAGATGTCCTTTAAAGTCCTCTGTCACTTTGGGTACTGGCTTTCTGGATGTGCACAGAGTTCCCTTTTGTTGGCTTCATCTCTGTGAAAAATGCCGGCAGAAAACCGGAGTCGTAAAAAGCAGACCTCCTGCTTATTACTAGCATTGAAAGGTCACTCATTAGACAGTAGAGCATAGGATCACAGCGGAAGGGCCAGGAGGGACCTTGGAATTCATCAAGTCTTCTCTCCTTTTGCCAATGAGAAAATAGAGGCCTGGGCAGGGAAGGGAAGGTCAGCAGATTTGCGAGTCACAGGAAACTAGGAGGGACTGACAGATTCCAAAAGACCTCGAAAGGCTAAAACATTGACCTTCCTTGAATGAGATGAAATTCACTAAGAGTAAATGTAAAGTCTTAGACCTGGGTCCAAAAAGTCAACCTGATGATGATCAATTAGATGACAGTTTGTCAGGATGAGAAACGATGTGTTGGTTTTAGTGACAGGGATAATCACGTGAGGCCAGTGAGGCCCCCAGATGGCTGGTGACTTGCCATACACGTAGTGAGGGGTAGAGCCAGGTTTCCAACCAGATGCATAATATCATAGCAGATGTCACTGGAGGACTTTATTTGCCATTCAGGTCAAAGAGAAGTGATTCCTTTGGGGAGCTCTAGCACATGAGGACCGTCCCTCTGACCATCCGCATGAGAATTTGCTCCTCTGGAGCAAGCTGGGGCAGCCAGGTGGCGCCATAGTGTATAGAGCCTGGAGTCGGGAAGACTTCATGAGTTCAAATCCAGCCTCAGAAAGCCACTAGCTGTGTGAGCCTGAGCAAGTCACTTAACCCCACTTAACTCAGTTTCCTCATCTGGAAAATGAGCTAGAGAAGAACATGGCAAAACACTCCAATATCTCTGCCAAGATAACCCCAAATGGGGTCACAAGGAGTAGGACACAACTGAAAATCTACTGAAATCGGAGCAAGCCAGCTTAAAGGGAAAACTGCCTTCGAGGTCAGTGGATTCAGGTCTGTGGTCGCTTGCAGCGCACATGCCAGAACCCAGTAGTCATAAAGCTCCTGCCCGTTCAGCTCCATCACATCATATACCAAACGAAGGCTGTAATTAAATTTTATGTGCGCAGCTGGGAGGCCGCCATTGGCCCCAAGGGTAGAAAGGCTTCTGTCTGGTAAAGCTTCACTGCAAACTGGCATGGTTTGCAAACCCGGGGGAAGCCGAAGGGTGGAGGAGGACGCCTTCCAATCCCACCAACCCAAATACAGAGGGGATGCTGTGATTGCTTGAGTAAAACATAGTCCAGTCATGAACGGGAAGGCATGGCACAGAGAAGTCTGCAGTGAGGGCATCTTCCCTTCTCAGACAGCGGACTGCAGAATCTATCCAAAGCCGGGCTGGGCTTGGGAACCCTCCCCTGCCTCTTCC
Organism: Phascolarctos cinereus; assembly: GCF_003287225.1. NCBI lineage: Eukaryota > Metazoa > Chordata > Mammalia > Diprotodontia > Phascolarctidae > Phascolarctos > Phascolarctos cinereus. The sequence continues at coordinate 13,680,238 of NW_027555514.1, forward strand.
CTCTTAGAGCACTAGTGAGAAGTACAGATGATTCCACTCAGATACAGCCTCTCTGGTCTGAATCAGGCCTGGGCCTGCCACTAGCTTCTTGGTCAGAGAAAAGCCTTTACAGAAGGCACGCTCTTAATTCCAATCCTGCCACACAAACCCTTTGTGGAGGGAGGGAGTAAACACTTTGGGGATTTTGTAAGCTCCAAGCGTCTTCAGTCTAAAGTTGGACAGGACCTTAATGGAGAACTCATTTTACAGATGAAGAAACTGAGCCTGAGGGGAAGGGGAATGATGATCCCGTGGTGAAACAGGAATTAGGTATCAGAGGCAGGATTGGAATCCAGGTCCTCTGAAGGACCAGAGCCGGTGCCCTTTCTACACAGCCACAGCGCCTCCCCCTTCCAAGAGGGGAGAGTCCCTCCATCAGAAGCATCTTGCAACAGACCGATAACAGTTAATACCTATAATAAAAACTCAGAAGGTTCAGGTGACTTACCTATGGTCACATAACTAAGAAGGACCAGGTACAGATTTGAAGTCCAGCTGTCTCTGCCTGAGGCAAACCACTGCCCCACACTGCCTCTCAAGGGAGTACACATATTAAGATACCACACCCACGTACTTCGAGTACATGTGTACTGCATACACACAATTCTTCTACTTTATGTAAAGGGTGCTTTGAGGGCATTTTCACACAGCACCAGCATTTGTGTGGGCGAGGTCTCCAAACCCTAGCTCTCTCAGGACACACCACAATTCCCTGTCATGGGGTTCTAGCTACAAACTTGGAACGCTTTAAGACCTCCAGGTGTGCCGTGTCCTTTCTGAGCCAGGGAGCATTTGCTTCTACCTGTGGCCTTGCTGGGGGCTCACCTGCCTTTCTGTGCTTGCCCCAGGTCCCGTGGGAAGACCTACGTTATCTCTTTGGGGAGATCATGTATGGGGGCCACATCACAGACAACTGGGATCGCAAGCTGTGCCGGGCCTACTTAGAAGAATTCATGAACCCCTCCATGGTAAGGCTGCCTTCAGATTTCCCCGGGTGACTGGCGTTGAACTAGAATCCAGTTTGTGCAAAGCCTTTGCTTGCTTCTGCCCTCAAGTTCCCAGTGGTTTCTCACTTCTTGATTTATCATGGGGATGCCTGTGCTGACGGGTCGTATCGCTGTTCCTCGGTAGAAGGTAAGCCCCTTGGGGACAGGCACTCTTCCCCAGGTTTTGGTTCTGTCTTTTCCTTTATTCTCTTGTGTTTCTCCTCAGTCCTGGCACATTGGTTTGGAACTGTGATTTCCTTGGCGTGGAGAACGCCCTCCACATGTCCAGATTGACACCTACTTCGAAATTCATGGTCCCCATTGTTTATGGGCACTGAGCAATTTGCACAGCAAGTGTGTGTCCAAGACAGGATTGGATTCTTTTTTGAGACAGAGTCTCCCCATGCCACCCAGGCTGTTGGGGTAGCAGTCACTCACTGGCAAAGCCCGCTGCTCAATAGTGCAGAGGTTTTGACCTGGGATGGTCCATCGATCCTTAGGCTGCCTAGGAGCTCACCATATTGATGCTGGACTTTGTGTGGACACCTACTCTGCTTGGGGAGAGAGGCAAGGGGCGAGAGGACCAAGCGTTTACTAAGCACCTGCTGTGTGCCAGGCACTGTGCTAAGCCCTTTACCATTATTATCTCATTTGCTGCTCCAGCAACCCTAGGAGGTAGGTGCTGTTATTATCCCCATTTTACAGATGAAGAAACTAAGGGAGGCAGCTGATAAGCGATTTACATAGCTAGTAAGTATCAGAGGTTGGATTTGAACTCATCTCCCTGGCTGTGAGGCTGGTTCTCTATCTGCTAGGATGCATTGCCTTGTATGTGAGAAGCATGTAACAAATGCGCATGAGCTTGAATTGGAACCGGTAGAATATTTATTTGTACAATGGTTTCTTCCCTAGCCAAAGGGCCCCCAAACCAAGTCATGAATGTTTGTTTTCCTCTAGGTAGAAGAAAGCTGAAAGGAACAGAGATTCCCTGCTCTCTGTCTCTCTCTGACTCTCATAAAACTCCAGGTTAGGATCCTTTACAGCCATTTCTAGGTCTAGGAAGGCATCCCTTCTGGGAGACCCAAAGTTATGTCGGTGCTCTTTGCCTCCAAGCTAATCTTCACAGCCCCTGCCTTTCAGTGCTATCCAGCTGCTTGTACCCTATATACCCCAGTTCATGAGCCAGGGGACCACCATGATTCTCCCAGGTATTTAACAAACCTCCCTCCCAGTAGAAATCTTTTGTTTTATCTCATCAGCCTGTTATGTATTAATGTGTGTTGTGATTATCTGTGTCTCTGTTTCATCCCCCCATGAAACAAGTTCTTTGAGAACAATTGTGGATAAAGTGGAAACAGGTTCCCAAAAGCATCTGGTCCAATCTATATATGAAGGAATGCCTGCTATAGTTTACCTGGCAGGTGGCAAGGAGGAAGAAAATGTTAGAGGATAGCTTTCATTATCTTGAAGTTTTTCTTGACTTCAAAACTAAATCGCCATTTTTCTGCTTTCACCCATTTCTCTGTTGAGCCCCCGGGGTCACCCCCAGGACAAATAGAATCCCTCCTCCATAGAGAGCTCTTCAAAGGGAGTGGCCATACTTTGTCCAGCCCTCTGCCTCCACCAGGCACCTCGAAATGCTGTCTACAAATTAGAAGCTTAATAAGTGTTTGCTGAATGAATGCTCAGCATTCTCAAGGTTTTAATTGTGTGAAAAGCAGCTGCACAATTTCTGTTGTTTCAGCCAGACTAGAATTTCCTACTTTTCCTAAAAAGGTTCTGATAGAAATGCATTTAGCAACTATAACTTGAACTCCTGGCAAGTCACATTCAAGAACTCCAGTACAATCCCATGGATATTTTTAACCACCTACTATGTGCTTGGCACTGTGCTAGCACTGAGAATACAACACAGCACCTGCCCCCAAGCAGCTTCTATTCTCTGAAGGAACATAACCATAAATAATACAATGTTCAAAATACTCAACAACTATCTGAAAATTTAAAATAAATGAAAATGGCTCCATTATGTCATTTCAAAACAGGAGACTCTGTGCGTGTGTTTCACAGACACATACCCAGAGTCCACCATCTTGGAACGAGATAATGAAGCCATTTTCCATGTATTTTAGACTATATATAACAATACACACATATGCATATTTTTTTCCTTCAGTAAAATTGATGGCGCTAAATACCACTTAGTGGGGGCTGTATAGAAAAGCTATTGTCTCCCCTCTGACTGCTGTCGCGGGCCGGCCCCCAGCTCCCAATCTTTTAGTCTTTGCTCAGTCCTAACGAACAGGATTGTACATGTCAGAAAGCCACTTTCAATATAGCTTGATTGGAAATCACTCCTCGGAAGGGGCCTGGGAGCAGGTTGCCATAGAGACGAGAAGGATAAACAGGGCTGTGTGTCTGACCTCCAGCAAGGCTGATTTCTCCAAATGATGGTGGAGGTCAGGGGGGCCTCTGGAGAAGCTCACACGGCTGTTTTGTCCTCCTCTCTGGCCTGTGGATAAGTAGAGAATTAGGGCTGCCAAACGAGACGGTCCATTAACCTTTGTCCGCCTCTTCACTGGCATCCCAGTGATTGCCAGTGTGGCGGGGGGGGGATGGAGCTGGAGGGGCATCGCTGGTGTGGGGATGCCCTTTAGAAATGCAGGGACCCAGCCTCCCAGACGGATCCCAGGAGGTGTCCGTGCTGACTGGCCACACCCTCGTGATGCTCAAAAGGCTGGGCCTCCGTAGGATCCCCAGACGCGGACTGACTTGCAGGAAAGATGTCAGAGCACCTAGTCACTTGTCGGTGATCACTGCCACAGATATTGCCCTAGGGTTCTGTGGTTTGTCAAACATTTTTACATATGTGCAGAGCTGTAATTAGGACAGGATGACTTCCTTTGGATTTTTTTTTCCCTCAGTGTCTGGCACATTAAGTGTGATTTCAGTGGGGTGCAGAAGCCCACGAGTCCCCTCAGGCCAGTGTCTCACACCCAGCAGGGGTCACTCGAGATGGTGCTTCTCTGTCAGAGGACAGAGCAGGCTTTGACCTCCAGATTCCTCACTGGGCCTCAGGCTACCATTTCCAAACCAGGCCAGCTATACTCTGGACATCCTTCTTAACTCTTCCCTGTAAACCAGACTTTGCCCCAGAGACCCAAAGTTCTGCTAGGTGAGCTCTGGCTTGATCTGGCTTCCATGTCATTTTCCAGCATTTCAGAAGCAGTCAGTATCCATGTACCTCATGCGCCTCGATGCACTGCCTTCCAAATTAGAGTGTGAGCGCTATGAAGGCAGTCCCTCTCACTTGCTTCAGCATATTTGTAGCCTGAGAGCTGAGTACAGTGCCTAACGCAGAGCAAACACCTAATAAACTGTTGTTCATTCATTGTATCGCCAGTTCAAGGGAGGCATCTAATTCATAAACATTTCTTAAGTGGCTACTAGTTGTGCTGAGCGTTGAGGACCAAAGAGGTGCAAGGTCAGTCCCTGGCCTCAGGGAACTCACCATCTAAGGGCAGCTGGTGAAGGGGAGAGAAGGCTGTCCTCGGAGTCAGGAAGACCTGGATTCGGTGTGACCCTGGACAGGTCATTTAACTGAGCAGTGCCCTGAGGAAGCTAAGCATGGCCAAGCCAGTGCTGATTTGTACTGCTTGAGGTAATGCCTTATATTCCTGAAATCCTGTGTCTATCTTAAGAGAGAGAGAGAGAGAGAGAGAGAGAGAGAGAGAGAGAGAGAGAGAGAGAGAGAAAGAGAAAGAGAGAGAACTCCCAGCTGACCAGCACCCTGACTTGCATACAGTAGGAGCTAAAAAGAGCTGGTTGATTGATTGAATTGGATTACATTCAATTGGGCTCTGAGCCGCTGTCTAGCTCTGAACTGGTGTGTGTGCTTAAAATCCCCCCATGTCCCCCATTATCTTATTTGATCTTGAATCTTGCCTGACATTAACTTGGCCTGCTTTATCTGAATATTTATTGCATTGGAGGAGTTGAGCCCTAAGCCCCTTCCTAGGCTGTAATCCTCTGATCCTCACAAGCTTGAAGGCTAAGTTCACAAACAACTAATCACATTTTTAACGCGCTAAGTACTCAGGAAAGGATTCAACTGGACGGCCAAAACAAACAAAAAGCAACCCTGGGTTTGGGTGGATAAGAACTTGGATTCATTCTATGTCAAGGGCCAGAAGGATTCAGAGACAAGCGTAGTGATTTGCCGTGGACCCTTTCCACCTGTGGCCCCCGAGGTCCTCAGCTCATCCTCAGTCCCTGCACAAATCTGAGGCCCAAAGACATTCGTTGTTCCTCGTAGAGGAAGTCCTGCATCTGCGTCTGTGACTTTCTTCATGCCCTCCCCCCCAACACGGGCTTCAAGCCCACTCCCTGTCTGCTTGCTAACTACAGGAAGGGGTGCTGGCTTCCTCTTCCTTGGACGTGTTCTAGTGATGCCCACTGAGGTCCTTCCAACTCTGTTTTCTCCTAGTCTGTGATACCTGCTTAGATTTTGTCTCCTCAAATGGATGGCAAGCTCTCTGAGGGCAGGAACCATGGTTATGTTTCTTGACATCCTCTGGAAAGCCTAATACAAAAGACAGAACAATAATTGGCAATTCCAGAGAGCTTTAACGTTTGCATGTACGCTACATCATTTGGGCCTCAAGTTTCTATGAGCGCTAACCCCATTTTACAGATGAGGACACTGAGACTCATAGAAGTTGCCCAGCATCACACTTGTTTATATGTATCAGCTTCCTGCCCAAACTCTATCCACTCCACCATGCTGCCTTATAGACAAGTATCTCCTAATCCCTCTGTGTCATCATGGGCAGGTGACTGCCCAGTTCCTTCATTTGTACAGTGCAGGGACGGTAGAATGTAATGTTCTTGGAGGCAAGAAATGTTGGGGTTTCGTAGTCTCTGTCCAGTGTCCAGCACATTGCTCGGTGGGTAGTAGATGCACTGAGTCCTAAGAAACTTGTTTTCATTAATAGGATAAATTTGTAATTAGTTTTATTAATTTTTCATGTAAAGAGATGCTTCCAAAGTACTTAGAAAGGTCTGTTTAATATTTCAAGCTTTATAGACTGTGATCTTTTTTAGCACAATTTAATATTACGATATAAGAGGAATTGATTTTCCTAGGAAAGGCAAACCTTTAAAACTTCTTCAAATGATTACAAATTCTATTGGGTGGAGTCTGAATTAATGGCATTTTAGGGACCTTTGATAATTATCCAACCTTTTGAGTTAAGGATTCCCATTTGATAACTTCTTGAAATTAATATCATCATGCTTAATAATCTTTCTACTGAAGCTGAAACAAAATCACATAGATATGAGTCTTCCATGGTCACGTTGAAATTAGACCTTGTGTGTTTAATTTGGAAATTACCTGACAGAGCTCTCTGAAACTGAGAATTTAAATCTTCAATTTTGTTACTTTACAGAACTTAGCAGAATCAAGAGTGAATTTTTAACCTATTTTTGGTTCGTCTTCTTAAGATTTCAACTGTTGCCCCTCCAAACGTCCAAATGTCTAAATGTTTCTTAAACCTGACTTGCTGCGTGAAGCATCAGCTCTGGGGCTCGCTCTCTCCCAGCTCAACAATGGACTTACAGGTTGAGGGTCCAGAGAACAGTTACTCCTTCCCCCCTCATGGATCTAGGAGTGAGCCAGAGGATCTACAAATGATTATGCAGTACTCTGGCTGATGAGCCCCTATCTAGTGTGCTCACCCAATATCATTTAACCCATTAACATCAATTTGCTTTTCCAAAAGGCATTTTCTAAAAAGGTATAGCAAGGACCAAGTACAACATCCCCCTAAACCAGGGACCGTCCCCCTCTACATACCCACATGGCCCTGAGAGAGGAGAATCAAACTTAAGTGATTGCTACAACCACCCCCAAAAAAAATATGTGGGGAGGGGTACTTCCTTCTATGGAGAATCCTTTCCTGCCTTCAAGGAGTCCATCAAAAGGTCACTGCTGAGTGTGGGATAGCCAATGGTTGAATCACTCCCTAGCTTGCAGGACACAAGGGCTCCTTGCAGGATAGTTCACTATTAGGACAAGAGGTCACTCAGGGTGGGTCGTTCATTAGACTCAGCTGTGGAGGGGACCTTTGTTGGCTCTGATCTGTTCAAGCTCACAGGGCCGCACCCTGGCCCTTTCGTTTCTGATACGCATTCATCATGGATCAGGAAAGCACAGCCACAAGGCAGGAAATGTGATGCCTTCACGGCCACAGGATGCCCAGCAGGGCAATGGGCAGAAGACCTGAACTTCCCCAGAGAAAATAGCTTGCCTATCCATTCAAGCCTTTTCTATGTTCCAGCTCAAGAACCCATTTCTTAAAAAGCTTCATTCCCTGGGGCAGCTAGGCAGCACACTGGATAGAGCACCGGCCCTGGAGTCAGGAGGACCTGAGTTCAGATCCGGCCTCAGACACATAACACTCACTAGCTGTGTGACCCTGGGCAAGTCACTTAACCCCTACTGCCTCATCAAAAAATAAAATAAGTTTCATTCCCACGCAGTAAGCCGATAGGAGCCAATCCGAGAGGAGCCAGAAGCAGGGAGGGGAAGGTTCCATCTTTCACGCATTTCTGGAAGCAGGCTCGTCAAGCCCGTGCACTGACAACAGGCAGACGCCATTGTGCCTAGGGACTGGGCTCTCAGAGGCAGCTGCCCTGACCACGGCCAGAGCACTGGAACTGGAGTCGTGAAGAGCAGAGTGGGGATCTGGCCTCACTCAATAGCTGTGTGACCCGGGGCAAGTCACTTCCCCACAATGGGGATAAGAATAGCACCTACTTTCCAGGGTTGTAGTGAGGATAAAAGGAGATAATACTTGTCAGGCATTTTGCAAACCTTAACATGTTAGAGAAATGCTAGCTACTCTTATCATTATCATCCAGTCCTCAATTACTCTTGAATCAAATGGAGTAATGTATGTAAAGCATTCTGCAAACCTAAAAGCACCACATAAATGTGAGTTATTAATATTTGATTATTTCATTGAATTGGACTCAAATTTTAATTAACTTTAAAATTTTAAATTAAAATTTTAAATCTTTAAGGTCCCTTCCAGCTCTGTTCCTATGATCTTCTTGCTATGTTCCTATGATAATTACTATTCATGGAGAGGTTTTTATCTTATCCTAGAGGCAAGAGGGAGCCACAGAAGTTTCATGAGCAGGAGAGTGTCATGGTCAGACCTATACGTTAGAAAAACGCTTTGGCCGCCTGATGAAGGATAGACTGAAGAAGGGAGAGAGATGGGGACAGATGCGAGAGGTAGAATCAACCAGACTTAGCAACTGATTGTTATTCTTATCATTAACAATAATTAATAACAATAATCACTGGCATTTCTATAACGCTTTAAGGTTTGCAAAGCACTTTACAAATGGTATCTCATTTTTGTCCTCACAACAACCCTGGGAGGTAGAGGCTATTATTATCCCCATTTTACAGATGAGGAAACTGAGGGAAACAGGTTAAGTGACTTGTCCAGGGTCACATGGCTTGTATTCAGACTGGTCTTTCCAACTCCAGGGGCAGCTGTCTATCCACTGGGCTACCCAGACTGGACGTGGGGAATGAGTGGGAGCTTAGGGTCACACCCACCCCACAGTCAGGAATCAGAGCAGGACACTAGTGAAGGAGGAAGGGCAAAGACTGTCTGGGAGGCGGAATAACCCCTTTTCTCCCTGTGGCGACAGTTCGAAGGAGAGCTCCTGCTGGCCCCGGGCTTCCCAGCACCACTCACCCTGGACTACGTGGGCTACCACCAGTACATAGAAGAAGCGCTTCCTCCCGAAAGCCCGGTGTTGTACGGCCTCCATCCCAACGCTGAAATCGGATTCCTGACCGTGACCTCAAATACGCTCTTCAGAGTCCTGCTGGAGATGCAGCCCAGGAATCTTCTGATCAGTGAAGAGCTGGCCCAGTCCACAGAGGAAAAGGTGCAGCATGAATTGATCTACCCTCTTGGCTGGGCTTAACCTGCTGCTTTCAGCTTGTTACTTGCGAGGCAGAAACGTGCAACTTAATTTTTCCTGCTTTTGAGGAGGACGTGGCAAATTTCTAAATTGCAATAGGCGACTAACTTTGCCCCCACCCCATTACTTCCCTTTCTCTGTTATAGTTACTTATATAAAACTGTAATAGCCCAAAGAGGTGGGCTATGGTCTGAGCAACTGGCCACAGGCCGAGCTCAGTGCTCTGCGGAGCTGGGCGGGACAGTGGATAGAGTGTCTGCCTTGCAGTCGGGAAGACACGAGTTCAAATTCTGCCTCAGGTGTTTGCTAGCTGCGTCCCCAGGCAAGCAACCACTCCATCTCCATTTCCTCCTGAAGGATGATCACAGTACCTGATTGGGTGATTAAGAGAATCAATCATTTTTAATGATTTAAATTTTAATGAATGATAGTTTTGGTAAAGCACTTGGCAAACTTAAAATGTTACGGGAATCATTATTATTCAGTGGAAAGAGCATCGCAGGTCAGACTGTTGTTGCTAACTCAATGTTAGCCCTGGTCGCTTTCCCTGATAGTAGCCATACTTAATATCTAATGGTTGGTAACAATCTGAACAAGAAAACAATGGTCATAACAGAAGACCTGGGTTAGAATCCCACTTCTACCATTCACTATCTGTGAGGGTTTATGCATGTCCTTTCCTTTTCTGTGCCTCAGTTTCCTCATCTGTAAAATGAGGCGAGTGGACTCTCTGACCTTCCCAATTCCAAACTGATAAGCCTGTGACACTCTGACATCTAGTTCAACCCATCCCTGAACAGGAATCCAATCTTTAGCCCTATCGACAAATGTCCAGGCACTCTTTGCTAGGAAGTTTTCCTAATATTAAGTTGAAATTAGCCTGATTAAAACTTCTACCCTTTGCTAACTTGGTAATCTTGGACTAAACACAGTATTAGGTAAACAGGCAGCTAGGTGGCGCCATACTGCACAGAGTCAAGGAAACCCATGTTTCTGAGTTCAGATTCGACCTCAGACACATCCCTGGTTCAGTGACTTGCCCAGGGTCACACACCTATTTGTCTGTTTCCTTACCTGTAAAATGAGCTGGAGAAGGAAATGGCAAACCACTCTAGTATCTTTGCCAAGAAAACCCCAGATGGGGTCACAAAGACTTAGATACCACTGAAACAGGCTGAACAACAATCAGGTAAATAATTAAAGTAGGTTAAGTAAATACAGAGATCCCTCTCCCCCCTGGAAGGCCCTCAAATACTCAAGATAGCTTTCCTGGCCCTCTGCAGTCTTCCTTTTCTCCAGCTAGAGATCCTAAGCTCCTTCAGCCCCACAGGGCCTCATCTCGTCCGTCTTCTCAGAGTTCTCCATCTCATTAACCTCCTTCCCATCCTCCAAACGAGGTCTGACTAGGGCAGAGGCCACCGGTGCTCTCACCTCCCTGGTCCGGGGCCCTCCTCAAGACTGAACACAACCTAAGAAGATGAAGGTTCATTTGGGGGCTGCCCATAAGACACTGAATGAAGTGTATGTTGAAGTCACTGGATCTGTGGCAGACAAGCAGCTTTCTAGGGAGAGATCTGCCATGTTCTGCTTGTGAAGCTGACTTTTTGAGCCCAAATGTGAAAGTTTACTTTGGACTCCCTCAAGTTTCAGCATGTTAGGTCTGTCCCCACGTTCTAGCCTGTGAAGAGACTTTGGGTCCCAATTCTTTCACCCAGTGATGATCTATGTCTTCTCTGGTGCCACTGGCATCAATGATGCTCTTATCCAAATTAAGAAACATATTAAACAGCACAGGGCTGAGCAGCAGCGTCTGTGGCACTCCACCAGAGACCCCAATCCAGGGCCACACCCAACCACCACTGACTTGTCTTTGGGTCTGGATGTTCAGCCAGTTCTCATTCAGTCACATCTGACTCTCTGTAAGCCCATGAACCAACCGTCCAAGGGGTTTTCTCGGCCAAGACGCTGGAGAGGTTTGCCATTTCCTGTTCTAGTTTTATGCAGGCAGGGGTTAAATGACCTGGTCAGGATCACAGAGGCAGTAAGTATGTGAAGTCAGACTCAAACTCTGGTCTTTCTGACTCCAGGCCCAGTTCTCTATCTACTGCACCACCCAACTTGCCCACTTCTGGGCAAACCTAAATGTGCTCTTCTCTACCCCGGTCTCCATTTTGTCCACCAGAATGGTTTGGGAGACTTTGTCCGATCTGGGTAAACTCTGATCTGTAGCATCTTCCCAGGTTCTCATGGAGTGAGAACATCTAAAGGGAAATGAGGAGAGCCTGTCATAGCCTGTCTCTATTCCTGAGGCCATGCTGACTTAGTAACCATTGTCTCCTTCCAACCATTAGATTTTAAGTGGGGCCATCGCTAGGGTGAATGACCATTTGCCCATGAGAACTTAACAATGAGTTAGTGAGAATAAAAAGCTTAAATGTGCAGCTGTGGGGAAGCAGAGCACCGTTAATAATAGCTTATTGGTGAGTCCCCAAAAGTGAGCCGGCTTCCTCAAGACCCGGTCAGGCCAGGCCCACCATTTTCTGACAATATCACCACATAGGAGACCATAGAAATGCTGAAGGCAGGGTTCAACCTAGAATTTAGCAAACCCCTGAACAAAGACTCCTGGGCTCCACACCATGGTAATTCATGACTCTTCCCAATCAACAAAGAAAGGCATTCTAGCAAGTGTCAGAGGTAAGATTTGAACCCAGGCTTTCCTGCTTCAGCACTCTGACTGCTAGACTGCTCACTACCCTCCCCACCAGGCCCTGATCCCAGGAAAGATCAATCTGTGCGCTCAGGAACGCTTGATGTTTCTGACTTAAGGTTAAGACTATTCTGGACGACATCTTGGAGAAGCTTCCAGAAGAGTTTGACATGGCGGAGATCACGCACAAAACCCCCCTGCGCAGCCCATACGTCCTCGTGTGTTTCCAAGAGTGCGAGCGGATGAATCTACTCCTGAGGGAGATCCGGGGGTCGCTGCAGCAGCTGGACCTCGGCCTGAAGGTGAGCAGAAGGGCCTGGGTCTGGGCTGGGCCTGGCCATCGAGGGGCACTCTCAGTAGGCCATTCCCTTCTCTCCCCCCACTGCAGGGCGAGCTCACGCTGTCCCCTGACATGGAAGCCCAGCAGACAGCACTGAATTATGACACTGTGCCCGACACCTGGCTCCGGCTGTCCTATCCCTCCACCTACGGCCTTGCCCAGTGGTAAGTGGTCCCAGGGTCCACCGAGCTTTGAATCCCCTTCCTGTCCACTCAGAATTACAAGGGGTGAGCCCAGAGTACTGAAGATAAAGCATACCCCTCACTCCCACCAGAAAGACAATGCACTTCAGATGCTGACCAAAACACTCCTTTTTGGACATGACCCATGGGGGAGTTTGTTTTGTGGGACTTTGCTGTTTTCTTTATTTTTTAATTCAGTTGTCAAGGGGAAGGAAAAGAGAGATAATCAATGCTTACAACTTTTTAAAGAAAAGAAACATATAGGATACACTGGTGGATTAAACTTGGGAGGAAGCAGGTCAGATACTGTCAGGCCACCATGATGGCTTCCCTTCACGACTGGCAAAAATAAGGGCGTTCTGATGGTCTCTCCTCTGACCCCCACTGGTCAGCCTGGACTTTGGAAGCCACGTCGACCTGATGGTCTCTCCTCTGACCCCCACTGGTCAGCCTAGACTTTGGAAGCCATGTCGACCAACCCTCTCATCTTTTAAGATGAGGAAACAGGGGCCCAGAAAGGCTGAGAGTTAGCCAAAGCCACCCAGGTAGATGGGTGGCAGACGGAAGACTTGAACTCAGATTCCCCATCTGGGCCTCCTTCCATTGATGTGATGACACCTTGGGCATGGTGTCAGGGTCCGAGTTCAAATCCCAGCACCTGCCTTTGCAGGGTCACCTTGGGGAGGCTGCTTCCCTGCCCTGGGTTTCTTCAGCTATAAAATGGGCACTGAGGGGAAGGTTTAGATCTCGAAGGCCCCAAATCCCAGCTCTAACTCCTGTGCTTAGCCTGTTTAACCACCAGCTTTTCTGTGCTGGAGGCTTTTCCCAGAGACCTCTCTGTCCCCACTTTTCTAAATGCCCTAACACCTGTGATCCTTTGATGGAGAGGTTAACTCTTGACATCTAAACTGCTTTTCATCCGTCCTCTGGGGCCTCGGAGCTGGATTCAGTGGCCACTGCTCCTCCCTCCCCGATGTCATATTCTGTGACCTCACATGGGCCTCACAATGACCTGGTGAGGAGGGCACTGAAAGTCTTGTCCCCAACTTACAGATGAGGAAACTGAGCCTCAGAGGCAGTGACTCACCTGCGGTCACATGGCTAACTGCCGTCAGAGGTGGATCAGACCCTGGTCTGCCTCTTTGTTGACACAGATTGCACCCAGAAAGTGGGCTGTCAGTGGAAGCAGAGCCTGAGCCTCCCCCTGCGGGGTGAGTGAGGCCCCTCCAGGAGGCCTGGACAGCCCACAACTGGAATGCTTCGCAAACCTCAAAGCCCTATACAGATGCTACCTATCACTACTGCTCGATAATGCGCACGTCCAGAAGGGCTCCCGCCACCCTGAAACGATCATGCAGGTTTCCATGTCGCATCCTGAGCACAGTAGGTGCTTCATAACTGTTGTTTGAAACCTACCTCCGACGCTTGCCCGTTGCGTGACAACCTTTGAGCCTCAGTTTGCTCCAATGTGAAATGGGGAGAGCAGCATTTGTAACACCTACCACCCAGGGTTAAAACTGGAAATGCGGGAAGGAAAGGGATCTGCTGAGTGATGCTGTGCTCAGCACCTCACACAGACAACCCCACTGCTCCTCATTCCTACTGCTGCCCACTGAGGCTGCCCTACAAGGAGCCAGGCATGACAGAGGGTGTCCCAAAAGTCTCAGTGCTGCTTTTAAGCATTTCTATGATAGTTATCTTTAAGCTATTCAAGCATTAAACTGCACCAAGACTTTGGGGACACCTCTGCTTTGTCAGATGTTTTTAAACAGATGCAGAAACGGGTCAGTTCCTGGAACCACAGAGAGAATGTTTCCAGGATCAGCGGCAGTCCTCCTCACCTTGTGGATAGGGAAACTGAGGTTGCAGGTTGACCTGCCCAAGGTCCCACAGACAGCAGGCACTGGAGATGGGCCGTAGACAGGCTAACAACCTCGACAGAGAACTCTGACCAAAGTTACCAGTTAAACAATTTTTATACTAAAAGGGAAAATGAGCCTCCTTGGAAATCTTGGAGGGACACTACAGCCCCACCTGGGAGCCAACGCACCACTTACACCCCCCAGTATATTAGTCCGGACATACTTAAAGAAGATAACTCTGCTAACAGAAGTGTAACTAGAAGCACAATTCCCCTGAGAGTGACCGCTCTTTCCTACTGTGACCAGTAGCAGCGGTCTTATTTGCCATTAGCCTCTCTCACCCTAATTCACTGTGTATTTGTCTTTTTATTTAACTAAAACCTCACCACCCACACCCACTTCTAGAATTGTGATTCTCTGAGAAAATGGCTGTTCTCTGGAAGGACAGGCTGATAACCAGAGTCCAAGCTGCTTTTTATCTCCCAGGCAGAAGGCTGAAGAAGCCAATTTATACAACCCTCAGGTTTTTGGAATTATGGGCGTGGTCTCAGGAGGAAACCTCCAATTCCCAACAAATTAACCTTAAACTCCAGATTAATCTGCAGGAGGTGGAGGTGGAGGTTGGCTCCATTCCACCTGCTCTCCAGATTCACCTGTGAGTTTGCAAAACCTCTCCAGGACCAATTGGGACCTGTTAGAATCCATTGGATTTTCTCCTTATCTTCCCCCAGGTTCAGCGACCTCCTCATGAGGTGCCGACAGCTCGACACCTGGACCCAGGACTTGGTCATGCCAGCTGTCGTATGGCTGTCCGGGTTCTTTAACCCACAGTCCTTCCTGACAGGTAGGGGCAGGGCTCTCCCACCCGGCTGCACAATATTCACACCAGCAGGGAGCGGGCTTTTCAGCTCTTCCCTCCCAAGGTCCCCAGAAAATGACAGCAGGCAGACAGGGCTTCATTAGTGGAAGGAGCCAAGCCTGGGACATTCCCCAACGTGCCCACTTGTGATCAAAGGCCAACTCGGCTCCCTATAGACAGTTTTCTTATCCACTTTGTTCTCCCCTCCGGAAGCTGTCATGCAGAGCACGGCTCGGAAGAATGAGTGGCCTCTGGACAAAATGTGCCTGACCGTTGATGTGACCAAGAAAACCAAAGAGGATTACGGCCACCCCCCCAGGGAAGGAGCATACATTCATGGGCTCTTCATAGAAGGTAAGAGCCTCACTAGGATTATACAGCAGGTGCTAGGTCCCATTTTACAGATGGGGAAACTGAAGCCCATAGAAAGGAAGTGACTTGCTCAAGAGTCTCCAAGGTAGCTGAGTGGCAAAGCCTGGATTTGAACACAAATCTGAGTCAAGGAATCATTCTGCTATAACACACAGCCCCCAGAGCACACTGCACTTGGACCCTGGCCCACCAGCAATGCTGCACACCTAGCCAGAAGCCCTCCTAAGGTCTACAACCAAGGACTGGTGCAAATTATTCCATGTGTCCCTTTGAATCAGGAAGACCTGGGTTCAAATGCCGGCTGTGACACATACTAGTTGTCCAGCCTCAAACCCCACCAGCTGTGTGCCTGTGGAAGGGAAGGAGTTTCCTGAAACAGTGAAATCACAGGACGAGACCCAAAATGATTTTCTAGAATACAACTGCAGAATGACAGCATTGTGCTTCCTTTTATCACTGACCTAGAGAAAAGCTTCTTAACCTGAGGCCATGAACTCCTTTGATCAAATGTTAACCAATGTCCAACATAAGGTTTCCTTTCTAATCCTATGTAGTTTCTGCCTTTACAGTCATTGTTCTGGGAAAGTCCCTGAGAATCTGCCACTGAGCCAGAAGGAATCACAGGATTATAAATTTAGCCTTGGAGGCCATTAAGTCTAACCACCCCCCCCATTTTACAGATGAGGAAACTGAGGGCCACAAGGTTATCTGGGGAGGGATTTTAATGCAGGCCTCACTCCAAGCCCCAGGCCCTATCCTTTGGAGATGCACTGCAGCCCGATCCTTGTGCAGGTAACACAATGGAGAGCTTGGGGCTCTGCACCCCAAACTCCTGCGCAGTTTATGCTGTGGCCATCAGACATCTCTCCTCTGTGGGTGCTCCAGTGCTCAGGTGCTGACAGCTTTCTCTGGGTTCCCAGCTGATTCTCCTGCCCAAGGCCACCCCCTGGTGGACATGCTTATTCACAGCAACGTGGCCAAAGATGGTAGCAGATCTGAGGAGCAGCAGAATGGAATCCTGGCCCAACAGAGTTCGGTAACAGGCCCCGAGTCCAGGATTTCTGGGGAGCACCACTTCATGCCTCAGTTTCCCCACCTGTAAAGCAGGAGACTGGGTGGTGAACACTAAAGAAAACTCTGGGTTTGAAGTCAGGAGACTGTATCGTGGCCTCCTCAGTTTCTCCTGCATAAAACGAGGCTGGGTCCATCTCTTCTTCAAGGATCTGAAGCTAACACTCTCTGGCTTCCCTAGGCTGCTTAAAACACTCATTCAAAGTCAGCTTTCTGAGCCTTCCCTAGATGCAGGAGATGTCGAGGCAAGCCTAGAACTCACCTCATGTTAGCCTCGTCAACTCCCCTGTGTCTAGCAGGAATGCAAGATTTGGAGTGAGGAGCTCCTGGTTCAAATCCTGGCTCTCATGGGGTATTTTCACTTGCCCTCCTACCAAAGAGAGTTCTCTGTAACCCCGTAAGCACCCCAGAAATTTGAGTTCTCACCTCTAGAGTTTCAATCTTCTCAGAGCCAATGGGAGCTTCTTCTATCTCCCAAGCTTGCTGGTGATTATCATCTCTTTCACTGAAAACGCAAACTGTCAGAACTAAAAGACACCTCATGGCCCCATTTAAGCTAATTCCTCCTCTTTACAGATGAGGAAACCAAGGCCGAAAGAGGAGGGCAGACCCTTCCCTCCTTTGCTCTTAATTTCAGTCACTTACCATTTTATGAAGGGTATCCTCCCCACCTCTCCCTCAAAGAAATCAATGGGCTAAAAAAAGAAATGATGATAATTGTAACTTTTATTGCATCAAACTGTGTGATCTGTAGCTGGAGAAAACTAGCCACCCAACCCAAGCGTTCCATACAGCAGTGACTCATGTGCGGCTCTCTGTCCTAGGCGCCCGATGGGATGTCCAGGCTGGAACCATTGTGGAAGCCCGCCTCAAGGAGTTGACATCTCTGATGCCGGTCATCTTTGTCAAAGCCATTCCGGCGGACAGACAGGAAACAAAGCAGACCTACGAGTGCCCCGTGTACAGAACCCAAACCAGGGGCCCCACCTACGTGTGGACCTTCCGGCTAAAGAGCAAAGAGAAAACGGCCAAGTGGGTGCTGGCTGGGGTGGCCCTGCTGTTGTCTGTGTGAAAGGTGAGACCTGGGGGCCTTCTCCTCAGCACAGGAATCTGGCATCCTTCGGCTTTTCAGGAAGTTGTTCCCCCGAGGATGATATTCAAGCTTCTTCACTTTTACATCTTACACAGAAACTACCAAGGCTGTATCGTTTCTCCAACCCCAGGAAAACGAAAAGACATACAAGTAAACACAAGTGGGACCCCCCAAGCCAAAGGCCACACTCTCCCCGCTTCTAGCTCCCCTCTGAGCATACCTCTGTTATGGCTAAAACAAAGCATCTCCAACCCCAGCAACAAAAATTAAGTACAGTGCCCCCTTAACACATTCACCAACGAAATCAATAAAAAAACAAGGCTGAAAGCATCCCATCCCCCCGGTGGGATTTCTGCTCTTACGGATACTAAGCACCAAGTAAAAATTCTCACATGGGGAACCCTAACTACGGCTCCCTTCCTACAGGAACAGGGCAACGGCCAGGCGGGTTTTTCTACAAGCAAACTAGGACTCGATCTCTGATGAAAATAAAACTCTATGCTTTCAAGTTCTTACAAGTAATTGCACTTTGTAACAAAGGGTAAAGAAAACAAAAGCCCAGATTCTACATCTCGAATGCATCTTAGACTAAGGCTGGGAGCTCTGTCACACCCCCATGCTCTGAGTCTGTGGGGAAACACGCTTGGCTAACCTGAGGCCTCAGGCAGTCATTCTGATCAGGGCTTTATTTGGGGCACGATGTATACCTGAGCATTTCCTTCCCAGGGCGGGAGCAGCTCACCAAGCCGCCTCCTTGTAAACTTAACCTGAAAGATAACTACACCATTATTCTCATTGTGCTTTTCAATTAGAAGCTTTTTTTAAAGACTTCAATGTACTAGGGTGCCTATCATAGGGTGTCTACAATACACAGACCCCTTCACTAAGATGACTGCTTTCCTGAGAAACTTTTTTATGAACGTGGAATAAACCGTCACAAATCGCACACAGGAAGACGTGAAACTGCTTCATTCCCCCCCACAGCTGCTTCCTGTACAAATAAACCATCCCAACAATGGGTCACATTGGGAACACCAATGGGGGGGGGGGTCTTGCCAGCTGCTTTCTCCTGCATCTTAATGGTCTTCAACCAGCTGTTTCTGTATGCTGAGAAACAGAGATGGGAAAAAGATGCAGCTGTTTACTATAAATCTATACCATATCTATACTATAAATAAAAGTTACCCCCAACATTTTACCTCCCTCTGCTACATGCACAGTTCCTCAGAGTAATACAGAAAGTGTCCCTAAAGTCTTAGGGCATTCAACCTTACAAATGCACTAAGACTTTGGGGACACACTGTATATTCCCTAGAGGACAAGAAAGCACAACCCTCCCCTTCCTTGCTACCTCCCACACACATTTTCTGTTGAGTTAACTCCTCTGGTTTCCTACCCTTTCCCATGATTTCTTTCTCAGCTTTTAACCTGGCCAGGCCTCACCTTTCCAAGTATTCTTTCACATTGTTGTAGCCATAAAATTTGGCCAGGTGGATGAGGATCCCAGTAGCGCAGCGGCCGTCACGCCTCCGACAGTAACTGCA
Organism: Phascolarctos cinereus; assembly: GCF_003287225.1. Classification (NCBI taxonomy): domain Eukaryota; kingdom Metazoa; phylum Chordata; class Mammalia; order Diprotodontia; family Phascolarctidae; genus Phascolarctos; species Phascolarctos cinereus. The sequence goes on from NW_027555514.1 coordinate 13,699,306, forward strand.
ATTGCAAATCCCACGACAGGGAGGGCACACCCAGTCCTGGGAGAAAGAGAGGGGTAATCACTGACTTTTGGGTTCCATGTGGCCATCTTCCAGGGGTGAGCTGGATTCCATGGGCATTATCATGCCCAGGGTCCTGCAGCGTGGAGGTGGGGTCTAGAGCCAGGCCAGCCCACTGACGCCAGCGAGGGCCGGAACGCAAGGACGCCTAGAGGAGCACGGCTCTCCCACCACATCCATGGGGCGACACAGGACGCAGGGCAAGAGCGCTAAAGCCCACAGTTACTAACAGGTCAGCGACTCCCAGAACAGCCAATCTGGGTGCCAATCCTGAACCTGCCACTTCCCACCTGAGAGACCCTGGGCACACAGCTTCTCATCTGTGGGTCTCAGTTTCCTAGGGACGATAACAGCACCCACCTCCCAGGATGGCTGTGAAGCTCAAATGAGAAAATATTCAGAAAACACTTTGCAAGCCTTAAAGAGCTGCATAAATGCTGATTATTAACATTACAATCTTGAGAAGAACATGCTATCATCGTTTCCATTTTGCAGATGAGGAGACTGAGGCAGACAGCGGTTTAGTGACTTGCCTAAGGTCACATATCTACTAAGTGTCTGGGGCCAGATTCAAACGTAGGTCTTTCTAACTCCAGGTCCAATGCTCTATCCACTGTGCTACTCAGTGTCTGTCAGCTACCACTATTGATGAATATCAAATAATAAAATATTATTAATAATCACAGATATTATCATTCCTGTTACTGGAATGCCATCCAACTTCTCATTCAAGGCCTCTTGTGTGTGGGCAGCCTCTTCTGCTGCTGTCACAAAGCCTCCCCTAACCTCCTCCCGGTCCCTGTCCTCCCAAGGACAGGGGCCATTCACCCATCAGGCTGGGAGCCTTCCCTGCTTTCTCTCCTGACACCCCAAGGAGACCAGTGGAGAGCTCTGACTCCCCCTAACTTCTCTCTCACTATAAGCTGAGGAGGAGCCCGCCTCCTTCCCCCTCTCATTCACTTCTTGGGCAAGCTCCGCTCCTTACTCTGGTCTTCCATTCTGGGATGTGCCACAGCTTGCTTCCTGACATCAAACCTAAATCTGACAAGATGAATGAACGGCTGGTTGGGAGCTCTGCCCACAGCTTTTCAAGAGATTATTTCCTTCTAACAGTTCACTATATTTTTAAAGCCCTTTAAACTCAACAAAGGAGGCAGAGCCAAGATGGCGGAGTGAAAGCAGTGACTTGCTTGAGCTCTCCCCCAAACCCCTCCAAATACCTACAAAAAACAGCTCTAAAATAATTCTGAAGCGGCAGAACCCACAAAAACACAGAGTGAAGCAAATTTCCAGCCCAAGTATGTCGCGTAAGGCTGGGAGAGGAGCGCAGTGTGGCGTGGGTGCACAGTCCACAGTGAACCTGGAGCAGGCCTCAAAGGAACAAATCACACGCAGCTATGGCAGATGCCAGACTTCTCAACCCAGGAAAGCCAAAGACAACTTAGAAGGTCAGTGGGAAAAGTCTGTTTCAGCGGTGAGAGAGAAGCTAGGTCTCAGAGCCAGTCCCAGAGTGCAGAGCACTGAGCGTGGGTCCCTGGGCAGTGGCTGCGTCCTGAGCTTCCAGTCCACAGACTGAGGGGGAAATCGAGTGGCTGATCAGAGGGAGACTGCAAGAATCTCTTTGCCAGTGCTGATGCAGGAATCTCTTGCTTTGCCCGTGCTTGGATCTGGGTCACAGTTCTGGGTGGTGGTCCTGGGGTAAGGAGGAGTACTGGTGTGGTAGAGCTCGTAGTGGCTGTAGAGAGGAAACCCTCCTCACAGTTCCAGGACAGAAAGCAGTACTTGTGGTCACTAACAGACTAGAGCACAGGCCAGAAAAGGAGTAAACACCTTGTCCCTTATCATACCACCTTGCAAGAACTGAAAATTTACAGGTCCCTACAAGTATCTCTGAAAACAGCTTGGGACAGTACATTCTCCACATTGGAAGCAGACTCTTACCTTAACAAAGAGTTTAAAACTCAAGTAATTGGCCGGGATCATGAGCAAGCAGCACAGAAAGAGTCAGACCATAGAATTTTACTTTGGTGACAAAGAAGATCAAAACTTACAACCAGAAGAAGACAACAAAGTCAAAGCTCCTACATCCAAAGCCTCCAAGGAAAATATGAATCAGTCCCAGGCCTTGGAAGAGCTCAAAAGGGATTTTGAGAAGCAAGTAACAGAGGTACAGGAAAAACTGAGAGTGATGCAAGAAAATCATGAAAAACAAGTCAACAGCTTGCTAAACGAGACCCAAAAAAATGCTGAAGAAAATAACATCTTAAAAAATACCCTAACCCAAATGGCAAAAGAGGTCCAAAAAGCCAATGAGGAGAAGAATGCCCTAAAAAGAAAAATTGGCCAAATGGAAAAGGAAGTCCAAAAGATTACTGAAGAAAATACTTCCTTAAAAATTAGAATAGAGCAATTGGAAGATAGTGACTTTATGAGAAATCAAGACACTGTAAAACAAATCCAAAAGAATGAAAAATTAGAAACAATGTGAAATATCTCATTGGAAAAACAACTGACCTGGAAAATAGATCCAGGAGAGAGAATTTAAAAATTATTGGACTATCTGAAAGCCATGATCAAAAAAAGAGCCTAGACATCATCTTTCAAGAAATTATCAAGGAAAACTGCCCTGATATAGTAGAACCAGAGGGCAAAATAGAAATTGAAAGAATCCACAGATCTCCTCCTGAAAGAGATCCCCAAAGGAAAACTCCTAGGAATATTGTAGCCAAATTCCAGAGTTCCCAGGTCAAGGAGAAAATATTACAAGCTGCCAGAAGAAACAATTCAAGTACTGTGGAAACACAATCAGGATAACACAAGATTTAGCAGCTTCTACATTAAAGGACCGCAGGGCATGGAATATAATATTCCAGAGGGCAAAGGAGATAGGATTACAACCAAGAATCACCTACCCAGCAAAACTGAGTATAATCCTTCAGGGAAAAAATGGTCATTCAGTGAAATAGAGGACTTTCAAACATTCTTGATGAAAAGACCAGAGCTGAATAGAAAATTTGACTTTCAAATACAGACTCAAGTGGAACATGAAGAGGTAAACAGGAAAGAGAAATCATAAGAGACTTATTAAGATTGAACTATTTACATTTCTGCATGGAAAGATATTTATAATTCATGAGACCTTGTCAGTATTAGGGTAGTTGGAGGAAAAATTATATGTATGTATTAGAGAGAGAGAGACAGAAAGGGCAGGCACAGGGTGACTGAAGATTAAGGGGTCGTATCTGGAGAATAAAATTAAGGGATGAGAGAGGATTATACTAGGAGAAGAAGAAGAAAAGGAGAGGTAGAATGGGGTAAATTATCTCACAAAAAAAAAACAGAAAAGAAAAGCTCTTACAGTGGAGGGGAAACAGGGGAAGGTGAGAGGGAATGAGTGAATCTTATTCTCATAGGATTTGGCTTAAGGAGGGAATAACATAAACATTCAATTGGGTATGGAAATCTGTCTTACCCTACAGGAAAATAGGGGGAGAAGGGGACAAGAGAGCAGGGGGATGATAGAGAGGAGGGCAGATTGGGAAAGGGGTAATCAGAAGCAAATACTTCTGAGGAGGGACAGGGTCAAAAGAAAGAATAGAATAAATGGGGGGCAGGATAGGATTAAGGGAAATAGAGTTAGTTTTTCACAACATGTCTACTATGGAAGTGTTTTGCATAACTGCACATGTGTAACCTATGTTGAGTTGCTTGCCTTTTCAGTGAGGGTGGGTGAGGAGGGAGGAAGGGAGAAAATTTGGAACCCAAAGTTTTAAAAACACATGTTCAAAAAAAAATGTTTTCACATGCAACTGGGAAATAAGAAATACAGGAAATGGGGTACAGAAGTCTATCCTGCCCTACAAGGAAAATAGAAGGGGAAGGGGATAAGACAAGGGGGGGAGAGATAGAAGAGAGGACAGACTAGGAGAAGGGGTATTGAGAATGCATGCCATCTTGGGGTGGCGGGAGGGGCGAGATGGGGTGAAAATTTGGAACTCAATCTTGTGGAAGTAAATGTTGAAAACTAAAAACAAAGAAATTTATATTAAAAAAAGTGACTTCCTACCGGGTCCAAGAGAGCTGATCTTACATCTTCCCCATAACGATTACGGAGGCATGGGCCGCAGAACTGCCCTCTCACTCCCCCACAGTCCAGGTTCCGACACACTGTCTTAGTATCAATAGTCTTCTGTCGGCACTGATGGCACGTATTACCCTAAAGTGTGGAAGACGGCAATAAAGGGATAAATTTTGACAATTCCTCTACATGACAGAATAGCTTATACAATGACATCTATTATGCCACCCCAGCCTCTTATCAAGAACCCAGCACCTGAACCTGTCCAGCACCCACTAAGTGCCTCTCATACACAACTGAGCTCATTCTTCCCCCTCAAATAAAACCAGGCAGACAGACTGTCTTTCGCCTCTTCTTGTATCCCCAGAACTTGGTAAAGTACCTGGCACATATAAGGTACTTAATAAATGTCTAATGATTGACTGAAATCATCTTTCACGTTTGCAGATGAAGTGAGCTGACAAGGAAAGCAGTTTGGAAAGGGCACTGGCCCTAAATTCAGGTGACTGGATTCAAAATCTGCCTCTGGTACTTAACTAAGACAAGACAATTCACCTCTATGGGCCCCTGTTTAATCACCTGCAAAATAAAGGGAGGCGTGAACTCGGTGGCCAAGGTACCTTCCCTTTCTAAATCTATCATCCCAAGCACACTGAGCTCATTGCTACTGTCCTGCATGGATGCTTTTCCTGATAGAATCTCTAGCCCCTTTTAAATCCTAGCTCAAATGCCACCTCCCAGATGGCCCCCCCCCCACCTTCTTACAAATCGTTCATGCGTCCCACTAAAAACTCTGCATACATCTTTTATCTGTGTACATGTTTTCCCACCAAACAGGCAGGTAAGCCACCTGAGGGCAGAAGCTATCTTGCATTTCTCTTTTGTGTCCTCAGCACCAAGCACAGTGCCTGATACACAGCAGGTGTTTAATACATTCTTACTGAAAAAAGCCAAGAGCACAAGTTCCCAAAGCAGAAAACTTGTCAGGACTACAGGAATACATGACCCATTTCTCTTCCTCTAAAAAGTCACCTTATTTTGAGTCAGGGATGATCTGTCCCCCAGTTTCACACCTACTCTCTGGACTCTGATGCAAGTTAGCATGCAAAAGAGGATTCCAAATACCAATTCCCCTGTGTGGCAAATGTAGGGGAAGAATCTCATATTAAATATTATTTTCAGATAACGAAGTCCTTACCAGAACTTTATCATAGATTTTATCTCTAACAGTTATGGCGATATTTTCTAAGTCATCTTCAGTGATTTCATCCACTCGCCGGAATGACGATAGACGCCGTTTTCTATACACACGGCCTTTACCCTAGAAAACAATCAGACACATTAGGCCTCTCTGACAGAGAAGCAGGCAGGAGCTTGAAAAGTACAACCTATGCCAGTTGTAATCCACTATATACAGACAGTCAGACAGAGCTAGAAGACAAACCGGCAACGCTTCTACCTTCCACCTGTCCACCCAGGTCTCAGAAGCAGGCATAGTAACCAAAGGGATGGGGCACTGGGAGCCAGAGGACGTTTTTCCTGAGGCAGCCACATGACACAGAACACTGGGCGTGGAGTCATAAAGAGCCAAGCTCAAATCTAGCCTCCGACATTTCCTACCTGGGTGACACTGGACAAATCTTAACCTCACCTGCAAAATGGGGATAACAGTACCTACCTCATGGGTTATGTGATCAAATGACGTAATATACGTACTGATCTTTGCAAATCTTAAAGCACTATAGAAATGCTTGCTAATTTTCTTTAGTCCTGACTTTGCTGCTTACAATCTTTGTAACCCTGAGCAAAACATTGCCTTTCTCTGGGCCTCAGTTTTCTGATCTATAAAATGAGAGTGCTGGGAAAAAAAAAGGATATCTAAGGTCCCTTTCAGCTCTCAACTCAATCCTATATTTCCAAAGCACCGTTAGCCTTGGACCTCTGGCTAATGCAAAGTGCACCAGTAATGAGTTGATCTCAAGGTCTTGGAAACTCCACATCCTCCTTCTCAGCTGTCCGTTCCGTTTTCCAAGCAGCTCAGTTTAGATAAAAGACTATGCTCATGGCCTAACCACCAATGTCAGGGATAAGCACCTCGGGAGTAAGAAACATACCCCACTCATCTTTTTCCGTCTCCTGAAAGCACACAGGTCTTCTTCAAAGTTTGTGGACACTGTAAAGTTTTCCACAGCAAATTTCTCTGGAGGCCGGGCACTGCGGGTGGGGTTGGTACGGCGAGTTATCTGTCCCTCTGAAAAAGCCCGCCTCACTGGCTTCTTTTTCTGGAATGGAGGGAAAGAAGAGCTCCCAATAAACTGCTTCTGAGACCCCTTCAAAAGCTGGGAATTGATTCCGTTAACCGGGGACAGAAAACAAGATTTCCACTTACATAAGCTGGACTCGGTGTCTGTACCGGGAATAGCTCTGGGAGAGAATGCAGTTCTGCCAGCAGCTGAGCAAGCTAAGGCAGAAAAGAAGAAAAACAGTCACTGCTTGTGTCTGCTTTCCCACAAAGCGGGCTCTGTTCAAGATCAGATCCATGTCCCAGCCCCCCAAAACATCTAAGAACACCCAGATTTTTTAGCAATTATTTCTTTACATAACCTGAAAAGGGTGCCACATGTGTCAAACCCCAACAAAGACAATGTATCTATTTACAGTATTCCAATGACAAACGCAATACCAAAGGTATTCATCCCCAGGATGAAAGTGACATATTCCTGAAATTTACACACGAGTGAAAGTGGCACGCTAACCCTCTCCTACGTCAGTGGAATACAAAGGATCCTCATGTTGCACAAACCAATTTCTGGAATGACATGCTTGACTAACTTTCAGAGAGTAAACACACCAAAGAAACTACAGACTTTTTGTCTGAATGCTGTTTGCTACTTAAGTGTTTATATATGTGTATATGTATGTATTTTATCATATCTGTATATATGCACATGTACAAAACATATAGTTATATGCATATACATATCATATACATGATACAGTATACATAATACGTGAATATGAGGTGTATTATACACACATACATGATATAGACATATGTATATACGTACACACATATACATATATATGTATGCACGCATTTGTATATATGTGTATGTATATATGTGTATGTGTGTATGTGTGTATATGTATATATACACACATCTCATGTATAGATATATAAATTATATCGTATACCTGTTATATATTATACATATATCTATATACATACACACACATATACATATATGCATGTGTATCTATACATACATAGACCCATACATATTTACTCATTTATTTACTGGGGAGAGAGCATGGCGTGACCAAACCAGTGGTTTCTGAATCCCTAGTGAGATAGCTCCCCGCCATCAATGCAGATTTGGAAGGTTAAGAGTCAAGGTTCCAAGTTTGACATATTGCCTCCTCTTTCATGGCCTCATTTTCCACTGCAAAATGAGGGTGCTGAACCAGATGACCTCTAAGGTTGCTTTTGGCTCTAAAATCTTCGATCTTCTGTAACTTAGGGTACTCAAGGTAATTCATTGCCAGGGCCCCATGATGAAAATGGACTTGACCTTGCCCACCCGGGAAAAGCCCAGCAGGCTTGGTTTCTCTACCCATGAAGGCAAAAGTACCACCAGGGAAACCAAGTCTGTGCAGGGAGGGGTGTCTCTTACCATGGCTTTGTTTTCCTTAATGTTCATGGCCCTTTTGAGCAGAGCGTCCGAGTCAGCCTGGCCCACGTCCCTGGAGTCATCCTCAGACTCGGAGGTAGACCCTTCCGTGGCTTTCTTCCCTGGTCTACCATTTTTCTTTCTTCTCAAGGCCTTTGGTTTTTCACTCTCATCAAAATGTAAGCTAGAAAAGGATGGCTCAGAAAACCTGGTTTTTATATCAGCTTTATTCTTTGTGGGGAACTGGAAGGCAACCCGAAGACCAAAGCTGTTTCTTTTGGAGGCTGTCTTCGTTTTAGCCTCCTCTTCCTCCTCTTCTTCTTCCTCCTCCTCCTCCTCCTCTTCACTACCTACAAGCCTGTCTCCAGCATCTTCATCACTCATTTCTGACTCCGTGAGCTAATAAAGGTAAGGAACACAAAACCGGTCTACTGTTTACCAACACAAAACAAACACACCTCTAGAAAGATTCAATGGTGTAAAAAAAAAATTCCTGCTATAATCTATCATTAAACATTTATTAAGTGCCTACTACGTGCCAAGCACTGGGAATACAAGAAGAGGCCGAGTCCCTACCCTGGAGAAGCTTACAAACCAACTAGGGAGACAATGTGCAGAACAAATACATACAAACCAAGTTATTACACCAGACATACAGGAAATAATTAACAGAAGGAAAACCCTAGCATTGGTCAGTGGATGGAATTAGTGAGATTGAAGGAATAACCTAAATGCTAACTCATTCCCAAAGACCAAGAAGCCTCCTAATGTACACAAAGCACTGAGCAAATGTCAGGTATCATCATTAAGAGTTTTCAGCAAATTTTATTGCTGGAAAAGAAAAAATGGCTGAAGAGAACTTCATGAGGCTGAAGTCTTATCGGGGGAGGGTGGACTGCACCAGAAAGGGGGCAGGGAAGGCTGCTAACTGTGTAGCTGCAGGTCTGGCCTGAGCTAGAGTGCATGTTCATTGATGATGGGGGAGGAGGAGGGGGAAGGAAGAAGCATTTTTATAGCGCAAGGCACTGCGGTTTTTTTACAAATTTTACAAATTACAAATCTAATTTGAAAAGAGAAGGTGCCAACCACAGGAGGGCAGCCAGGATAATGAGAGGTCTTGGAAATCATGTTTGAAGGAACTGACAATGCTCATCCCTGTGTAAGAGAAGGCCTTCTGAGCCCGAACAGTTCACTTTAACAATCAGAGGTTATCACCTCTGATTAAAAGTTAGAGGTCCATGATAAACCCAAAGACCCCAGCTTCTGGGATAAGAACCCACTCTAACAAAAACTGCTGGGAAAACTGGAAAAAAGTATGGCAGAAACTAGGCACTGATCAAAATCTCACACCATATACCAAAATAAAGTCAAAATGGGTTCATGATTTATATATAAAGGCTGATACTGTAAGCAAACTGGGAGAGCAAGGAATAGTTGGTCTACAAGATTTATGGAGAACAGAAGAATTCATGACCAAACAGGAGATAGAGAACATTACAAAGAGCAAAATGGATAACTCTGATTACATTAAATTTAAAAGTTTTGGCACAAACAAAGCCAATGCAACCAAGATTAGAAGGGAGGTAGAAAACTGGGAAAGAATTTTTACAACCAGTCTCTCCAATAAGGGCCTCATTTCTAAAACATGTAGAGAATTAAGTCAAATTTATAAGAACACAAGCCATTCCCCAATTGATAAATGGTCAAAGGATATGAATAGGTAGTTTTCAGATGAAGAAATTAAAGCCATCTATAGTCATATGAAAAAATGTTCTAAATCACTATTGATTAGACAAATGCAAATTAAAACAACTCTGAGGTACCACATCACACCTATCAGATTGGCTAACATGACAAAACAGGAAAATGATAAATGTTGGAGAGGATGTGGGAAAACTGGAACGCTAATACATTGTTGGTAGAGTTGTGAACTGATCAACCATTCTGGAGAGCAATTTGGAATTATGCCCAAAGGGCTATCAAAATGTGCATACCTTTTGACCCAGTAATAGCACCTCTAGGTCTGTATCCCAAAAAGATCATACAAATGTGAAAAGCACCCACTGTACAAAAATATTCATAGCAACTGTTTTTGTGGTGGCAAAGAACTGGAAATTGAGGGGATGCCCATCAACTGGGGAATGGCTGAACAAGTTGTGGTATATGAATGTAATGGAATACTATTGTGCTACAAGAAATGATGAGCAGGCTGACTTCAGAAAAACCTGGAAAGACTCGTATGGTCTGATGCTGAGTGAAGTGAGCAGAACCAGGAGAATGTTGTACACAAAAACAGTCACGTTGTTCGATGACTAATATTGATAAACTTAACCCTTCCCAGCAATACAAGGATCTAAGACATCTCCAAAGGCCTCGTGATGGAAAATGCTATCCACATCCAAAGAAAGAACTACGGAGTTCAAATGCAGATAGAAGCATACTATTTGCTATTTTTTTTTCTTCTGTTGTGTTTTGTTTCCTCTTTCTGGTGGCTCCTCCTATTGGCTCTAATTCTTACTTACAACATCACTAATGTAAAAATATGTTTAATAAGAATGTAAATATATAGCCTATATCAGATTGTGTGCCGTCTTGGAGAGGGTGGTGGGGAGGGAGGGAGAGAAAAATTTTAAGCTCAAAAGCATATGGAAGTGATTGTTGATAAATCAAAATAAATTAATTTAAAAAAATAAATAAAATAACTAGGCAGTATAAGGTTGGGAAAAAAAAAAGTTAGAGGTCCAAACAGAGAAAGATGAGGCTTAAGTCTTTATAGCCCTAGGGCCTTGTACTTAAATAAATCCACCTTATATTGATTAGGTGACTTTGTGTGATTAAGGCAGAAATTCAAACCCAGGAACTCCAGCTCTTCAGTGTTTTTAAGACTCTGTCACACTCCTCAAGTCAAATGTATTTTTAAAGTTTCAGAGGGATTTAAAGATGGAAATTCCAGGGAGGCAGATTTCATCTCCATGTAGGAAAGCTTCTTTGGGCCACCACTGGACCAGAAGACTTCCAAGGGTGGGTGTCTCAACATCAGGAGAAGTTCAAGGGGAGGTCTGGTGGGTGGAGAGTATGAAAGGGAGTCTTGTTATGGAGAGGGAGGTCTGATGGTGTGATGGGCCAAAGGAAACCCCTTCGTAAAGGCTACCTGTAAATGGGACTTGTGGTTACGGGTATCACTTCAGACCAGAACCAAAAGGTCGAGTTCAACTGGGAGCCTTCCCACATGGGGATTTCTCCTTGGACAGGGAAGGTGGTTCCCATCTGCCTGTCCAGGTAAGGAAACACCAAGCCACTTCACACCAACCGTCCAACAACTCTTTATACATATGGCAATGAACCAAAGAGGCTTGTTTACCCAAGCTGGGATAAGAGACAAACAAAAATAGGTCAAAAGGGGTTAGAAAAACATGGATAAAGTCACTCATCCAAGGGGGGCCACAGTCCCATATTCCGCAAGGTGACACTCTGGAAGCACGGGGTAACACATAAGCTCCTTGAGGGCAGAAAATGTTTTATTTTGAGGTCCCTGGCACCTTGCACATATGGTAGGAATGGCCCCAAGGTCCTTGCCAGCTCTGGGCTTATGATTCTGTGAGCAAACACTCCAACAAAACAGAAAAGAAACGACTACTGGGCTGAACTGACCGTCATAGGTGTAGATCTGGAAGGGACCTCAGAGGGCGTTTGATAGAAACCCCACACTCTACAGATGAGGAAACTGAGGCCCAGGGGAGTTAAGAGAGTTCACACTGGTAGCAAGCTGCTTAGCTGGGATTTGAATATGGCTCCTTCAAATCCAAAGCCCACTGCCACCCATTGCTAGGCACCATTCTACCTTCAGAACGTTACCGGATAAAATAAATCTGAGGGACAGGGGGAGGAATTTAAAAGCCAGTTGTAAAGAGAGAATATTTTCACTGGGGGGAAAACATCAGGAAATAACTGAGAAATCCTGAAAGTGCTGGATGGCTTAGTTACCATTAGCTCTGGGTGACTGTTGAGCTCACTCTGGGTAAATCCTTCAAAATCTTCTGTCTCTGAGTCGGTCTCTTCAGTGAAAATCCTTCTCAGCTCATCTGTGATGTACTTGGGATGGAAACCAATGTCCTAAACCCAGCATATTACGAAAGAAAAAGGAAGATGTTAACCCACCAAATTCAGAGAGTTTTATTTAAAAACAAGAACAAGAAAGTTTATTCAGATTCACTTCCTGGCAGATTTACAGCTTCCAGTGAAATAGGCCAGTCCTGTCAGAGACCGGAATTTGATTTTATCAGCATAGATGCAGAACCAGAAAAACCCAAGGGAAAGGAAGAAACGCTCAATCCATCTGGAGGCTGACAACCCCTCCCCCACTCCCAGGCACCTCTGGGAAGCTGTCCCTTCAAGGTAGCCTGTCTCCAAAGCGCAAGACAAAAGAGCACTATCGCAGGCAAGACATTGCAGGTCAGAAATGACTTATTTTCTTCTTCATCTGCTGCCACCCAAGGCGAGGGCTTCCTGGTTAGAAAAAGGAAGCCACTGCAAAATTCAAGCCTACCACCTCCATGGCCTCAGAGAGATTTCTCTTAGATGCCGGGAGAAGCTTTCAGCAAGCTACACTCCTTTGGGTCTAAATGGCACCTTTCTAACACAGAGACTGAATTCCCACCCCCCTCAAAAAAAAAAAAAAAGATCTAATTTTCTTTTTCTTTTCTTTCTTTTTTTTTTTGGTGAGGACAATTGGGGTTAAGTGACTTGCCCAGGATCACAGAGCTAGTGTCTGAGGATTTGAACTCAGGTCCTCCTAACTCCAGGGTCTGTGCTCCGCTACTTTTCTTTATTGACGCCTCTTGTGAGGAGGGGAATGGCAGACAATGGCAAAGTGAAAGGTGGTATCAGAAGACCTCACAGCTCAAGTCCTGCTACCTATTGACCGTGGCCCATTGTCCCTTGTTCTTTTTGAGCCTCGATTTCCACATCTGTGGAATTAGGCTAACTAGATTAGACTAATTAGACTAATCTAGAACCATTCCAGTTCAAACGGAAAGGGACTAAGAGTCTTTCTGAGGCTCAGCCTTTTCTGACCTGCCTCCCCCTTTTAATTACCCCAAAGGGTCCCAGGTGGATCAGCCAGGGTGCCCCCTGGGGCGTAGGGCCTACACTGGGGGCTGCTGGTGCTGACCTAAACTCTCGTATGTACATGTTACCTTAGAGTGTAAGCTCTCTGAAGGCAGGCGCCGTTCCATCTCTGTCCTGTCTCTGACACCTCTGCACAGATCCTGGAGTGTTGGACTGACTGATGGGTGCAGCTGCCTTCTCAAAGCCAGGCACATTTCACCCAGGCTAAAGTTGGCTTCCTACGTTTTCCCACAGTCTAGATCTTGGCACTAGACACCTGGGACCTCAGGATTAGCTAAGCCCAGCTTCCTCAGGTCACAGGAGAGAAAACTGACTGGCCCAAGGCTAAGCGGCAAGAGCCAGGTCCTGGGCCCAGGCAGGTCTTTGGTTTCTCTCATCCACAGGAGAAGCAGAAACGACTCTTGGGCGGCCACACGTGACTCAGCATCTTCACCTTCCCTCCTGTGCATTCTGCCCTTCACCAACTGTCATAATGTATTATTTCATATTTAGATAATCACTGGAGAAAAATAGAAGCAATGATGGAAAAAACCTGCCAAAGAAGCAGGTGGGGGCGAATGAGGATGTTTTCAGCATGGGTCTCTTTAAGCTTAAGAACAGACTGGATGAATTACTGTGCATAATTGTAAGGCATCTTCAATTACTCCACTCCTTGGGCCATAGTTAACCGTGGTGCAGCTGACAGAAAAGAAGTCATATGAGAATGCTCACTAGCTGGTGTTGCCGGCCGCTGGGGCCGCTGCCTGGGAACGGGAGCTCGGGTGGACCCAGTCCATCGCATGGTGAAAGACACCAGGATGCATGAGGGCCACGCTCCGGGCAGCTGCTGGGGCTGACTGCAGCCAACATCCAGGCCACAGAGGGGCACCGAGGCCAGAGGGTGGTTTTCTCCACAAACAAAAGAACTTGTACATGCCACCCTCACTGCCTCTGGGCAGCTGACCAGCCGGCTGGGCCCTCTGAGAGGCCCCCACCTGCCTCCCGTAATTCATCCTAGGGGAGAGACTGAGCAAAAAGGTCTGAATTCAAGAAGGGGCCTGAGAAGGCAGCCGGAGCCGAGAGGGAAGCCCAGAGGCCTGGCAGGGGCTCTGGCCTTGGTCAGACACTCTCGGGACTGCCCTACACTGCCTCACAAGCAGATGCATTCTGCCTTCCCTGGGATAACTCTCTATTTAGACAGTTACTGAAACTCATTGCCAGAAGAGAGCCATTGGCTGGAATGGAAATGGGACAGACTGAGTTGGAAGTACCTTGGTCTAAAACTGAGCCCCAGAGCTTGGGTGCAAAGTCACCCAGAGCAGCCAAGCCAGCACCACGATGATCAGTTGCAGCCACTCTCAAGGAGGAACCCCATTCCCAATATCCCCATTAAAGCCAACCCTTCCACACCTCCTGACCCCAACAAGGGAAAGGGCAATAGGGCAGCCTGACACCTCCCATGATGAGAGGGCAGCAGTGTCTGAATGAATCACAACTCGTTTGGAAGCCAACACAAGCAGTATAAGGGAGTGATCTGGACAGAAGCGGTCACTCCCCAACGACAGGTCCACATCCTGCCCGACTGTCCACCTCGGGTCACGTGAGGAGTGAAGTACTGTTCCTGCCCGTCCTCAAAGGGCTTATGACCCAGCTGAAGAAGCAAGACACCGGCAGGCATGCTAACGATGTAAGATTACGCAAATGAGAAGAATCAGGAAGACAAGGAAGTGTCCCAAGTGCTGAGGGCGCCCCAGGAGATGGGCAATTAACCAGCCATTGTCAATGAGGAACCAAACAGCTGTTGGCTTGGCCTGCCCCAGACCCCCCATTTATTTTGTGGGAGGCAGCACAGTGTAATGGAGAGCTGGCCTCAGAGCCCGGGAGACCTGGGTTCAAATCCTGCCCCTGACACGTGCTAGCTGGGTGACCCTCTCAGTGACTTAAGCAAATCTCTCAAATTATAACCTGGAGGAAAGGGCTGATATCAGAATGTGTTTTGTACACCCTTATCTAAGTACACGTTGTCTCCCCAGTAGGATGGAGGCTTCCTGAAGGAAGACTTTCTATCTCTGGATCTTCAGTGCCTGGCCCATGGTTGGCATTCAATAACTATTTACTGACTGATTCATCTCCCAAAAACTCGTACTCTGCTTCAACACACCACATAGAGGGTTGGGGACAACCATCTCACACAACCCTCTCCTTTCACGGATGAGGAGAATAAGAGATGGGAAGCAACTTCCCCAAGGTCATGACCCAAGGCAAGATGGCGGCCCTCATCCAAGTGAATCTCTTGAAGGGCATGGGGGCCTTGGCCCACGAACCTTAGTACTCCCTGCTGCCCTCCCCCCAAAGCCTTAGACAAAGCTGGTGTTTGAGGAAGGTTTCTTGGACATCTCAATGAATGGTGAGGTTAGTCCAAAAACGTATTTAACTACTGTTCCCGTCAAGCTGGCATGAAACAGTTGGTGTATTTTCCAGAGCAACTCAATTCACAAGAAAGTCATTTACTCACCTGTCAAGATCTGGCCCTGAAATGAGGAACTTGAATTTATGGGGCATAAGTGACTTTTTTTTTTCAAGCCAAATGTTATATTAGGCACGTCGTACATAAAAGCCGTTTGAGGCTCTGCAGAAGGGCCTGGCAAAGAGATTGTTATTATTCCCTAAAAGGAACTCTCAAGCAAAACTCTACACAAGGAACCACAGTAGCCGAAGGCAAACAGGAGGCTGGCCACAGGCAACGTCCCAAGCCTTCCACTCTGCGCCTCAAAGGGGGCTGAGGAAAGACTACGAGGCAGGCCAGGACTTAGGGAGGGGCACTCCTGCTGAAATACCATCTGTCTGGGATTAGGACAGGCCCAGCAGGCTGCCAGGAAAAATCCCCACTGTTCCACATAAGGTGGGGAGCTGTCACTCAAGGCAAATACACAACAGACAGGCTGTCTTCTATCACCCTTTCAACGCTGAAGCCGGGATGCTACCACTTAGGCAGCTATTAACGTTGTTTCCTGATGTGATTCCAAGTGTACCCCAAAGCTGGGTGACCCTGGGGCAAAGGGGAAGGACATGTTCAAGACACGTTCTAATACTTCCCCAATAGATGATCCCATAGAAACAGAAATATGTCCAATTAGAACCAAGGGTTAAAATGATGGCAGGCCCGACAGGATCCTCGGGAAATAAAGACTGATCCCATGTAGCAGGATATTCTGCTTAATAAGGCAGAAAACAACATTAATATACTTTAGAAAGATCCTCCACTTTGATGAGCCTTACCTTGGGAGATGGGTACCACAGGAGCTATTACTGCCATTTTATAGACAGTGAAAGTAAGATGTAAAAAGTCAGTTCAGTGAAGACGTATTAAGTGCCCACCGTGGGCAAGGCTGTGGAGCCAGAAAGACTGACTGGTACCAGGGGCAGGACCGGAGGCCAGCACTCCCAAGTTTAGCCCTTGGACCAGCTATCCCAAGTGGCCTCTCTCTAACACACAGAATTCAGAGAAACCAGGCAGCCAATGCCGCTTACCTGTAACTAATAATCCCATCCAGGTAGGCCTAGGAAAGTGTTAATTTACAGCAGAGGGTGGGGAATAAGAAAGAGAAAACAGTCTTATGCTATCCCAACAGCAAACTCTGAGGAAAGAATACCGTCCCTGAAGCCACATTGGGCTCTGACCCTCCAGGGGCCTCCCCTTGTGTTCTACAGATGAGTCTTCAAAGGAGTCACCACGTCCAGAGATACGTTCCTCTCACTCTAACTCCTCCTTGGCTCACCTGGGCCTCAGCACAGCTGCTGGGCTGCAATCACCACGGAGGGCTGGGCCCTTTCCTTTGACCATGTGGGATTCCCGGACCTAAATCACAGCTCAAGGCAGGTTCAAGCTCTTAAGGCAGTAATGAGAATGGACTTTATCCTGTAAGGTCATTCTCTGAGAGGTGCAGAGTTTATCAAGAACCCCCCCCCCAAAAAAAAAGGATTCAAATAGCAAAACCTCCAGGAAAGGCTGTCTTGTGTGCTCATTCAAACACATTTCCTTTCACTCTACAATAAAGCAACAGCTCCACAGAAACATGAGGTCCACAAAGTTCAAGGCATTTCCAGTCCAAACGTCCCCCATGGCCTGGCTGTGCCCGACTTGTGGTAGAACCTTCCAAGCTCACACTGGTCTGATCAGCCAGCCAGACACACTGCACCTTGACCCCACTGTAGGGAGGCCTCCTCCGTTCTCTTCAAGCACCAAGGACCACAACCGCCGATTAATTAATTAATTAGCAGCCTCCACCTAAGCTGCAGCAGCCCCTGAAATCAAGGTGACTTGTAAACCAAGCCGCAGACAGAGATGCACGCTCCTTACCTTTTTCCCTGGCTCTGGGGAGTCAAAGCTCTCTTCCAGGTACAGTGTTTCCATCGGAACATCATCTCCAAACCCAAAAAAATCTTCCTCATCACTGGGGGCGTTGAAAATGTCAGCCACCTCTTCAGGTATCTGTTTGAGATTCAAGAGACAGAATGATAAAAGTAGTGACTGGTGGGGTCCATAGGGTGGAGGGGCGGTGGGTGAGGGAGAAAGGCCCGAGACGAAATCGAGCTCCCCCTTTCACAGCCCCATCAACACGCCATTCACTCTTACATTCGCCAAGAACAGCCCCACTCCCCTGACTGAGGGATGGGTAACATCTGATATCCCACAGGCACCTACTCAGTGCAATGGGGCAGAGAGAGGGAGCTGGGGAGACTTTTGTAAAATTCCAGAGACCAGTCCCTCTTACTGTCACACAAAACGATGAGGCAATCTTTCTATAGAAGCAATTTTCCATTTGCAGGCTAAAAAAAGACACCCCCAAAACACACAAGCCTCAGTTTCTGGAAATCCGATTTTCACGGGATCTACCTAATTTAACTATGATCTTCCCCAGGACTCTGGAGTCCAAGGGTGTGTGCTGAAGACCCTGGCCTGGAAGGCAGAGGGCCCGGCCTCCCATCCTGGCTCTGCTCTTTCTACCTGTGTGACCCTTCCTGCTCACCGGGCAACAGTTTTCTCACCTATAAAAAGAAGGGATAAGTCTTGACAACCAGATGTTGCCTAGTCCCCTCAGGCTAGAGCCTTCCCCTCTAAGGCTAACTCGTAATACATCTCTCCTCCACAGGTACAGGGATTTTATCTGGTACACAACTTCCCCCTTCCAACGTAAGTTCCCTGAGGACAGACTCTTATCTTTGGACCTCCAAGGCTTAACCAAATGCCTAGGGCAAGGATGAAGTCTTAATAAATGCTTGTGGATTGATTTCCCAAATCCAATAATCCTTACTAAAAACACCACCACGGGGGAGGGAGGGGAGGAAGCAGCATTTCTATAGTACCTAGCGCTTTACAAACAGGATCTCATTTCATCTTCATAAGGACAACTGCTATATTCCCATTTTAAGTTGAAAAAATTGAGGCAAAAGAGATTAAGTGACTTGCCCAGGGTCACACAGCTACAGGATTTGAACTCAGGTCTTCCTGACTCCAAGCCTACCACTCTATCCACTGAACCACCCAGCTGCCTAAATCAGAGAGCAGACAAGCTTAAGATCCAGGGTCATGATTTAGATCTAGCCATAGCACAATCCCCATCATTTTCCATCTGAAAAGAACGAAGCCCTTGCTCAAGGTACCAGAACTAACGCTAAGGGGCCCTGGAACAGCGGAGCCTTCCTTTATGAAGGGCAGGAATGTCAGAATCAGAGGACCTGGACCCCAAAATCCCTTCGGAGACTCACTGGCTGGGTGACCCTGGACTCAACTAAACTCTGAGCCTCCGTTTCCACATCTTTAAAATGAAGGGGCTGCAGGAGAAGACTTCCAGGGTCCCTGCCAGCCTCGACGGACGATCCCGTCACCTGGTTCAGCTTCGAACTCAGAGGAGAGACAGGGGGGCCACGACTGAAGGCTGCTTTGGAGAACACCCAGCCAACACACTCAGAACTGTCCAAGGTGTAATGGGCTGCCTCTGGAAGCCATGGGTGCTAGGGGGCGCCATAGTGCATAGAGCGCCTGGCCCGGCTTTAGGAAGACTCATCTTCCTGAGTTCCAATCTGGCCTCAGACACTTAGGAGCTGTGTGACTGACCCTGGGTGAGTCACTTCACCCTGTTTGCCTTAGTTTCCTCATCTGTAAAATGAACTGGAGAAGGAAATGGCAAACCACTCCAATATCTCTGCTGAGAAAACCCCCAATGGAGTCACAAAGAGTCGGCCATGACTGAATAACAACAAGGAAGCTGTGGGATCCCCCTCCATGGGGGTCTTTAAATCAAAGAGGATGACAGCAGAGTGGTTCATGTGGCAGGGTCATAGCTTCAGAATGGAAAGGACCTTAGAGGGACATCTAGGCTGTCTCCCTCATTCCATAAAGGAGGAAACTCAGGCTCATGGTAGTTAAGTGACTTGGCAAAGGTTGAATGAGGAGATTTCTGAGGTCTCTTCCAAAATTCCGTGATTCTATGAATCAGGATTTGGAATGAAAGGACATAGATCTGAATCTCGGCTCTGACAGTTATGACTTGGGGCAAGTCGCTTTTCTGGGCCTCAGTTTCCTCACTGGCAAAAATGATGCAGTAAACCTTGATGATTCCCCCAGAAGGGCCCTTCCAGCTCTCCAGCTATGACCCTCAATGACCTCAGAAGCAGCAAGAAAAGGGCAAATCTTTTTCATTTTCCTTTGACTGAGAGTCTTCAGAGCTGCCAGGATGAAAATCTTCCCCTTCCAGCCCTGGAGAAAGGGTTAAGACCAGCACATTCCCGGCTTTAATGACTTAATGGAAGAGCATACAAGGGGCTGTGTGAGTCTCGGCTCTATGAATGCATCCGCTCTTCCAGGGACCCCTGCATTAGCCCCCGGGTCATTGTGCAGATAAGCTCGCTACTGCTGTGACTGCTGTATGCCCAACTAATTTCTCCTTCTCTGGCTATTACTTCTGAATCTGCACCAGAGGGGCCATTATGGGGGTGTAATTACCGATTAGGAACAAAAGGGGAAAAAAATATACTTTCCCAGTGGAAGGCTTATTTTTTTTAAACCTCTTTGCATTCTTGGGGTAGGTAGGGGCTCTGATTAAAGTAACTTGTGTGAAGGAACTTCAAAAGACCTTAAAAAATAAAGGGGAGCTTGAGATGCCTCCCCCCCATTCCAGCCTTATTTTTTTTCAAGCCTCTCATTAAAATGTTCAGAAGGCTCTCTCCCCCCCAACCCCAGTCAAGCAAAGGGCTTCATTTAACAAGCAAAGAAGAAGGCAGGGTTTGTGTAAGGTAGACAGACACGCTCAAAGAAGACTCATACATAAGACACCTTGTGCTAACGTCCTCGCCCGCAACCCCCTGGTTGGACAACACACACTGCTCTTGGCACAGAGATCTGTCCTGTTCCCTCCCACCCATCTCCTGGGGCAGGATGTTTAGATTTAGTCATTCCCAGGCCTTGATGAACTGTCTAGACACAGAGCTCAATGGATTCGTGGTCAAGCAGGGCTGAAGGATTCAGCCATCATGGACTGACCCACTGGAGTCAGGAAGAGTAGACTGTTGGAGCTGGAAGGCCATCTAGACTAACCCTTTCCTTTTACAGATGAGGAAACTGAGGCCCAGAAAGTGTCCATGATACGAAAGGTCACAAAGAAGTCAGAACCTCAGTCCTCAATTGCACACCTGCAATTTCCCTTCTCTCCCTCCACCTCCCACAAACCCCAATGGCCCCCACTTCTTCCTCACACGCCGTGCTCCAGCCACACTCCACACGCCAGACGAAGGCTCCATCTCCTGCCCATCCAGCGTGGGCACTACCCACAAGCACTTCCTTGCTCATGAAACCTTCCGTGCCTCCCCCTGCCAGCTGTCGTTAGGTACTCTCCACATACCCACAGGCATACGTGTCTTCCGCCCCCTTAGAATGCAAGCTCCCTGAGAGCAGGACCTGTTATCTTTTGTCTTTGTATCCTTATCCCTAAACACAGTTCTTGGCACACAGTCGGCACTTAATAAATGCTTGCTGACGAGCCCTATAGCCACTGCCCTTTCCAACAGCCATGTTGCCTCTCAGATCTGAGTTCTTTGCCTCAGTTTCCCCATGTGTAAAATGGGGATAATACTCCCTTGCAGAATCTACCTCCACAGAGCTTTTGTGAGATTTGAATGAATTAGCAAGGCATTTTACAAACCACGACCATTCCACGTACACACCTCAGCTAGGCCTACGATCCCAGTGGTGAGATTCTCTCCTCTCTCTGGCATGTGGAAGAATGGGGAAGTTCATCCCACATTCCGCAAGGCTTGCTGGTGCTCACACCCAGATCCAGCTACCATCCAGGGCTCCGCTCTCTGGTCCCCAGCACCAACTCGGCTGAGCTTCTGATCACTCCCAGCACTTTTTGAATGATCTCATAATTACTCAGTTTAAGAGGTGGAAAGGACCTTGACGGTGGTCATCTACTCCAACTTTCTCCGTGGAGAGATGAAAACACTGAGACGGAGTGATCCGCCCAAGGTCACGTCCAGAGAATCAAAGAACTTGAGAGCTGGAAGAAACCCCAATGGCCAACTCGTTCTGAAAGGCATCGCCTCTGTAAGACAACCACTAAGCGCTCGTCCAGCCTCTGCTCGGCCTCTCAGAATCCCTAGGCTTCCCCTGGGGGTCCCCCAGCTGTCTCCTAATGATCCCATAACCTGTCTGTGTATAAGCCACACCCCTCTCTCCCACAGCAGACTATGCATTCCTTGAGGACGGGGGGGGGGGGGGGGGGGGGGGGGGGGGGGGGGGGGGCCACCTTTCATCTTTTGCCTGTTTCTCCAACCCCCAAGCAGTGCCTGGTGCAGAGAAGGGGCTTTAAAAATTATGTTTCATTAAAAAGCCTCACCCCCATTTAATCACAGCCTATAAGTGATGAATAAAAAGGCCTCAAGTTATTACTAAGGCACGAGCGACCAGGAACCTTGGAAACCGGACAGGTCATTAATACTGTTTATCAACTCCCCAATGCCAAAAAGTCTCTCATGAAAGGCTCCCCCTGACGCATCCTGGAAAGAAGTACCCCACTAATAGCATATATCCCCTCATAAATGAAAAATGCCGTCTCTGTCTATACCCCCCGAATGTGCCAGCTCCAACGTATAGGAAGTGAGTCAGTTCTCTCCATGCTGGAAAGCCCCAAAATACGGCCCTCTCAGTACTGAAGAACAAACATACACAAGGACTGCCTGTGGAGAAGGCTCTGGGAAGGATCCGGAGTCAGGAAATCCAAAGCACACACCAGCCCTTTGGAAACAAATACCAAGACCGAGCCTGCTTGGAAAGACTCTAAGTGAAGTCCCTGAATATGCAACGTGATAGCATGTTTCCCGATGGACGAGTTGGCCGGGCTCTTCTAATCACGGCGGCACAGAATGCCCAAGGCCACGCAGATGACAATGCAACGGAAGGAGCCCCTCTGTGAAAGACAGTGGTCCAGTGGAGACCAAAGCGAGGGGTCTTCGCAGTCACATGAGCTCAGGGGTCAAGGGGGTCTCAGGCCATCACACGGTCCAATCCACACTTGATAACATCCCTTTATCATACCTGACACATCTAATTCACCTTCAGAACACACCTGCCCAAATGCCCATCCACGAGCTGCAGGACCCTGGGCAGGCCAGTTCATCTTTCTGCCTGTTCCCTCATCTCTAAATTGAGGTTAAACCAGTGTCCTTTCATGAGCCTATGATTTACAATCTAGGAGAGTACTTCTTGTTGTCCACCCCCCCCATTGGGGGCAGTGAAAGGTCAGAGGTTGTAGAGAAACAGACCGAGGCTGACTGTGAGGAGATGGTCATTCCTGATAACCAGAGCATTCAGGGTAGCATGGCCCATCCCCTGTGATGGGGGCTTCCTCCAGACTGCAGGGCTTTGGGCAGGGGCTAGACACGCCTACCATACCCACACCCCTTATACAGATGCCTTGAAAGGCAAAAATTAAATAGTCCTTGCCCTCAAAGGGTTTACAATTCATCCACAGGAAAAAAAAAAACTCACGTATATACACGAGTGTGTATAAACGATGCTCATCTCTAGCGAATTCGGATGCCCAGAAGAACCATCATGTATCCCTTCTTCTGGGCAACAGCAGTAAGTTTGGAGACATGATTACATCAACAATGGAAGTCTGTTTGATTTGGTCTGTGTGGGCATTCCCTTATTTAACACGAGTACCCAATTTCAGGAAGGCTAAGGATAACATGGAAGGCAGCCAGGCCTCAGGCTCTATGAGGAGGGACAGAGCAGAAGGAAAGCACTGACTGTCACCTAAAGAGGGATTAAATCCGTTCATCTCCACCCCAGGCAGCCAGCCTGGAACAATAGGGGTGGCTATCACAAAGGGACAAATCCAGGCTTGACTAAGGAGGTTCAGGGCTCCCCTTTCCATGGAAGTCTTCCCACAAAGGCCAGTTGGGGATGCATTTCAGAACTCTAAATGTGGGTATGTGGTGAAGCGGAAGTCTGCCTAGGATTCTAGGATCTAGTAACCCCCAATGAAGCGGTGACCCACTCTGCTTCTGGACAGCTCTGTATTAGGAAGCATTTCTTCTTTGCAACTTTTTTTTTTAAAGGCAATTGGGGTTAAGTGACTTGCCCAGGGTCACACAGCTAGTAAGTGTCAAGTGTTTGGTCTGAGGCCGGATTTGAACTCAGCTCGTCCTGACTTCAGGGCCGGTGCTCTATCCACTGCGCCACCTAGCTGCCCCCTTCTTTGCAACTTTTACCCATCATTCTACCTCCTGCCCTCTCAGGCACAACACCCAATCCCTCCAGCAGGGATTAAGGGCTCTTCAAATACTGAAGATAGTTGTCACTTTCTCTTCAGGAGACTAAACATCCCGAGGTCATCCCTAATTAAAGCTGGGATTAGTGGGAAAGAGGGGCAGACTCAGGGGTCATCCTGTCCAACCCAAGCTCTTCCCAGACATCCTCCATAAATCCTGCCTGTATATAAAAGGGCCCGTACAAGATGGGTCCAGAATAGATGGAAGAAAGAGGAAGGCTCTCACAGGAAACAATACATTAAAAGCTTTGAGAAAAGATAAATCTGGAAAACTCTTCAAGCTGACTTCTGATACACCGCAGGAGAGACTGGTCTAACACTCCACACAATAAACACAAAATAGATGAAAAGCTCCACTGCCTTGACCCTGACATGCAGCTGGATCGCTCAGCCACTGAGTTCATCTATCAGCACGTGGATCACGGCTTGGCTTTGAAGAGACCCAGTGAGCCGAGCTCAGAAGGGAAAAGGAAGAAGGGGATGAACTAGGTCTCCCATGGGCAAGTGTTGAGCACCAAGAGTTGGCAGGTATGGGAGGGTGAAGGGAGGGCTTTCTGAGGACGGGGGAGACCTGGGCGTGTTTGTAGGCAGCAGGGAAGGAGCCAGTAGATGGTGAGCTTCTTGAGGACAGGGGCTGTGGTTGGTTTGTTTTTTTCCTTTCTTCATATTCCCAGCACTTCCTTTACCCCTCCCCCCCCATCTTGCGTAGGAATGAGCAGGGTTCTGAGAGGCTAAGACAGCTGCTAAGAGGTGAAGCTAGGATTTGACCCTGGGTCTCTCCTGACTCCAAAACCATGGCTCAATCTGCCATCCCCTGATTTTACAGCTGAGGAAACAGAAGGCCAAGGGGTTAAAATGCCTTGTCACCGACTTGCAGCCAGTGTGAGACACCGGAAGGGAGGGGCTGGCCCCTTGTCCAGCACCATGTCCTTCCCCAGTGGGGTGATGGGGCAGGGGAAGGGGTCACCACAGGACACCAGGACCCTTCCACCCTTCCCCAAGACAGAAAGCACTCAGGGACTGGACCACTGGCCATCATCCAGGCACCGATGATCACCTTTGCACTCCCTCTGCCAAAGAACACACTCCATAGATGTGTGTGTTCAACTGTGAAAGGCATTAAGGGGAAAAAGGGAAAAAGAAGAGCAAATACATAAATCTCCTGGACCCCAGGACTAAGGACACTGACGTCTTGTCCCAGCAGCAGACTTTCCTGGAGCGGATCTGCTTGAGACCTTGGAAATGGCCATGCCAAAGACCACGGATGCTCTGGAGACATCCAGCCCTTAGGGCCGCCCCCCCCCCCCACCTGCTGGGCCCAGGTCGCTAAAGACACCTGGCTGCTGGCCCCTGTTAACACAGTGTGCGCCCCCCCCCCCCCCCCCCCCCCCCACCCCCCCCCGTGTATAGGCCACTTTTTAATCCTACTCATAGACTGGAGCAAGGGAGACTGTTTTGTACAAAGAAGTCTATTAAGGCCATCTAAGCAGTCTTCCCCCAGGTACTTTTGGCTGGCGGTGTGAAAAGGCAGATTCTCAAACCCTTTTTTGAAAAGCTGCATGAGAGGTTATCCACTTGAAACACTCGCATGGAAGCTTCTGAGAAGCTTTTTTTTTTCTTTTTTGGTAAAGATGCTAATAAGCTCCTTGCTGAGAAGTCAGAGAAGATGAAAACTAAACTAGTTAACAATTATAAAGTATCTCTTTTACTCATCTGAGTTTTCCTAGATGCTTTTAAGGGGGAAAAAAGTCCAATTCAACTCAACAAATCTTTATTCAATGACAAAATGTGTAAGACACTATATTCTGCACAGTCCTAGCCCTGAATGGGGCCATAATATAGACTTTAAAAGTGGCTCCTAATTGGGAAATGTAGCTAAAACGAGGTCAGTTATAAAGCACTGCTTTGCAAACCTTAAAGCTCTATATAAATACTAGCTATTATCATTATTATTATTATTATTATTATTATCAAAATGTTGGCATTTCACTGCTTATGGTCTCTTCCAGAAGCCCAGAGCTGCACTCAAAATTAGTCTCACAGCCCCCCAGGAGCACAGATTTAGAGATGGAAGGCTCCTTCAATAGTATCTTCATTGTATAGGTAAGGAAACTGATGCTCAGGGAGATTAAGTGATTGTCCCAAGTCACACAAAGAATAAATGTCAGAACTAGGATTTGAACTCAGGTCTTTTTACTTTTAATCAAGAACTGCACCCTACCACCTGGCTCAGTAAGTAGGTATTAAGTATCTGCTGTGGGAAGAGGACTGTGGTAGATGCCGAGAAAGACAAAGAACTTAGGGGGAAAATCTAGTCCTTGCCTCAAAGAGTTTACAGTCTAATGGGGGGGGGATAAGGTATAAACCCAGATAACTATATTATATAATAGGCCATGAGTGCCCTGAGCTAGATTAAAATGTAATTAGAAAACACTTGACAAAATGAAGAAAAGCATTACCAGTCAATGAGATCAAGACAGGGATCATTAAGGAGGTGACATTAAAGGATGGGTCAGCATTCACAGGTTAAATAGGGAAAAGGAGGCCACTGCAAAAGTGTGAGCACAGGCAGGAAGGCACAGGGATTATTTAGATGACAGGGAATATTCACAGGATGGCCTATTTAGATCTGAGTGGGCTCTGAGAGCTCACTGGCTCAAACCACTGAGTTTATAGACAAGGAAAGGATATCCCTGAGAGGAGTGACCTGCCCAAGGTGACCCAGGGGGTCTAGTCAGCAGCAAGGCTGGGACCAAACTCAGGTGCCCTGACCTAGATCCACTCCTTTTCTCCTACACTTCAGGTTACCAGAAAAGAGAAAGGAGGGGACAGGAGGAGGGATGGCAGCCGACTATAAAGAGCCTTAACTCCAGGTGAAGGAGCCTGTCCTTTGTTCTACAGGCAATAGAAGACCTCCGGAAATTTCTTAATAGAACAGCATTACCAGAAACGTGCTTTAGGAAGATAAGGGTATGATAGGACAAAGTGGCATCAGAGGGTGGGAAGATAGGACAGGTGAGAAGACCTGTCAGGAGACCCAAGCAGCAGGAGATACTAAGGGTTTAGATTATGGTAAGAGTGGAGTGGAAGAAGACAGAGAGAGAAAGAGACAAAGAGACAGAGCACTCAGAGCTACAAACATCATCATGTAAGGCTGGGTGAGCTCAGGGGATTTGTCCAAAATCACACTTGGAGTCACGGGACCTGGGTTCAAATCCCAGGTCTGCTATGTACTACCTGCATGGCCATAGACAATTCACTTTAACCTCTCTCTGCCTCAGTTTCCTCTCCTGTAAAATAATGATGAGATATCCTCTAAGGTCCCTTCAGCTCCAAACAGATGATCTTAGAATGAATGTATCCAGGGTATCCTCAGCCACCTGCCACAAGTAGGTAGTGAAGGGGACAGAGAGTGGATCTGGGAGTCAGGAAGATGAGTTTATTACTTTAAAAACACCTTCTCAGGGTGATGTGACTGTTAGCTGGTCAGTGAAACTCAGTCACTACCACATCCCTCAAATCCTACACAAAATCTCTGCCATCTCCCAAAGCTCGAGGAACATTTACCCAAGAATGCTGAGATTTCATTGTTTGCCTGGGGCCCAGCAGCAAACAGCTGAAAGCAGGGTGGTCTCCTGGTTGTGCACCCTCAGAAAAGCTGTTGGCCCAAAGGAAGGGCCTCACAAACACTTGTAAGCCCCTCGCGAGCACGTCTGATTCTATCCCCAGTACCTAGCACAACGTTGTAGGCCCTTAATAAATATTTTTCCAATGGAAAGGAAGGGAATAAGCATTTATGTAGCACCTACTATGTGCTAAGAACTGTGTGCCTACATTGTGCTAAGCGATTTACAATTATTATCTCATTTGATCCTCATAACAAGCTTGAGAGACAGGTAGTATTGTTATCCCCATTTAACAGATGAGGAAACTGAGGCAAACATCAAGGAAGTGACTTACCCAAGGTCACACAGCCAGGAAGTGTCTGAGGCTGGATATAAACTCAGGACTTGGTTGGCCTTTAGAAAACAGGTAGAAAAAGGATGGTCTTCCAGCCTTTTCTTTAAAAAAAAAAAACTTCTTTGGAGGGTAATGGTACAAATCACCACCTCCTCTGGGTTTCCCAAGTTCCACAGGCGAAGTCACCGTTACAAACTACCCCTGACATTCCTGGAAAGCCAAATCCTGAACCTGAGCTCTGAGGGAATGGTTCTGGGCCACCCGACCCCTCCTGCCCTTCCAGACTTCTTTCCTATCACTCCCCTTTCCAGCCAGACTGGCCCCACGTTCAGCTTGGTGCCTAGCCTACGTGCAGGCTGCCCCCCATACCTCCAGGTCATTTCCTCTTGGACTCCCCGAGTTCCTCCAATCTTCATCTCAGAAGGTCCTGTGTCCTGATCCCCAACTGCTCCCTTTCTGTAGTGTACCTGCTTCTGTTTTTCCCCCAGATTTGCTGACCTGTGCACACACATTCTCTAACCCCACAATCCCCAGTAGAATGTATTTTTCTTTTTCATCCCTGCCCCTTAGCCCAGTGCCTGGCACGTGACAGGTGCCTAATGGAACTAAATTAGATTTTAAAGAAAATTCTAGAAAACGCAGCTCCAAGATGGCAAGGCCAGTGCTAGCTTCTGGGCACATCCCCAAGCTCTCCTTTCACTAACTGCGGCTAATGTCCACAACTCATCTTACTCTACCTAGGGCAAGAAAGGCCCTTAGAGTTGTCTAGTCTGAACCTCTTATTTTACAGATGTGGCAACTGAGGCACAGAGAATGTAAGTGACTTGTTTAAGTGCATGAGGTATTCGTAAGTGGTGGAACGAAGAGTCAAAACCAGTTTCTCTAAATCCAGAAGCTGCTTCCTTTCTTCACCCAGATTTGTAGCTGGAGCAATAAAAACTGTAGCGTTCACGGAGAGCCAGGAGCAGTCCCCAGGCTAAGTGAAATGTGGGTCACTTGTGGTACCTAGGGGATTCCTCACCCTATCAGTGCTTTTGCGTAGGAGAAGCCACAAGCCTCAAGGTCAAAACCAGAGATCCCCACGCCTGGGAGGGAGACAGGTCCAGAATTCCAAACAAGCATGAATTCCTCAGGTACCTTCTAAGATTAGGTGTGCAGAGTAACAGCCAGGTGACAGAAAGACACTAGGTTGTGGGCCAGCTGTGTCCAACTCTGTGGCCCCGTGGGGCCACACTGTCCGTGGGGTTTTCCTGGCAAACATATAGGGGTGGTCTGGCATTTCCTCCTCCAGTGGATTAAGGCAAACAGAGTGAAGTGACCTGCCCAAGGTCACATAGCTAGTGAGCATCTGACGCTGGATTTGAACTCAGGGCTTCCTTCTTCCAGGCTCAGCGCTCTATCCACTGAGCCACCTAGCAGCCTCCAGCATTCTATGGTCTTTCCAACTCCAAGTCCTAGGCCCTACAAACTGGTATCTCTCCCCTCAGGACCTCAGCTGCCTTTGGGGAGGCTTGCGCTAAGGTCACCATCATACCATAAAGGCGGGGGGCAGAGACCACAGAGGGGGCTGGGGCAGAGCAATCCTCCATCCCATGGATTTCTAATCCAATCCCTCATTAACTGGTGGGATTCCAGGGCAGAAGTGTTTTCTCCTTCCTCTTCCCAACCCCCAGAACTAGCTCTGTTTTTCTTCTCTCAGCTCTTTGATTCTGTAGGAAGCTGCATCTTCCCTCTTTTGAATGAGCTCTGAAGGGCTGCACTATGCCCTCAGGACAAAGTGAAAAATGACAAGCTGCCATGCCCTCACAGAGCTTATGTTCCACCAAACAGAAACCCCGGGCTCACTTGAGCTCAGCGCTGGCCCGGCTGTGGTAACTGACCTTTCTTTCCACAAATCTTATTCTAGTTTTATTCAAATACAATCACCGAATTTGAGAGTTGGAAGGGTGACCACTGGTCTCCAGCCTGACCCATGCAGGAAAGGAATCTGAATCACAGCTGGAAGGGACCCTGAAGTCCATTCATTTTACAGAGAAGAAAACTGAGGTCGCACTAGAGTACAGAGGGGAGGAGCTTCACCCATCTACTGGCCGCCCCTCCTGACACGGTCCCTGAGGGTTACCATCTTTGTCCCAGCCCCCTGAGCCATCCTCCACTCACTGAAATTGCAAAGCATAAGTGGCTTTCACTGAAAAAATAAGCAGGGCACATTTCCACTAGAAAAATCACCTTAATCTGGGCTGCCCGTTAGTTCTTTAAAACACCTGATCTTACAATATGGCCATTTGTTCCAATTGGTAAAGAGCATGTGGCTGGGATCTGTGCATCAAACTCAACACAGCAAAAAGTTTATTTGATATATTTGAGAGAGGAAGGATGGAGAGGATGGGGGACAGGGGAAAGGGGAACGACAGGGAAGAGGGAGGAAAGGAAGGGGAAGGGAAGAAGAGGGGGGAAAGGGAGGAGAAGAGGAGGAGGAGAAAAAAAGGGGAAGAAAAAGGGAGGATTACAGGTTTTCTCACTATCTTAGAGTACAATCCAATCTCCAATTCAGCTGCCCCCCTATTTCCCCGTATACTATATACTATCTTCAGATAATGTGACTCCCAGGTTTTGCCTAAAAGCGAATTATAAGTTCATGAATTAAAATAAAATTATTAAACGCTTGCTGGGTCAAGCAGTGTGCCTATGTTTCTGTCTAGTTTTACCCAGAAGGCAAGCTCCTTGAGGGCAGGTACTATGATCATGTCTGTGTGCCCTCAGAACTTGGCTCAGCCCTGACACACCACAGATTAATAAACACTCCTCGCACAGTTAGATTCATAGATTCTGGGCAGGAAGAGCCCTCACATTCGGTCACTTTGCTGCATCACAATTTCCTCATCGGAGAAGTGGAGGGGCTGGAGTGGATGGCGTCTAACATCTCTTTAGCTCCATATTTGTGATTCTATGAACTCCTCCATTTGGGGGGCTGAGGAAACAGACAGGAGGGAGGGAAGAGACTTGTCAAAGGCGGGGTAGACCTAAAGATGCAGACTAAAAATCAGAAGCCAGGTCCCCTGGCCCCAAAAGCTTTCCAGCTCCCTCTGGGGTTCAGGGTCCGAGCAAGACCCTTCCAGTGCCTTCCCCTGCTAAGCCTGCAGGATCCTGAGTGACTCACCGACCCCTTGAATGTCCCTACGGAGCTCAGGCCAGAAGCATCACTACGGCAGCCAGGTTTCACACAAGGAGCTCTCTACTTGCAATTCTGGCTTCCTCCGTCCAGCCGAGACAAATAATATGTATTTTTCTTGTTTTTATTTCTTCCCCTCATTTAAAAAGTTTCTAAAACACCAAATACACCTCAAAAGATATGCTTGCCCACAGAGTTAAAATATAAACTTTCTGGCGGTTTGATTAAATAATGTCACGAACAGCAACTATTCCACTGGAATCTTCCCCCCACCCCCACCCCCACCCCACCAAGTTGGGGTTTGGTGTTCGGCCAGGGAAGTACTTCAGCAAAGTCAACACTGGCTGAGCATTCCAAGCACTCAACACTGGGTCACTGTGCTAACTTGGGGCACCTCAATTCCGTGCCCCACCTTCCTCATTCCCCCGCTCCCGGGCCCATAACATAGCAACTGGGGGAAAACACATCCGAAGTCGGAAGGTAAACCCGAGCTCGCAGGTCCGAGGGGCCCCAAGCCGTGCGGCCCCGCCACAGCCTCCTCTCCTCCTCCAAGCATCCCTGGGGTCACACAGCAAGCCCTCAACCTCTTCCTTCCCGCTCCAGCCCTTTTAATTTTTAAAAGTTTACAAACAATCGCTTCGCTCCTCCGGGACCACATTTGAGCTAGCTCGGTTCCTCGCCTTTCTTTTCCAATTACATTTTTCTTCCTAGAATATAGAGTTCCACAGAGCGGGTAGAGTCGGAGACGCCATCCCAGCGTAAGGAGGCATCTGAGAAACCTCCCTAGGATCCCAAAGCAACAAAATCTCTCCTAGGCAATCTTAAGCAACAGTTGGGCGGATGGGGAGGGTCCCCCTGGAATCACAGAGACCAAGCCCCTTCCTTTCAGCTCTAAATTCTAAATCCAGGAGCTGCTAGCATGGGAACTATCTCTAAGGGCGAGCCTTCCAATTAAGCAAGTTCCTACCCACGGACACAAACGCGCGCGGGCCAAAGTGCAAAATGTGAAAAACAAATCTGCATCGGTTGGGAAAGCTCGTGGCAAGGCAAGCTCCAGGAGCAAACCGGGAGAAGGCATGGAGGGAGAGAGGGAAGGAGGGAGGGAGCACGGGGCCATGTGTGTATTCAGGCTGCAAGTGCCCAGAGCCTCACCTTAGCGGCAGCCGCCAGCTCCATGTCGTTAAAAGCCCGGGCCGGGCTGTGGCGCGCGCCTCAGTCGCTACCGCCGCAGAGTCGGAGCCGCAGCGCGGCGTTCTAGAACGTCCGGGCCCGGGCGCACGGGCTACAAAGTATCAAAGGGAGCCCAGACTGTCCGCCGACGTTCGAATGTAGAACGCCGAGCGGCGGGCGGGCTACGGCGCGGGGCAAAGAGCGATCGCACTCATCTCCCAGCCGTGGGGGGGAAACGCCCGAGAGGCCGCCAAACTCTGGCCCGCTGCGGGCCAGCCCCGAGCCCCGCGCGTGGCGCCCGGCCTCACAGCCGTGGACTTTCACGCTCGTCTTGGCCGGGGGCGCGAGGGAGGGGCCGCGGCCGCGCGCGGGCGGCGGCTGGCCGGGCCGAGGTGGCGGCCTCCCCCCTGTAGTGTGGGGCGGCAGTGGAGCGGTCCGATCAGCTTTCTGCGCGGGAGAAGTGCTAGGGGGATGTCCCGCTCTGCCCCACTGACAGGCCCGCCTGCCCCGGGATTGCAGCCACCTGGGCCGCGGGCTGGGCATGGAAGGACCCCCGTAGCCTTCCTTAGGACAATCAAGGCAGTTGACCTTGTACCCCCTATCCGCCCCGGGCTGGTGTTTCTGGTGGGCTTTTTGGCCTGCTCTGCACTTTTGGTCGGCTTTACTTAGGAAGGGGCGCGCGTTGAAAGCTGGCTCCCAGTGCACGCCCATGTGCCCAAGGCTTTGCAAGCCTGGCCAGGGCCGCCGCAGCCTCAATCCGGGCAAGGGTTTAGCTCTAGGATTTGGGGCAGCGTACGCTCATGGAAGGCTGTCCTTGCTCGTAGCCGTCCACTTTTGCAAAGCATGGCGCTTGGAAAAGCTCAGAATTAATCACGTGGAAATGTTCAACCTCTGTTCTTTCCTGAGTTACAAAGTTGCCACAAGCACCTCTGCACCCTTCAGAAGGAACCCTGGCACCGCGGGCGCCCAACCCCTGGCTTGAATGGGACTCATTGTTGAAGGAGCAAGTGGGAGGACCCAGCTCCGAATTTAATTTTCCCTCCAGTGGTGGATGGGAAAGAAAGCTTCTGAGAAGTTTTAGAATGAAGTCTTCAGTTTAGTGACAAGACGACATTTTTATACTTACTGTGGCCGAGTCCAAAAGGAAAAAAATTCTCATAATGCAATTGGATCCTAGCAGTGAGGTCCTCAGCTGCCCTTCTTGGGATCTGCAGTCAAAAGTGACCCCAGTGGGAATGACTGCCCTTAATCCGACCCTGATAGGCCCTAATTTCCTGTCTGTAAAAGTAGATGAATGCAGCATGCTGTGTAGCTGAAATGCTGAAATGGTTCTCAAGCACTTTGCTCACTTCTAGTGAGTAGCTAATGCTCACAGAAAAGGCATTTTACAGCCAAAGAAACTGAGGCTCAATACTGGCAATACACAGTAAAAGTTAACCAAAAAACAAGCCCTTTGATCCATTAATTCCCAAGTTCAAATCTGGCCTTGGACACTTACTAGCTGTGTGACCCTGGCCAAGTCATTTAACCTCTGCCTGCCTCAGTTCACTGACATGTATAAATGAGGTTAATAACAGCACCTACTTCCCTGGGGAGTTAGGAGGATCAAATCAGATAACATTTGCAAAGTGCTTTGTGAATCATAAGGTGCTATATAGATGCTAGCTAATATTATTATAGTTGTTATTAACCCCACTTTTACTTACATTCCCTGAGAGTACACTTTAAAAAACAACCACAAAAGAGCTGTAAGTACAAAGTTTGTCATAGCAACTTTATGGGCAATCCCATGCAATTGTAAACAACCTGAATGTCTAAGGACAGGGGCGGAGTCAGATCGGACTACATAATGTAATAGAATCCTTTGGGTAAATAAGATGGCCCAGTATAAGGGACACAGCAGTTTGGGTCCCTCTATAATATTGTGCAAAGGTGGGAGGGGGGAGCAGACCCAGAAGAATAGGATTCACACAAAGCAAATGCTAGCTCAAAAGAAGAAAAGTTAAGGAGAATGAATAGACAAATAGCCCAAGGAGGGCTTAGTGGGGGACTTTCTAATTTTGATTCATGCCTTGAAATGATTGAATTTAGATAGAAATAGGTGCTGGCCAATTTTATAATTGGCTGTATTGACGTATTTTTTATTAAAATATTTACATTTATTCTAAAAGAGAAAAAAAACAGTCAGAAACCTCCATTGAGTTACCCAAGGGACACACTGTTGCCATCTTCTAATGAGGGAAGGTTTAGGGCTCCTGCCAAAGTCAGTTCTCTTGAAACAACTTTGTTCAGAACCGTCCTGGACTTGCCTTGCAAGTTTCTGGGTGTTTATTACTGACCATTGCTGGAGGTCCAAATGTTGCTTTTTAAAACCCAACCTATGTGGGAGCACTGCCCCAAGACCCCCTGCCTGATCAGTGGGTAAGTCCTCCTAACTGGATCTGGAAAAGAATTTACCGCATTTTCACTGAAACATTTAATGAGACCATTTTATTTGGTGTTATTAAAAGTTCCATCCTGCCCTTTTTAATGTTTGATTTTAAGTGATCCAAACATCACAGTTAATGGGAAAGGACCAGGAAAGAAAGTATGACTCAGTCTGTGTTCCATGGGCAAAAAAATAAAGCATCAGAATCAAAAGTAAACTCAGTGGAGGAGTGAGTGGGTGGATGGGACCAGCTTTCCTATGAAGATTTTAAAATTTTGTAACCAAAGACATGAAAGATGTTTTTGTTCAGGTATAGGGCTTTCCCCCTCAAGATGTGGCTGGGTGGCCACTTGTCGGCGATGTTGTAGAGGGTATTACTGGTCAGGGAGGTCTGGGACTGGCCGGTCCCTGACATATCTTCCCTTTCTGAGATTTTAGTATTTTAAAAAGAATGAAGCCTTTAAGTTTGCTTAAAATAAAATTTAAAAGCAGCCGTGAAATGCGTTTTTGAGAGCACAAATCCCCCCACTTTGCCTTATTGTTATCATTGATTTCATAAAGATTTTTAATGTCATCAATCAAGAGCTGGAAGGGGGTATTAGTGACCATTTAGTCCGATTCTCTATTTTATTAATATTATTAATGATAATGGTGGTTAGCATTTATATAGCATTTTATAATTTTCAAAGCTTTGTACATGTTATCTCAGTTGAGGCCAAGTGACTTGCCTAGAGTGACCAGAACAGTAAGTGGCAGTGCCAGAATTCAAACCCAGGTCCTTCGACACTAGGCCCATTGCTCCGGCCATTCTACACTGCCTTGTGTTTGGCTACAGGCAGAAAACCCATCCCTCCCGAGCCAACCTGCCACTGAGCTTCTCCAGCCTTTAGTAGGCTGTTGCTTAGGGGACGGCTCTCTCGTCAGTTCCCAGGGCTTGTACTCAAAGACAGAGATCTGGCTGAAGAAATCCACGTCACGGGACCAAGAAGAGACACCTGTCTTCCCTGTGGTCCTGTCTGCTGCTGGAGATGAACAGAGGATAATTTGAATAAACCTATGGAGAATGAGCTGACCACAGGTTTATTCAACCACAAACAAGTTATCAATCTGTGCAGTTATTCTTCAAACATTAAACATCGAAAAATAATAGCAGGAGAGTGACTTATCTCAGGACAGTTTTTAATAAAAAATACATCAATACAGCCAATTATAAAATTGGCCAGCACCTATTTCTATCTAAATTCAATCATTTCAAGGCATGAATCAAAATTAGAAAGTCCCCCACTAAGCCCTCCTTGGGCTATTTGTCTATTCATTCTCCTTAACTTTTCTTCTTTTGAGCTAGCATTTGCTTTGTGTGAATCCTATTCTTCTGGGTCTGCTCCCCCCCCCACCTTTGCACAATATTATAGAGGGACCCAAACTGCTGTGTCCCTTATACTCGGCCATCTTATTTACCCAAAGGATTCTATTACATTATGTAGTCCGATCTGACTCCGCCCCTGTCCTTAGACATTCAGGTTGTTTACAATTGCATGGGATTGCCCATAAAGTTGCTATGACAAACTTTGTACTTACAGCTCTTTTGTGGTTGTTTTTTAAAGTGTACTCTCAGGGAATGTAAGTAAAAGTGGGGTTAATAACAACTATAATAATATTAGCTAGCATCTATATAGCACCTTATGATTCACAAAGCACTTTGCAAATGTTATCTGATTTGATCCTCCTAACTCCCCAGGGAAGTAGGTGCTGTTATTAACCTCATTTATACATGTCAGTGAACTGAGGCAGGCAGAGGTTAAATGACTTGGCCAGGGAGGGGAGAAGAACAGGAGGAGGAGGAAGAGGAGATGGAAGAGGAAGAGAAGGAGAAGAGGAGGAGGAGAAATAATGATAGGCAAATACAGTACATAGAGTGCTAGACCCGGAGTCAGGAAGATCCAAGTTCAAATCCAACCTCAGACACTCATTAGCCAGGCAGGTCACTTACCTGCTGTCTGCCTTAGTTTCCTCATCTGTTAAATGAGGCTGTTCACAGCACCTACCTCCCAGGGTAGTTGTGAGGATCCAATGAGATAATATTCGTAAAGTTCTTTGTAAAACTTAAAGATGTAGACACTGAGGCTCTGTCAGTCAGTAAGCATTTATTA
Source organism: Phascolarctos cinereus (assembly GCF_003287225.1). NCBI lineage: Eukaryota > Metazoa > Chordata > Mammalia > Diprotodontia > Phascolarctidae > Phascolarctos > Phascolarctos cinereus. Next base: position 13,735,933 of record NW_027555514.1, read on the forward strand.
AATGCCTACTACATGCAGCCTAAGTGATGTGCCTCAGGGTGCCCAGCTAGTAAGCTGCAGGAGCAGGATATGGACCCAGTCCTTTTGACTCCAAAGCCAGCATCATTTACTGGGCATTTCCTTAGACTCAGGGATTTTAAGCCATCCAGTACGTCCACCTGTCATAGGAGTAAAGACACAGGTTGCCTCTAAGTATTGGACACTGAAGAGGAACTTGACATAGTCGGTTCGGCCCCAAGAGATGGAGCTAGAAGCGAAGAGGACATTCCAAAGGAAAGTTAGGTTTGATAACCAGCTGGACCTTACACTGAGGTGTTCCAAAGTAGACTAGGCTGCCTTGGGAAGGAGTGAGTTACCTGTTATTGGAGGGCTGCAGGGAAAGACTGGATGGATACTTTTAAAAAAAATTTTTTAGGCACTTGGAGTTAAGTGACTTCCCCAGGGTCACTCAGCTTGTGTCAAGTGTTTGGTGTGAGGCCAAATTTGAACTCAGGTCCTACCTGACTTCAGGGCCAGTGCTCTATCTACGGGGCCACCTAGCTGCCCCTGGATGGATACTTACATCAGATATTCTGCTGACCTCCAATCTCCCATCTCCAACTGCCTTTCAGACATCTCAGACTGGATGTCCAATAGACATCTTAAGCTCAATACGTCCAAAATAGAGCTCACGATCTTTCCCCCTCAACCCTACCTCGCCCTCCTACCTTCCCTGTTGATGGAGAAGGCACCACGGTCCTCCCAGTCTGTCAGGCTCCCAACCTGGGAGTCGTCCCGGCCTCCCCCCTACCTCTCACCCTCTCACCCTCACGCCTAGGACTCCACCTCTGCAGCTTCTCCCCAGCGTGCCTCCTTCTCTGCTCTAACATGGCTCCTGCCCTGGTGCAGGCCCTCTTACCTTCTACAGGAAGCCTTCCCCAGCCCCCTTAATGCCAGTGTTGTTCCTCTTTTAATTATCTCCTGTTCATCGTTGCACTTATTTGTTGGTTTATGGACTCCTTTAGATTGTAAGCACTTAGCACAGTTCTGGGCACAAAGCAGGCCCTTGATAAATGTTAATTGAATTGAAGGGGGCTCCTATTCAAGTACAATGCATAGAGATTGAACCTGGAGTCATGAAGACCAGAGTTCAAATTCAGCCTTAGACTTCACTAGCTATATGACCCCGGCCAAGTCACTTAACCTCTGTCTGCCTCAGTTTTCTCATTTATAAAATGGGGATAATAATAGCATCTACCTCGTAGGGTTATGATGAGGATCAGATGAGATAAGAATTATAAAGCACTTTGCAAACGTTAAATGCTAGGTAAATACTATCATCATCATCAGTATGATAAGTATTTATCTCATCTCTACCACTAGAATGTAAGCTCCAGGAAAGTAGAACTCTCTTAGATCTGCATCTCCAACAGATCTTGCTCATAGTTGACCTTGACAAAGAAGATTTATAAACGTCCACTTTTCTAGACCCAGGGAGTGCTTCTTGGGAATGTTCCCTCACCTCAATCCCTGCTGTCGATGGGATCAGGAGAGGCAGAGGAAGAGCCCAGAGCCCAGCAGAGCTGCAGCCACGGCCTGTCACCAGCTTAATTTTCCAAAGAAAGCAGGGTTCTACCACACATCTCCAGTGTAGACCATTGATAGAGAAGGTGACCCGAGTCCAGTCTGGAAGCTGCAGAGAAATGAGAGCAACTGGTGAGAGTCAGAACAAAGAACATAGGCAGGAGGAAGGTCAAAGGAACAGGGATTATTTAGTCTGAAGAAGGCTCAGGAGTGACTTAATAACTGTCTTTAATTAAATGAAAGGTTATTAAAAGGAAATTACTGGCCAGCTGTGGTTTAAAAAAAATGCACTAGGGACAGAACAAAAACAAGAGAGTTTCAGGCAAAGCAGGAGAAATTTAGTTTAAACACGAAGAAAAACTTCCCAACAGATTGATAAAGAAAGTTACAGAATCTCTTTCTATGGGGATTTTTTTTAGGAATAGTTTTAGATGATTTAAATACAGTCTGTCTTTAAGGAAGGCCCTAGTTGGCCTTAGATGACTCTTCTGGATAATGAATTCATCAAAGGCCAAAGTATAAAGCCCATTACACATCTTTCATGCATTTATAGGAACAACTTCTTTACATGAATTTACATACAAGGCACTTTTGTCTGTAACTGAATTTCAATCAAGAAGCATTCATTGTTTTCTATTATTGTTGACTGATTGATATTATTGAATTTGAGTCTCAACATCCCTGTGTGGTAGGTGCTACAGTTATTATTAATTATTTTAAAATGATATTAATAACTGTATTAATGTAATTTTAAATAATTTATTCATTTTTCGTTTTCAACATTCCCTTCCATAACATTTTGAGTTTTAAATTTTCTTCCTTTCCTTCTCCTCCCCCCTCCCCAAGATGACATGCAATCTGATATAGGCTCAACTTATGCATTTATATTGAACATATTTTCACATTAGTCATGATGTTTATTAATATCATTTTGCAGATGAGGAAATGAAAGCTCATAAAAGTTAAGGGGTTTGCTCTGTTCTTGTAGCTTATATCCAACGCAGGATTCCAACCCAGGTCTTAAGTAACCCCAAGTTCATCACACCTGCTAAGTTGTCAAAATCTGTTTTATATTATCTTTTTTGTGTACACATTGGGGCTCTACCACTAGGTAGTAAGCATGCTGAGGACAGGAACTATATGGTTCATCACATCTTTGTATCCCTGGTAGAAGCTTAACACATGTGGAGTAGTACAGAGACTTGTTGGGTGTGGTGTTCTTGTGATAGAAAAAACAATGTGTGACAGGGTGTGGAGGCACCCGGTCACACGGTGGGAGCGACAGGGAGCCTGCAGGCCACACTGGAATCCACAGAATGGATAATGACCTAGAGAAAGGCCCCCAACTCAATGGGCAGCTCTGGTGGAAAACCGTTGGAGGGGCATGGATCAGAAGTGCAGAGACCAATAATCAGATTCTATTCTATCTGGTTGGAAGAGAGCCTCCATCACTCTCATAAAGCTGTCATAAGAGCTAGAGTCACCATGTCTCTTCAAAGTGGTGCAAGGGATGGCGTACTGGTCCTGGGGTCGGGAAGACCAGAGTTCAAATGCTGCCTCAGACATTACTGTGTGACCTTGGTCATGTCCCTTAACTTTTCTTAGCTTCTTCATCTGTAAAATGAGGATAATAATTGCCCCTACCTCACAGAGCTGTTGTGGGAATCAAATGAGGTAATTAATGCACATAACAAACCGCTAAAGAAATGTTAGCTTATTACTATTATCTCTGTTTTGTTGATATCTATGGGACGTTAGTCAAGTCACTCTCTTTAGATGGTCCTCAGTTTCCTGACCTGTAAAATGATGATGAGATGGTTGGACTAGATGTAATTCAATAAGCATTTTTAAGTACCTACTTAATAGTGCTAGTTGAAGTACATACAGACTCTAAAGGGAGACAGTCTGTGCCCTCAAGGAACTTACTTTCTAATACAGAGAATGGTAGAGGGGAGCAGTGACTAGAGAAGGGAGTTTTGGCCTAGGGAGTCCCAGTGTTGTAAAACAGTGGTCATCACACTCTTTCTAAAAGCGTTTGTCACATTGACTTGATTCCTATTATCAGAGCAAGGGGTGGGAGCTGGAAAAGGGGCCACCGTTCTGAAGAGAACGCAGTGAAAAGGTCCAGGGGAAGGAAGTGGTCTTAAGATATTGGGCCATTGAAGTCAAATGTATGTCCAAACCTGTCAAATCTAAGTAGGTCCTGGTGGTCATAATTAGGATTTGAGATCTGGAGTTTGAAGGGTCATCAATCCCCTCATTTTAGAGATGAGGAAACACCAGAGCAGTGAAGCAACTTACCCCGAAGACGAAGCGGGTAAGTAGCAGAGCCAGGATTTGAACCCAGAGCCTCTGACTTGAAATACACCACTCTTTACACCCTGCTCTGCCTCTCTGTGTACATATGCTAACTCATGGTATGCATTTCCTCATCTACAAAGTAGATACCATGCTCTGCATGTTCTCTTCCTCCTAGGGGGTAAATTCTAAGGGGATTTGGGCAGCCCTACAGAGACCAGGGAACCACTCCATGTGGATATATTCAGGAACCCCAGAAAGGTCACGTCATCTGCCTCCTAGTTTCTCTGATAGTCAAATTACATTTGCCACGAGCAAGGTGTTGGGAGAATCAATGTAGCGATGCAATAAAGCATTTTGGCCTGCCTTCACTGGAAGAAGTTGTAGAGTTACAAAGATGATTAATTCAGCTATACTTCATATGTCTATACAAAATGCATAGTTAAGTTGTTAATAATCAGGTCTGGAAACATAAAAAATGATTTTTCTCCAAGCCTTGGAAATAGAAATGAAAATGGATGAAATCAATAACCATACCTTTCTAAGAACGTGTATATTATAAAAGAAAACGGTAATCTATTTCTAATCAGATACTGACGTAAGCATTTACAATACATTCAGAGAGCCGCTTACAAGGCCCAGCATGGACGGTATCACTGGAATCATGGTTAGACGGCATGCTAAGATGCACAAAACACCTTATGTCGACTAACCACAGGAGCAACTCTGAGAGCTAAGTAGGACCGGCATGATCATTCCTGTTTTAAAGATGGGGAAACTGAGTCTCAGGCTAAACTCCAAGTCACACCCCCATGGTCTTCAGTTTCATTGCCTCTGGGTTTTATATATAAACTATTCAAACCCCCAACCTGTCACACAGGGCATCTAAACCTTAAGACAAAGGGAAACTCAATTCAGATCCCATCACTCACTTGATCTCCCCACGGTCATCACTGGCATGCTGGAGTACTCCTAGAAGACTCCTGAAGCCATGGCAATATGACATTGGACTGACTTCTGCCGCACACTAGGGAGCAGAGGGAAAGAAGGGAGAGCACCTTCCTGGAGGTGGTGGCAGGACTTCTCTGAAGATCCCATTTGTTTCCCCCTCTCTTAAAAAAAAATTATCGATAAAGTTTTGCTTTTATATCACTTTAGTTTCCCAACATATTCCTCCCCCTTCCCCTCCCAGAGGGCAATCTCTTATAATCAAAAATAAGAAAGCCGTTCAGCAAACCTGACCAATCATGAGGGAAGCCTAACTTTATATGTAGCATGGTACTCCTGTGCTCACCTGCCTCTGCAAAGAAGTGAGGCAAGTACCTTTGCTGTCTTTTCTTTGGGGTCAAGCTGGGTCACGTAATAGCACCACATTCTGTTTGGATGTTTGCCTTTCCTGAGGACACAGTTGACAGACTGCTTGGCTATAATCCCTCAGATAAAGCCAAAGATCCACCACATGGATAGACAGTTCTCTCAGGAAATTCTATCAGATCAGGTTGGACTGGGTTGGACTACATGGCCAACGAGGTCCTCTTTATGAATGTGAACACCTAGTTAGAGTGGACAGAATCAAACCAGGAGAAAAAGAAAGGAGACCCAGGAAAAACCATGCCGAATGAGCTGGTCATTCCTAGACCAGGGTCCCCAGAGGGTGTTCCCGCTAGGGAATAAGTTCATCTAGACCTTGAAGAAGATACACACCTGCTTTATAACGAATTCTAGTGTAGTCGGCTGACTTCAGTAGAAAAGAAACAGACTCTGGCCAGGCTGAGAGGGACTGGAAAGAAACATGAGGCAAGGACAAAGAAAGCTTCTAAAGCATCTCTGGGTGCTGTGGAAGACTAAGGAAGAGAGGAGGCTTGTGGGCTGTTGTGTTGGGTTTTTTGTTTTGTTTTGTTTTCTGACATGGAGCTTAGACAGCTTTGCTTTGAATCTTTCCAGGAAGGTCGTCTTAAGTGTGGTGTTACACTTGGACTGCTCTGCCCAGGTGTCTTGGAGGAGGTGTTTTCACCTCTGTCTCTCTCCTTCACTCTATTGGTTCCTTCTCTCTTTCTCCCATCTCTGTGTCCTTCTCCTCATCTCTTTCCCATGGTTGGTTTTCATTCTCTCTCTCTCTCTCTCTCTCTCTCTCTCTCTCTCTCTCTCTCTCTCTCCTTCACTCTAGTGATTCCTTCTCTCTTTCTCCCATCTCTGTGTCTTTCTCCTTGTCTCTTTCCCATGGTTTGTTTTCATTCTCTCTCTGTCTCTCTCTCCATCTTTCTCTTACCATTACTTCTCTCTCGTCTGTATGTGTGCCTCTCTTCTCTGTCTCTCTCCCTCCTGCCATTATTCCTTTCTTTCTCCTCTGACTCTGTCTCTGTTTGTATCTCTGTCTCTCTACTCTCTGTCCCTATCTTTCACCCTTCTCTCTCTGTCTCTCCTTCTTCATCTTCTTTCCCATTTAACAGCCATGAGGAGGGATTCCACCTTCTTGAGCTCCAGCTGAAATATCTCTTGCTTTACAGGGAGTCTTTTTAACAGGTATTCTTGCTTTCTTGCCAAGCTTCTGTTCTCTTCCCACAAATTCTTCACCAAGCCCAGGGGTTTCTGTCATTGTCTTTCCTCTAGGTATTTACCAGCATCTCCAAACTGATGCCATACTTCCTGTGGCTGGATAAAAGCCAAGCCTTGCAGCTCAGCTTTATTTATTCCCCGTAGACCTCTTCAGAGCTCTGGAGTTCACAATAGCCCCTGACCTTGCTTGCTGCTCAGTACAGCACCAGAATTTCTGATGGTATAAAATTCAAGGTCTAGTAAATGAAACTATGTAATGAAACTGATAGCCATAAATTCTGCACTGGGCCTGGAAGGCTGGGAATCTCAGGCCCGAGACATTTCTGAAACATCCTTCTAAATTGGAAAGAAATCATCTGCCGTGGAATGTATATAGAATGTCTCCATGTGGGCACAGCCTTGCCAGGCTGCCCTTTAAATGGGAGAATGTGATCTCATTGTGACTTTACCAGGATAAATTAAAACACCAAGACAGGAGATCTCCAGGCTATCTTTCAAGAAAACAGAAAACTCATCTTTGCTCAACTCCTCTGTTTGGTTCCTTCCCCCATATTACAGAGGAAGCTTCCTTCCCCACCTCCTTCCCACAACCCCTCTCCAGAACTGCCAAGTATTTCATCTACATTAGCCTACATGCTCCCCCCTTCTCAGGAGATACTAGCTAACGGTAGATTTCTTTACCCAAGGAAAGATTGAAATCACCTCCTCCTTATTTTGCAAATCCTCGGAGGATTTAGGAAATGGGAAGCCCAAAATGATTTCTCTTGTACTGTCAAATATCTTTCCTCTAAGTAGAAAAAGCAAAATTGAAGAAACCAGGGTTTTCTTCCCAGGGTTCCCTTTTACTAAACATTATAAGGGCTCATGGGTCAGCCCTTTTACTGAGAGTGAATCTCCCTTGGTATACACTCTGTTCCAGCCGTCCCCACAGAATGAAAGTTACTGTTTTGGAATTACAATGTCTAAACTTAGCCCTAGAGCAGAGATAATAAAATGCAGCTTTCCTCCTTCTCCAAAGAGGTGGGAGGCAATGGCTATGAAATATTGCATATCATGTCAGAATTGGTTGAGATGTTAGGCGGCAAGGTGGTGCAGTGGATAGAAAACACTGTACCTGTAGTCAGGAAGACCTCAGTTCAGATTTTCCCTCAGACACTTACTACCTGTATGACCCTGGGCAAGTCACTTAGCCCTATCTGCCTCAGTTTCCTCATCTGTAAAATGAGCTGAAGAAGAAAATGGCAGCCACTTGAGTATCTTTGCTGAGAAAATGCCTAACGGGATCATGAAGAGTCAGAGATGATTGAACAGTAGATGCTGTGATAGTGTGTGTTGGGGCAGGGGGCTGGGCGTTAGTCTCAGACACTAGCCTAGTTGGCCCAATCTGGGGCTGGTTCTTACCTGTAATCACTGCTCCTATCATTTGGCCAGCTCAGGTCAATTCTTTCCTACTACACAGAAGTCCCTATTTTCTTTTTCTTTTTTCTTTTTTTGGCTAGGCAATGGGGTTAAGTGACTTGCCCAGGGTCACACAGCTAGTAACTGTTATGTGTCTGAGGCCGGATTTGAACTCAGGTCCTCCTGAATCCAGGGCCGGTGCTCTATCCACTACTCCACCTACCTGCCCCTAGAAGTCCGTATTTTCACAAGAAATGGACACACCCTTTTTGTACCTGTTTTGAATGTAACATCCTCAAAATAGATAACCTATAATAAGTCAATTCTAGGTGAGTTCCCAGATACAATGATGGGGGTTCCCTTGAACCATGAGATATGAGTACCTTGCCGGTAGATAGCAGGATATTCCGGAACACAGAGTTCTTGCCCTGCCAGAAGCTCTCAGCCCTGTGAAGCAGGCACCCCATCTCACCAGCAGCCCAGAGTCCCAGATACTGATTTCCTATAGGCCCAGAATGACAATGGAGATAGCAGTTCTGCCGTATGCTGCTGTGGACCTACCATGTCCAGAGTTTTGTGGTTCCCTCTGGGCACCACGTTTAGGAAGGACGTTGATACGGTAGAACCCTTCCCGAGGAGAGTGGACAGGTTGGTAAATGGCCTCAAGACCATGTCATGTGAGAATGGGTTGAAGGAACTGAGTTGTTTATCCTAAAGAAGACTTGGGAGAGGAGGGGGCATATGATACTTGTTTTCAGAAATCCAAAAGACTGTCATGTAGAAGGGAAAATAGACCCGTTTGGCTTCAGAGAGCAGAACAGTGAGTAGATATTGCAGAGTCAGACTTCAGAAATCCAGAAAGCGGGATGTACATCCGCTAGGGATTGCGTAGAACCATTCCTGTTTAAGAACTGACTGGACTGGGGGACCTCTGAGGTCCCTTCCGCCTCCAAGATTCTGGAATTTGATATGACCTTGAACTTCGCAGCTTGAAGCCAGGGAACTAGACCATTCCAGGACGTAGGTATATTACAGGGAAGCAAACATTCCCTGTGAGAAAGATCAAGATTTCATGGAGTACTTCATAGAATCCGAAGCTTTTCCAAATCAGTGTGAACATTAGCCACTTTGATTATCTTCATCCTTGAGCATGTCACTCTGTTACTTGGGTGGGACAGGGACTAGGGCTTACTAGCAAAGTCTCCTTCAGCTCTGACCAGCTGAGTGGTAGAACTGAACTATCATATACTTTTTATTTTTGAGCCCAAGTAACTATCTCCAGGATAATAGCTGGAATAGGAGGAATGGAGTGGAAGGAGAGCAGGGATTGATGGCTAACATTCTGGTAAGGATCTAGTAATATCAGAGATTAAGCTCAACCATCCCCCAGTTGTAACCAGGTGTGTCTACAGAGAACAAAGTGGGTTGGCTGTCCTCTTCCCTCCTTCCAGACCATGTCTATCTCCTTCCCTAGAGCCACTTCAGAGACAGGACTTTCTGGTGCTTTTCTCCTCTGCCCACCAAGGCAGTGAGGGTTGGAATCTTGGCTAAAGGGGCCTGAATGCCAGCTCTCCTGCCTATTCCCTGGAGTTGGAATCAGCCACACCTGATTCCAACAATAGGGCCATTTTTCTAAAGGTAAACAGCAGCCCAAGATTCAGGTTAAAGGTCTTCCCAAGGGAAGTTTATAGGATTTTAGAAATAGCAAACAATGGCTTATCATTCCCCAGGCCACACCTGGCTACCAAACTAGGAAGGAAACTTTCCTGCCAGTTAAATTCTGTGTAGCCCAGCAGCAAAAGGCTTCTCCATTTGCATCTGCGAATGTAATGAAAGACATACACATGTAAGCCACCAAACAGATCTTTTCTTTATCTAGGAAATCGAGAATTAAAGTACTGTTGGAAAAGTAAGGAACAACTTTAAAGCAAAGAGAGAAATTTGGATTTAAATGTCCTTTCAGACAGAAAATGGCAGGGGGAGATTGGAAAGGAAGAAGGTATTCAGCAGCTGCCTGGCTGGGAAGGGGGGGGGAAACTCACTCCCTTTGAGCTTATCTCCCATTCTGGGCTGCTTCTTGAGGACAGACACTGGCTCGCCCAGTGGATCTTCGGCCCACTCAACACAATTCCCTTTCTACCCACAACCCATCAATGTGTGTCTTCAAATCCCCATCATTCATCACAGGTAAACTCCCCAAGTTTGCAAAACCCTGCCCTGCTATCTAAGCTGCATGAGAGTTCCTTCTCTCCCCAGGACTGGGAGACCATACTCTTTGAGACATTAGTCAACTTTCCCCAAGATCCTTTGCAGCTGGTCCCTGGAGATCCACTCTGCCTCCAGAGATTTGTCTTTAATGGGCCCTACGTAAGAAGTGAATAGCTTTAGCACCAGATTTTCTGAGGCAGAATAATGATACCCTTTCCTCAAAATCGACTGTGAAAAGGACAAGGTTGGAAAAGAGATTGTAAAATACCACGGGACCATGGAAGGAGCCAGAAGACTATTGTACCTATGTGACCTTGGTAAAGTCACCTCCCTACCATGGGCCTCAGAAATGAGTGGGCTGGATTAGATATCCTCCAAGATCCTTTCCAAGCCTAGTCTATCCTCCTTCTACTTAGGGAAGACCCAGGGCTAGTGGTTATGGGACAATGAGCCCCCTTTTAAACCTGCAACAGTTTTTAAAATGTAGTTTTTCTTCAATGAAAGAGAGAAAGAAGGAATATAGGCAGAAGACTTTGTGTGTGTGTGTGTGTGTGTGTGTGTGTGTGTGTGCTCGCTCACGTACCTGCCTGTGTGCACAGCAGAGATGTACATTTACCTCTGCAGTGAATTAGCAGCACAGAAATTGTTACAGCAATTACAGTCCTTACAATCAATTACATTGTAAGCGCCTTGACAACAGGCACCGTCTTTTGCCTCTTTTTGTATCCTTAGAGCTTAGCACAGTGCCTGGCACATAGTAGGTGCTTAATAAACACTAATTAACAATAAAATAACTTCATAATTTTATAATCCCATAATCCCAGAGAGGCTTTCTGACTGTGTTGTAGGCGTACATAAGCCACGTTACAATTTATAATATTTCTGCCTTGATTATACAAGTCAGATTTCTTTGCTAGGCACACAAAGCCGTCTGGACCTTCCTCATCATTTAAGCAATAACAAGTGACCGAGTACTTTGCGCAGGTAATCTCATTTAGCCAGATCTCTATGTAGTGGCAACTGCAGTGATTATTCTTCCCATTTTATAGATAAGGAAACTGAGGCTCAAGGTCGAGTAACTTGCCCGTGGATATACAGCTAATAAGTGTCTTGGGCAAGATCTGGACACCATTTTTTCCCAGCTCCAAGTGCAATCCTCTTGCTGCCTCTGTGTTATCTGTACAAACTCCACGATGGTAACTTGTCTTCATTCTGGAAGTTGAAATGTGTTCTACGTGTCTGCCATAATTCATTTGCAGAAGAGAATTTATTCAAACTTCCAAAAATGTTTTCCCTCAGACTGGAGAAGGCCGAGAGAATGCTTTCTTGCTTCAAATTTCAAGCAAACATAGAATGTGGATGATATATTCAGCTAGTGCAAATCTGCATGAGTTAAAGGAGAAATTCGCCTGTTGCCCCCCTCTCCCCCCATTGCCAATTTCTTCTGTTCAATTCGATTAATACTCCCACCCTGGGTGAAGGGGAGTGACTGCAGACCCAGGCCCTGCCTTCCTGTCACATTAAAATCAGCGTCACAGGCTTCTGAAGAGGCCCTGAGCCGGGCACCTGAAGGAACCTGGATAAAATACCTTCAGTGGAACAACGAGGTCAGTGAGCCCCATTCTCCTCATGCTGACAGATTCACATGGTGTGGTAGATTCAAGATTTTCACAAATACAAAAACGTCACCCTTGGTTTACTTGTCAGGTGTGTTGAGAACACACACATCCCTCAAACACAAAAGGTACAAGATATATACACTTCACTCACTGCCATCCCGAGTCCCCCCTTTGGCCTGGTTGGGGACGTGAAGTAATAACTCACAGCCAAAATCCAGGCCACTTGCCCCCACCTCTGATATTTATGAGCAGTGTGACCCTGCGGAAGTTACTTAACCTCTGAGAGCCTCAGTCTCCTCATCTGTAAAAACCAGAAAACCGCCATGACTATCTCGTTGGGCTACGTGTTAAAGCCTTCTTAACCTGAACGCCCCATGTAAATGTCACTGTCATCCATCATTCAGTCATCCAGGATTTGTTAAGCATTTGTTGTTCATCCTGCCTTTTCAAAAGAGCCCGATGACACCACAGGTGACACCTTGACTCATGCAGGGATTGGATTTAAGTGAAGCAGAGTCCCCAGAAGTCATCAGCCTCCCTCTTTCTTCCTGAGTCGTAGCGGTCCAGCGGCAAGACGAAAGTCAGGACCATTGGTGATGGCCTGGGCTCCTCCGATGTCTGATCAAGCTCTAAGCACTCCATAGCACCTGCTTCAGCTGCCTTCAGGGCCCCTGGAGCAAACTGTTCTCATCCACCCGTTATGCTGGGGAACTCTCAGGGGCAGCTTGGTGATGCAGTGGATAGAGCTCTGGCCTTGGAGTCAAGAATACCCAAGTTCAAATCCAGCCTCAGACACAAAAAACACTCACTAGCTGTGTGACCCTGGGCAAGTCACTTAACCCCATTGCCTCATCAAAAAAGAAAAATAAAATTAAAAAAAAATATGCTGGGGAACTCTCCACATGCTTGGAGTAGATACCCCTCATAACTCACCAACCAGTTGAAGATCCCCTCAGTTCCCTCAACCTGGTTTAGCCCATCTGCTGAGTCTCACTGGGTGTGGCTGCCGCACGCTACAGCTTCTTGGAGCTGCAGGTGAGAGTTGGGGGACAGGTAGATACCAAAGGTGAGCAAGCAGCCCTCCCACCAATGCTAGTTCTCCCTGAACGACGTATATGCTCCTATAATGTGCTAGGCACTAGGAACACGAAAACAGAAGTTCAAAGTCCCTGGAGCTTACAGTCAGTAGCATGACCAGGCTTCCAGCAATGGCCCATAGATGTTAGGGGCTCTGGGTTTTTACACTCATGTAGACAAAGGGAGGGAGGCACTCCAGTCTAGGACGGATAAGCTCCAGCCATCACTGATTCCAGCGGTTCCACTTAGAAAAGGCTTCCCGTGAGGGCTGCTGGAATTCCAGCGGCTCTTTTTGTGAATGTTGCTCTACTGCTCACACTATCTACACCAGAGGCCTGATCTAAGCATCTGGACCAGCCTCTTCTTTCCTTCTCACAAGGCAACAACGTGGAGGAGTGGGATGAGAACCAGATTGGACTTGGAAGGCCCGGGTTCATCTCCTGATTTTACCACTGATCACACGGGTGACCTTGGCCAACTCACTTGATCACTCTGGGCTTTAGTTTTCCCGTATGAGAAATTAATGGGTTGGTCTAAATGCCAATAGTCAACAAACATTTATTAAGTGCCTGCTGTGTGCCAGACACTGTTCTAAGCACTGGGGATATGAATATGAAAAAGAAAGACAGCTCCTCCCCTTGGGCAGAGGTGGGAAGGCACTTGCTGTGAGGGCACAGTGGAGAAATCAAAGAGCCCCAGTGTGTATTGCCAGTTGGAAAATGAGGCTGTCCTTCCGAATACCCTTCTGCTTTAAACTTCTGATCCTTTGACAGAGAGCCCCATCCTTGACAACAGAGCCTGCCCATCTGGAGACCTCCATTCCCAAGGTATCTGGAAGAAGCAACGATACCAAATACTTTTTTTTTTAAATTATCAATGTTTTTGCTTTTCTTTGTATCACCAGCACTGGTACTGCACTCAGAGAATTCCAGATTTGCATTGGATTGGCCATCCGACTAGTCCAACCCAGTTTTGAAAGAGTATAACATTCATGTTTAATGAAGCCCATTGAAAGTTATCATTAGCTTCTGACGCCTGCGCCCATTTTCTCACTCCTAAAAACCCACAATGTTCCCTGTGCCTGGAATGTACTCTCTCTGCCTGTGCTGGGGCAAGAGGGTGGGGCAGCAGGGAGGAGATGATGTTTGAGACCTCGAGCGGTTCAGCTGTGATACAAAATACCCAACGGGGAGTAATGCACAGTGAACCTGCAGAGATAGGCTTCAGCTAGACCACGTAAGGCCTTCAGCGATAAACTGAAGAGTTCACATTTTATATTAACAGCAACAGGGAGCCTCTGAAGATTCTTTTTTTTTCCTTCCAGTTGGGGTTAAGTGACTTACCCAGGGTCATATGGCTAGTGAGCATCAAGTGTAGGAGGCAGGATTTGAACTCAGGTCCTCCTGACCACATAGCTGCCCCACCTCTGAAGATTCTTGAGCAGGAGTGTGACCTAATGTTTGAGGAAGATTATTGTGGCAGCAGATAAACAGCCTGAGACTTTTCCTTTTTTTTTGGGGGGGGGGGCTGACACTGTTTATGAGTAAAGGGCTTTTATGTCCTAGGTTTTTTGTTTGTTTTTGATAACCTGGTGGACAAGAAAGCTTGTACAAAGTATCACCCCTATGACTTGATGTGAGCACAATCCATTCTTTGCGTGTTTGGACATGCATGGTTTTTTATTTGTTGAAATGGATTGGAAACCAAGAGCCTGCTCTGTACAAGGCTGGAATCCAAAGGAAAAACCCTCCAACTACCAGAGGCCCTGCCCTCATGAACCTCACATTCTGTTCGCTTTCTGTCCTGTATGAGAATCATGGATTTGTATAGCTGGAAAGCAGCCGAGAGGTCATTTCATCCAAGCAAGGCAATGGAAGCCCAGGTACGTGCCCAGGTCACACCGCTAATTAGTGGCTGTGCTACAACTGAACTCCAAGTGTCCCCAAGCCAATTTGGTGTCCTTGTCATGACATCATCACGAACCACCGCCACCTCCCAAAATCAGAGACGTGGCTGAATGGAGATCAATCTTTGGCATTCTGTGGCAATAAACCCTTCATAACCACAGAATCGTGGGATCAGAAAATTTCAGATTTAAATTGGATTAGCCATCTAACTGGTCTAACCAAGTACTGAAAAAGAGTCCTCCCTGGTAATCAACCAATCCACATGTATTAAGTACCTGACACTGGGCTGAATCCTACAAGATCCCTGACAAGTGGGCATCCACCATTCCAGCAGCGGCAGCCCACCGTCTCCTCCGGCAGTCCTTTGGATGCTTCTGTCAGAAGGCTTTTCATGATGCCCAGACCCAAATTGGATTCCACAGGGATATTCAGGCAGCAGATGTTAGCCCTTCTTCTCAGCCTACCCATTCCAAGAGCCAATCTATCACTGACCAGAAATAACCATATCGTGACCTCCTTTTGGAATGGTGCAGCTGGTGGAGTCCACATACCAGGTGGCCATAGCCCTTTATTTTTGTGGATGAGTTAAGATCACAAAAGGAAGCATTTTTACCTGATCCCTAGAAGCATTCCCCAGTTTGCCGCATCCAGTCCCTCCGAACAAGGATGGTTATGTTACTCCTCAGGATTACATCCTAACACTCAACTCTCCGGCTTCAACTTCTGTTCCGGGGCAGAAGCTGGCTCATTTTTTTCAGAGTGGCTTTTTTGTTTTCTTTTGTGTTTTTTTTTCTTTTTCTTTTTTCTTTTTTTTTTTTTTTATGCTGAGCTCATTAACTTGTGCTCAGCAACCAGGCTTGTAAAATCCTCTCATTTAATCTGCCTTCTCAACTGCCCCCAAAGAAAATAATGGCTTCTCTTTGCCGGATCTCTACTTCACAAAGGGCTGGTCTGTGCTTTGAGAATAAGAGAAGGGAGTGGAAAAAAATGAAGAATACCATTAAGCAAATATTCTTGTTAACGGTGCTCTCCATGAGGCCCTGAACCGCTCGAGAGGAGGAATGGACCTAATAAGGCACACAATTTGTTCCGCAGGGATCCTCTTGTTCCACTTCATGCCCTTGCTGCTAGTTACACCCTATGGTCCATTTAAAAATCTCCTTCCCTTCCTGGGGTTGACAGCTTTCACATACTTGTGGCCAGCAATCACACTGATCCACAAAGGAGCTTTGGAAATCCATATTCTTTCCTCCAGTATCAGCACCTCTATCCCTTAGTTGTGTTTAGAGCCTAAGATTGGTCCTGTCAAAGAGGATTTTTGTGAAAGATGGTCTCTGGGGCACATCCAGATTCTCTGTTATGCTTTATCAACATTTGTAAAAGCCCCTAAGTTTAGTTTTTGTTTAGAATTGGACTTGGACAGACCCAGAAAATCAGAGCATTGCTCTAATCCCATTACTGCATGCATGAATCACTTAGGCAACTGAGGAATGAAATACTCATCCATTTTCACAATTTAGAGGTTCCGTCTTGAAGGTTTGTGTGTACAAGAAGGAAGGAAGGTCATGGGATCACAGATCTGGAGCTAAAAGGAGCTATAAAAAGCTGTCCAGTCTTTTCACAGTTGAAGAAATGAGGCCCAGAGAGGGCAAGTGATTTTTCCAAGGTCACATTGGTAGTGTCAGGGGCATAATTTGAAGCCAGGTCTTCTGACTCCAAAGCTCATGTTCTGTCTACAGCATTACACTGATGTCATGAGGTCATTTATAATTCTAAGATTCTGGAACACTTTGATCCAATATGTGGTCCAAAATTCATCTACCTCTTAGGTATTAACTAGATAATGGTAGATTAGAAACAGAAAACATTTACTAAGTGCTATTTTTATGCCAGGCACCGTGGAAACAGAAACAAGGTGGTCCCTACGCTCAAGGAGCTTACCTTCCAATGGGTGAAGACAAAACATAAAGGGGAGCAGGACAATGGGGTAAGGGGAGAAGAGAGTAAGGAGGGGAGGAGGATCTGCGTTGGAGGGGCCGGAAGTTGATATGGGGGTGAAGCAGGCCAGAGAGTGAGCCAGAAGTGAAGTGAGCATCATGACTGGGCCTTCTCATGATGCGGCTTTTCTCCCCAATTAGTCATGGACTGGACCAGGAGCTGGGGAGAGAGACACCTTCCCACAGGGAGCTTACATTCTATTGGGGAAATAGACATGCACCCACAGAAAGCAATACAAAATATATTCCAATGAAATGTTAATAAAAAGCCATTTGGGGTGGTGGCAACAGAAACAGTAGTAGCAACTGGAAGCATTTCATCTGTTGCTTATTTAAAATA